>NC_064927.1:200190059-200506131 GCF_023897955.1 Schistocerca gregaria
ATATACATCAGTTCATGATATCTTGTATTACAAGTTTACTCTTTCTGGCGGACACACGTCCAGATCGTACGCTCTTAATATTCTGCCATCTCTCTCCCCACATCCACCACTGCTGGCGGCTCACCTCCAACTGCGCAACACTACGCGCTTATAACAGCCAACTGCCCAACACTACAATAGAAAATTCCAACAATGCAACCCAGCCACAGACTGCACACAGCACAGTCATTGATTTTCATACAGAGCGCTACATGACGTTACCAATATAAAAACCTAAACAGCCTACTTACAGAATGTACTGTTTACTGTCAGCACGAGGCACAAACCGTTACGCCAGTAACAAACACAAAAAATAGTCTCCGAAAATCTCAAATTCACTGATGTAAACCAAAGAGGTTTCTTTTCCACAAGCAAGTAAAACCTTTCTAGCGCAGAACGGTGAAAGAAACTTGAGAATTTTCATTTCTTAAGGCCCCTGTCCGTTTTTGCGTCAATTGCACCTTCTACTATCATAGAAAGATAGGTATGTAACTTTATCATTCAACGATTACAAACTGCACAAGAGATCGCACCATTTCACTTGAGCTATGCACTGAAACACCTTCAGTTACTATCTATTGACATACGCTGCTACCAAGCTGATAGGCGGTGCTCCATTTCAAGAACCTAACTCCCTATATTACCACTAGTTAATTAGACCAAAAGCGCCAAAATAATCGTGCGATCATATATTTCCCCATCGACGCTGACTACAAAGCACCTATTGCTCCCAAGATTAACGATTCTGTCACTCATTTACTGGACACTTTTCTTGCAATTGGGGCTTCGAGCACGGAGATTTCTTCCTTCTCAGCAAGCCTGGAACACACTGCCACAATGACATATCCCGCACACAGCGTTCTCTCCCCATACAAGAAGGCTGCTATCGGCTGAGCCGTCTGACTCCCTCCCTAGCTACCGATACGAGCTACCCTGCTGCTACTGCTAGCACAAACACACCATCATTCATACTTTCACTTGGTAGGAAGAGCAAAAGGGAAAAGGAAGTGTGACCATTCAAGTAAAACAATACTCTCTGCTTTTCCACATCCTCATGGCTCTGAAGTGTGGGTCTTTACGTGTAGCTATTGTAAGAGGTCCATGACTAAGAAATTTATTGCTAGCACACTCGAGCAGATGGAATTTCGAAGGATTGCTCGCGTGCTGCCTGCGATATGTGAGCTATAAGAGAATCTCAGACCAGAGAGCAGTGTTGGCTGCAGTAAGAGCACTGTTAGTAGTAGCAGTAGCTAGCAGGCTAGCAGTTTGGTGTATGGAGTTGCGAGGCCGATAGTGGGAAGCGATGGCGGTGCCTAAGCGATGTAGTATAAGGTAAAAATAGCCGAGCGCGTATGTAGTTTATTACAACAAAATTTGTACTATTGTTATATCAAGTCCCTTGTAAATGTTTTAACCAATCTTTTAATAATAATCTGTTTTATAAAATTAACTTTTTTGACAATCATTTATTTGAATTTAAAAAATTTACTAATTTCTACAATCCATGGTCATCCCGATTATCGAGAAGAAAAATCAGTTGTTTCTTTTTATACATGACAAATCTAGCGGCCAGTATTGCGTTGGGCTATGCCACAAAAAATCTTATATGAGCAGATACGTAAGCGTTATCCGGCGAGTTCATTGAGGTAAGCAGCTTCCTTGTTTTAATTCTTTTCTAATTCTGAAAGACTGTGACGAAATTTTATTCCCCATATTGGTTCCACATTCTGCAGTCTTGCAAGGGTTAACTATATTAAAGTGCAAATGTTATTACTGCAAGATTTTTTTCTTTCCAGAATCCACTTTACTCTTCAATGTCCAACAACATCCCCTCTATCCCTTTATTTAGGACCATTTGTGCAATGTACCAGTGGTGTTTGTAACACTGATTCCACGATAATTTCCACATACCTTCTTATTCCCTTTCTTATAAAATGGAGTTAGACATGCGAAATTCCATTCCTTGGCCCTTCTTTTCCCTCTGACATGCAAGCTTTAAACAAGTTGCGCAAACATTCCCATTACACATCCCACACACTTCAGTAATTCCATTGGTATGTTTCCTTGTCCAGCAGATTTTCCACCTCTTTCACAGATTTCCAACTTCTTCTGCAGTTATTGGGTCTACATATCCAGCAGTAACTCATTCTCGGAATTCTGTTCTTATATCCCTTTCTCTCTTTCGTTAGGAGTGTCTTGAAATGATTTTCCCATTTTATGATGCTAAGAACTGTCAAATTTGTCCCTTCTTTCACATCTCGAACTCTTCACTGTTTTCCAAGGTTCTGCTACCTTAATACCTCCCATACTTCTATCTGACTTCTCACATAATTTTTCCCAAATCTCATTTTTTCTGTTAACAATATTTTTTTTAACCTTCCTGTTTATTTGCACATACTTTTTCCTATTTTTGAGGCCTTTCGTCCTGAGCCAATTTTTCTATTTTCTCTTCTTCATTTTCATATTTTGACTATGTTCTTCGTCCACCACTCTAAGCTTTGCTTTCTTTCTTTGCTTTGTTGACTTAATGGCTCATGAGGCCATCTTTTAATTTGTTGACATTTCCCTTCAGTACTATTTCGTTCATCAAAACTTTGAAGACTGCTAACTAGTATCATTTCTTAAAAAAATTTTGCACTTTCGTCTTTGACACTATTTACGTTATGATTAACGTAATTCAGAATTTTAATGGGAACACTATCTTCCTTGATACCGTTTTCCTCCAACGTGGAATGAAAAATTGTGGGTAATCAATGATTCTTCTCATACATCAAATTCATGTGTATGTATGTATTCATTCATGTGGGAATAAACCATTCAGATTTTCGAATCCAATGCAATGGATGTATTTACTAGTCTTTCGCCATTTTCATTTACGAAATACTCTGCACATTTTCCTACTATTTCATCATCATCCTCTGAACCAATTCGACCATTCAAGTCTCCGTAAGGACTACCATTTTTTTTCTTAATTAGATCCTTGACAATTTCACGAAAGTTTCTATTACGTGTTGATATACTGCAGTCATTATTATACTTAGCTCGCTCATCATCTTCTGGAACGAGACACACAAATGTGTACTCATATTAATTAATGCAGTTTTCCGGTCAGAAAGAACACATATAGTGACTGTGCATTTGAAATTCACACTCATACCACAGAAGCTATTCGAATCCTGGATTTTAGTCTATGAGGCAAGTTCACAGAAATGACTGTTTCTGAATCCATACCAAATGGAAAATGGAACCTTTAGCAGTTACTTTTATATCATTCGTAATTCTTCTTTACGGAGAAGAAAGTAAAAATGGTAAGAAAGGTCCCATTACCTGATTAGACTAAACGCACAGTGCTGTTGGTCATTATCTGCAATTTATAGGAACACAAACATTTTATTCACCAAAAAGTGCCTTCTTGGTAGTCCCTTGCAAGATGAGATTACCGTGGGAGAACTGCTTGCACTGGTCCTTCAGGTGCTCTGCTATCTCCGTTACCTTGCAAACGCTTCTGCGTAATCGATAGACAGTACGTGCGATCACTCGTATCACGAATATAATCGGCATAAACAAGTCACTTCCTTTATGAATCTCACCTGCAGGAACACCAGAAAAAACACTCATCATCCATTAAAAGTCATACGACATGACAACAGAAACTGACAGAAACGTTGGGTATTGCCAGCCTCACCGCTGCAGTGACACTAGAAAAGAATCACATACTCCACAAGTAGAACAGGGGCGCAGTACGTGAAAGAGCCACCACATCACCATTAATTTACGTGATTGTTTGTGTAAAACCGTGAAACAAGTGTATTCCAACATCATCAAGCTGCCAGCTGCCATGCTCACTGGGTAGAGAAGTTGAGGAATGTTGTTGGCGGTCAGATATTGCCTACCTTCCTAGGCTCTGATCTAGAGAGTGGGGGACGGAAGAGAGTCTTTGGGTTTGATACCCCCAATCCCACAATATTTTACTAAAATACTAAAATGTTTTGTCAGCATTGCTTCTGTGACTGTATTACTTTAGTAATGCAATTGTAGTCACAATGTGCCACTTTGCAATGTAGCTTTGTACTCTTAACAGAATCAGTAGTAACCTTAATTCGAAAAATGATGTAGACAGTACAAACACCTAAAGATGATCCCCAAAGACTCGAAACACACCGCCTGTTTTTTTTTTTAAATTAGGAAAAGAGTATATATTTTTACATAAGTCTTCAAAGTTTTCAACAACTTCAATATTGAGAGGGAAGAAAGAGTCTCAAAACTGGAAAGAAACTTTAACATGTTTCATGTTTCGTTTGACACAAGATACTTTTCAACTGTGTTCCTGAGGGTTAGCGCATATGGATAGTTTGCGACCTGCCTTGTTGTGGGAACAACAAGGGAAAAGCGCCCATTCCTATGGTTCAAATGGCTCTGAGAACTATGGGACTGGTCATCAGTCCCCTAGAACTTACAACTACCTAAATCTAACTAACCTAAGATCATAACACACATCCATGCCCCGAGGCAGGATTCGAACCTGCGACCGTAGCAATCGCGCGGTTCCGGTCTGAGCGCCTAGAACCGCTCGGCCACCGGTGCTGGCGCCCATTCATAGGCTGAATTACAGAATTCCTTCCATTTACATGCTGGATTAGCCATAGTCTGCAGATTTGAATAGTGAGAGTGATGAATGCACACTTAGATTTTATATCATATTGAATATGAATCGGTCAAAGTAGATTTAAACAGGAGTATCATCTGGCACATCACGCAGATATAGAATTTTTCAAGAGAAACTATGATACCGTTCATTTTAGCATAGCTCTATCCATTCTCGAGTTATGTAGAATTCTGCACAAAACGAGTAAAAGGCCGATGATAACGGATGAAGACTACTGGGTGTATTCCAGGTTTTGTTTTGCATGTTGAGAGGTTCTTGTTATCCTTTTCTCCCATTCCTCCTGCAAATTAAACAACACATGTACCACAATGCGACATCAACAATCTGCTTTCTGAGGTGTGAGTGGTTTCTGATCTTAGGCACACATACATATCTCTTCCCAAGTCCCCGCAGATAGCAATATAATAGATTTAATTCGAAGAGTGTGGCAGCCTCTACATCCTATAGTACTCCGAGGAAACGGGATATACAGGTGTGCTCGGAGAACTAGCATGTAATGAGATAGGGCTCCATTGTTCTGGGAAAAAGAATGGAAATGTCCCTTCTTCAGAGATCAGCAATGGCAGAACATATTCGTTTAACAACTGCAGATAATGGGCTCCTCTTAGTGTACTTTGAATGAAGTAGTTCTCAACAATGCGGACCCCCATATGCCACGTCAAGCCATTACTTTGTATGTGCCAATTACCTTTGATGGATTCATCCAAGAAGGTTGACATTTGACTAACATCTTTGATTCCATTCACATAGAAATTAGCTTGACACGTAACACTACGTCAACTGGGAAGCAATGTTTTTGGTTCGTCTTGCATGTCACCAGTTCCGTAGACTAGTCAGTGAGCTACATCGTCGGTGAGTTACTCTAACGTTGAATTCTGTATGTGCACCATTTATGTGCGGCCAAAATCCTTTTCTTTATTTGCGGCTGGCCGCAGTATTCTAAGAGATGGGGTGAGTACTACTCTCTGGGCTCCTAGAGCACGTCTATGATGCAGCCGCCCTGCTCTCTGGTGGCACATCGTACCTCACTGCTCGCTACTCGCCGGGTCGCCAGGAATAATTACCCTGCAGCAGTCCACATATCGAGCAGAGTGATGGCAGCATAAAATGCGGCACCGTTGGAATCACCTTTAAGCAACCAATCACAGATCAAGTTTCAGGTAGCAGTGCGAAAC
Organism: Schistocerca gregaria; assembly: GCF_023897955.1. Taxonomy (NCBI): domain Eukaryota; kingdom Metazoa; phylum Arthropoda; class Insecta; order Orthoptera; family Acrididae; genus Schistocerca; species Schistocerca gregaria. The sequence continues at coordinate 200,195,940 of NC_064927.1, forward strand.
AAAGACTAGTTTGATATCCTCGAAGATCGTTGTGAGCAGTGGAGAGAGCAGCGATGGTGTGGGTTAAATATACCAAACTATAACCTGCACCACAGCTATTCGCCCCACTGCTACGCTACACTAGTATCAATAAAGCTCAACCGTTGGTGCTGCGTAAGGAACCCATCCACACATCCATACAAACTCCAGCGAAAACACATGCAAACATACAGCTCCGGCAAGACAGAATTACTCGACACATATAGGTTTCCACAGGATAGAGTAGTATTGAGAACTGCATCAACCCAATCTTCGGGCTACAACAGCAACATTAAATGAAACGATTTAACACGCTCAGTTGTAGGTAAAGCAGGAAACAGACGTCGGTTCACTGGCAGAGTGCTAGGGAAGTGCAATGAACCCGCAAACGAGACTGCTTACGACTCTCTCGTGCCACCAATTCAGGAATATGGCTCAGGTGTGTGGGACGCATACGAGTACTAAACATATTGGTTCAAATGGCTCTGAGCACTATGGGACTTAACTGCTGTGGTCATCAGTCCCCTAGAACGTAGAACTACTTAAACCTAACTAACCTAAGGACATCACACACATCCATGCCCGAGGCAAGATTCGAACCTGCAACCGTAGCGGTCGTGTGGTTCCAGAATGTAACGCCTAGAACTACTCGGCCACCCCGGACGGCACTAAACGTATTCAAAGAAGTGTAGCACGAATAATCAGAGGTTTTTTTGATACATTGGAGAATGTCCCACAGAAGCTGAAAGAACTATCTTGGAAGACACTTGAAGATGTAGGAAGATTATCTCATAAACGTGTACTTAACAAATTATAGAACCAGATCTAAGTGAGGAACTTAGGAATATACTACAACCTCTATGTATCGCTGTCATAGGGATCACGAACAGAAGATTGGTCTCACTGCAGAGAGCACAAAGGGAATCTTACCTCCTGCCCTCCATACACGAATGGAACATGAGAAAGCTCCAATAACTGGTACAACATGAAGTACATTCTCTCACACTCCTCAGAGCGATTTGCAGATGTGGATGAAGTTTTCAACATAAATCAGATTTATACGTCGCGGTTCGGGATCCGTATAAATTTAGTAACAGCAGCTATTGAATTTCTTGATGAATAAACTTACATAGTTTTCAAAAGTTGCGGTTTGAAGCATGGTCAGTTATTAAGAGCACATTAGGAAGCAAACATATTAAATGATACATGTCAGTCTGCGCGAATAATTGTGATTTCAAATTGAAATTAATTCTTCTTGTAAGATGTTTGAAACGTTGCTTTCTTAGCCTGTGCTGTGCGTTGAGATTAGATAATGTTGGACAGCACTTCACGTTATAAAGTCTCTTTACACTTGGCATCCTGAAAATCGTTTGCTATCGTTGCTGATGACTATCTTAAGTCATATCGGACACCGCGTGTACTACTACATCTGCGTTACAGAGACCTCTTTACGATAAGAGCCGACTTGAAATTAACGCGTGGGAATCTATGACATTTCGAAACATTTCTTCATCACAATAAGAATATAGCGAATCTCCCAATTAATCTCAAGTTCTCTGCTAAGAGAATCTCTTATTAGCGTCTTCTAACTTTGAACGCAGTATTTCAATACAAAAGACAGTGTTACTGAATATTAGTTTCTAGTACATGCATCATTCAGGCAGGAGATTGATCAATAACATTTTGAACCAAATGAAAAATAATCTAGATATATTACAACGTTTTTAGCTCGCGTTATTTTCATTAAATATGTAAGTAGGCTGTTTGGGTTCTGATATTGGTAACGCCACCGCCGCGTATCGCTCTGTATGAAAATCACTGGCTGTGCTGCGTGCAGTCTGTGGCTAGTTTGCATTGTTATTGGCTATATATAGGGACCATTCGCAACCGTCTACATGAAGCTGGGCTACGGTCCTGCACACCGTTAGGCCGTCTTCCGCTCACGCCACAACATCGTGCAGCCCGCCTCCAGTGGTGTCGCGACAGGCGTGAATGGAGGGACGAATGGAGACGTGTCGTCTTCAGCGATGGAAGTCGCTTCTGCCTTGGTGCCAATGATGGTCGTATGCGTGTTTGGCGCCGTGCAGGTGAGCGCTACAATCAGGACTGCATACGACCGAGGCACACAGGGCCAACACCCGGCATCATGGTGTGGGGAGCGATCTCCTACACTGGCCGTACACCTCTGGTGATCGTCGAGGGGACACTGAATAGTGCACGGTACATCCAAACCGTCATCGAACCCATCGTTCTACCATTCCTAGACCGGCAAGGGAACTTGCTTTTCCAACAGGACAATGCACGTTCGCATGTATCCCGAGCCACCCAACGTGCTCTAAAAGGTGTAAGTCAACTACCCTGGTCAGCAAGATCTCCGGATCTGTCCCCCATTGAGCATGTTTGGGACTGGATGAAGCGTCGTCTCACGCGGTCTGCACGTCCAGCACGAACGCTGGTCCAACTGAGGCGCCAGGTGGAAATGGCATGGCAAGCCGTTCCACAGGACTACATCCAGCATCTCTACGATCGTCTCCATGGGAGAATAGCAGCCTGCATTGCTGCGAAAGGTGGATATACACTGTACTAGTGCCGACATTGTGCATGCTCTGTTGCCTGTGCCTATGTGCCTGTGGTTCTGTCAGTGTGATCATGTGATGTATCTGACCCCAGGAATGTGTCAATAAAGTTTCCCCTTCCTGGGACAATGAATTCACGGTGTTCTTATTCCAATTTCCAGGAGTGTACATTGTATGTTCTCTATCAAAATCTTTCTTTTGCTAACTGTGCCTATCAGTAGTTAGTGCCTTCAGTAGTTTGAATCTTTTATTTAGCTGGAAGTAGTGGCGCTCGCTGTATTGCAGTAGTTCGAGTAATGATGATTTTTGTGAGGTAAGTGATTTGTGAAACGTATAGGTTAATTTAGTCAGGGCCATTCACTTGTAGGGATTATTAAAAGTCAGATTGCGTTGCGCTAAAAAGATTGTGTGTCAGTTTAGTGTTGATCAGAATAAGTAAAGAGAGTAACGTCTGAGTACGTTCAGTTTTGCTCAGCTGTTCGAAAATCAAATAATGTAAGAGGTTTATCTGCGCAGTAATTCAATAATTTTTCTAAGGGGACGTTTCAAACATTAATATTGATGCATTTTTAAACAGAACATGAATCTTAAGACGTTTTGAATGACAAGTTCTTCAAATGTAGAATGAATTTTTCGCCTTGTAGTGGTGCCTATGTTGATATGATATTTCCTGGCAGATTAGACGAATGCAGAATCGGGATTCGAATGCGGGACCTCTGTATTTCCTGAAAAAGTGCCCTACCAACTGAGGAACCCAAACACGATTCACGTTCGCTCCCCACAGCTCTCTTTTTTTTTAATGTGTGTGAAATCTTATGGGACTTAACAGCTAAGCTAAGCTTACAAGCTTACACACTACTTAACCTAAATTATCGAATCTTCTCCGGGATCAGCCTCACAGTCCATGACTGCAGCACCTTAGACCGCTAGGCTAATCCTGCGCGGCCCCCACAGCTCTGCTTCCGCCTGTACGTCATCTTCTACTTTCCAAACTTCAAAGAAGTTCTCTCATGAATCTTGCAGGACTAATGCTCCTGAAAGAAAGGCTACTGCGCAGGCGTGCCTCAGTCACAGCCTGGGGAATGAAATCTGCAGCAAACTGCGTAACGGTTCACTTCTGTCACTATGAACGATTCTGTTCAGTCACCGTTGGTCCCATTTTTGTAAGATGGCAACGATGTCGGAGATTTAATGTTTTACAGGATTCCTGATATTCAGAGTACACCCGTTAAATAATCGTATGGGAAAATCTCCACTTTATCCCTACGTGGGAGATGCTGTATTACTTAAATCTTGAAAAGCTGCCATTTTAGCAATAGTGACCGACCTAAGAACTTCACTAGACATTTGTTGTCTTGCATAGACGTTGACGACCACAGTGCCATATTCTGAATGTTTACATGTTTCTGTATATGAATGCGCATGCTTATACCAGTTTCTTTGGCACTTCCGTGTAGATGAGTTAAAGCTTTAAGTACTCATTAAGTTTTGTAGTTTAGTATCACAACACAAGGGAAAATTGCAGAATATTTCGTGTAAATTTCCTGGTTATGTTATAATTTTTAGCATAGTTACCAGTTATAGTATGGGACACACAACAGGTTAGGATGGGTAGTAAGAACAGACATTCGCGTGAAATTATTGTTAGTGCTTTATCCGAAAATTGCCTGTAGCAGTTAATCAGAGAACCGACTCGCGAAGATAACATATGAGACCTGCTTGTGACAAACAGACCAAAACTTTTCGACTCAGTTGGCTTAGAACAGAGATTCTGTGGCCTTGAAGCGGTTACAGCATCACTGAATAGTAAATAGGAATACAAAGGAGCTGTATCTGTTTAGCAATAGTGGCAATAAACAGAGTTCAGATTGCCTTAGAAATTAGGACGAAAATTTCATCGCCAGCCTTAACAGCGTTAAGTATCAATAGATAAGTTTCAAAAGCAATATACAATAGGGTTTAAACAGATATGTGCCAGGCATAGTTGTGAAATCCACCGTGATTCGACAGTCATGTTAGAAAGCTGCTACAAAAGCAGAGAGAGCTTCACTGCAAATTTCAATGTACCAAAAGCTACAATAAATAAAAACTAAACGGAACCATATCAGCATAAGGAGAGTAATACGTGTAGCGTCCAACGAATTCGAAACTAAAATTCTGTCTACCGACTTGACAGAAAATCCTAAGTAGTTTTGGTCTTATGCAAAGGCAATAAACAGACCGAAGCCATCTTTCCCGACATACTCTGACCATTATGGCATGGAGACACAGTTAGATCAGACTGCAGTGTCTCGGTTAAATCGTTGGGCGAACAAGAAAATCGCTTAAATCGAAATAAATGACCATGGGACAGAAAACAAACTGAAATCGTTCAACAGAAGGAAGGCCAGTGGATCTAACTGGATGACAATACAATCTTACACAGAGTATGCGAAAGAATTGCCGCCTCTTCTCTCAGCATTGAACCGTAGATCTCTAGTGGAGTTACATGTTCCTGATAACTAGAAAGAAGCACATGACAGTCCCGTTAACAAGAAGGGTCGTCGAAGAGAAGCACAGAATCAGAGGCCTATATCTATGGTGTAGGTCAGTTTGAATTTTGGAACATATTTTATGCACGCTTATTACAACATTTCTGGAGGCTGGGGATCATGTGAGTGGTAGAGAAACCTCCGTTTTGGGCCATTTTGTTAGTGGATGTTGCCTACCTCAGGGTCAGGTATGAACTCAGATGCAAATCTGTGTGTTTACCTGCCCCTGATGTAGGCAACACACACTAGCAAAATGGCTCAAAACGGAGGTTGCTCTACTACTCATGTGAAACCCTGCTCACTCTTTTCATCCACGAAACCCAGAAAGCTGTAGGTTCAGGCGTTCAGGTAGATGGCATGTTCCCTGACTTTCAGAAAGCATTCGATGTGGTTCAGCACATCCGTCTAATGAACAAAATACGATCATAACGAATCTTAGAGCAACTCAGTGCAACTGTGTGACTGGACTGTAGAGATTTTGGGAGACCAAAGACAGATGTCATCCTGAACAAAGAGGAGTCTTCAGATGTAGAACTTCGAGCGTGCCCTAGAGGAGTGTTTTAGCATCATTAGTTTTCCATATATATATATATATATATATATATATATATATATATATATATATATATATATATATATATATATAGAGGGTCTATACAAGGGCGATGCACTTGAGGACAATATTATGGAAATGGAAGAGGATGTAGATGAAATGGGAGATACGATATTGCGTGAGGAGTTTGACAGAGCACTGAAAGACCTGAGTCGAAACAAAGCCCCCGGAGTATACAACATTCCATTGGAACTACTGACGGCCTTGGGAGAGCCAGTCCTGACTAAACTCTACCATCTGGTGAGCAAGATGTACGAAACAGGCGAAATACCCTCAGACTTCAAGAAGAATATAATAATTCCAATCCCAAAGAAAGCAGGTGTTGACAGATGTGAAAATTACCGAACAATCAGTTTAATAAGCCACAGCTGCAAAACACTAACATGAATTCTTTACAGACGAATGGAAAAACTAGTAGAAGCCGACATCGGGGAAGATCAGTTTGGATTCTGTAGAAACACTGGAACACGTGAGTCAATACTGACACTACGACTTATCTTAGAAGAAAGATTAAGGAAAGGTAAACCTACGTTTCTAGCATTTGTAGACTTAGAGAAAGCTTTTGACAATGTTAACTGGAATACTCTCTTTCAAATTCTAAAGGTGGTAGGAGTAAAATAGAGGGAGCGAAAGGCTATTTACAATTTGTACAGAAACCAGATGGCAGTTATAATAGTCGAGGAACATGAAAAGGGAAGCAATGATTGGGAAGGGCGTAAGACGGGGTTGTAGCCTCCCCCCGATGTTATTCAATCTGTATATTGAGCAAGCAGTAAAGGAAACAAAAGAAAAATTCGTACTAGGTATTAAAACCCATGGAGAAGAAATAAAAACTCTGAGGTTTGCCGATGACATTGTAATTCTGTCAGAGACAGCAAAGAACTTGGAAGAGCAGATGAATGTAATGGACAATGTCTTGAAAGGAAGATATAAGATGAACATCAACAAACCAAAACGAGGATAATGGAATGTAGTCGAATTGAGTCGGTTGATGCTGAGGGAATTAGATTAGGAAATGAGACACTTAAAGTAGTAAAGGAGTTTTGCTATTTGGGGAGCAAAATAACTGATGATGGTCGAAGTAGAGAGGATATAAAATGTAGACTGGCAATGGCAAGGAAAGCGTTTCTGAAGAAGAGATATTTTTTAACATTGAGTGTAGATTTAAGTGTCAGGAAGTCGTTTCTGAAAGTATTTGTATGGAGTGTAGCTGTGTATGGAAGTGAAACATGGACGATAAATAGTTTGGATGAGAAGAGAATAGAAGATTTCAAAATGTGGTGCTACAGAAGAATGCTGAAGATTAGATGGGTAGATCACATAACTAATGAGGAAGTATTGAATAGGATTGGGGAGAAGAGAAGTTTGTGGCACAACTTGACCAGAAGAAGGGATCGGTTGGTAGGACATGTTCTGAGGCATCAAGGGATCAGCAATTTGGTATTGGAGGGCAGCGTGGAGGGTAAAAATCGTAGAGGGAGACCAAGAGATGAATACACTAAGCACATTCAGAAGGATGTAGGTTGCAGTAGGTACTGGAAGATGAAGAAGCTTGCACAGGATAGAGTAGCATGGAGAGCTGCATCAAACTAGTCTCAGGACTGAAGACCGTAACAACATTATATATATATATATATATATATATATATATATATATATATATATATATATATATATATATATATACTACCTAGTAGATAACGTAATAAGTTCCATAACGCTTTACGTGAATGATGATGTTGTATACCGAAAAGTCACGACGCTAGAAAACTGCGTTCGAAATGCAGAGGGTCGACTCTTGGTGCAGGGAATGGCAACTGACCCTCATCGTAAACAAATGTAACGTATTGCGGATACGTAGGCAGGAAGATAGTTTAACGTATGATTACACAATGCCAAAACAATCACTGGAAGCAGTTGCTTCAGTAACATGTCAAGCAGTATGCATCTGGAACGATCCGAAATGCAACGACCACTTAAAATTAATCGAGATTAAGACAGATGCCAAACTTAGATTCATTGGAAGAATCTTCAGAAAATGTAGTCCATCAACAAAGGAAGTCGCTTACAAAATATGAGCATATGCCTCAGTATTGCTCGGCAGTATGGGAACAGTACCGGAAAGGACTGATAGAGGAAACAGAGAAGATACAAAGAGGAGCAGCGCGTTTCGATACAGGTTGATGTAGTAAGCGCGTAAATGTCACAGAGATGATTAAGCAGCTCCTGTGGCAGATGCTGCAGGAACGGGGTAAATGGTAATGAGCGTTTGGCATCATTGGCTGGGAGGCCGCTGACGGGACAACAAGACCGGGATTCTACATCACGATGTGGTTTCTTGTTAAATCTCCAAAAGCTTACCTTCCTAGAAGAGTCAGTACCTCGCGAAAACGAGAGAGGTTTAGACTCACACGGACACTTATTGGTAATCGTTCTTTCCTCGAGATATTCGCGTGCCACAAAGTACCCTTCGTACTCACTGTTAGGTGGCATGTGTGCTGACCACGTACCCCTCTGTATCCGAATCCAGTGACACCTGTGGGCTGAGGATGACACGGAGGCCGGTCGGTACCGTTGCACCTTCATACCTTATGCGGTTGGAAGTTAGTTTTAGGTTCCTTTTATGCAATTTCCAAATTCTTATTTTTTGTCACCTTGAAAGAAAATAAGTGTTCGTAGTCTACTTTGAACGATATCTTCCAGTATGCCAAAAAATTTCACGACTTTATCTCGAATAGTACTGTAATGAATAAAGGAAGTATGTCAGGCTACGTAAGCGGCTGAATTTTGAACTTAAAACTTAGATTCGACGTATAACACGCTCCTGGGCCTATTAAAGTATTAGCACTATATGTTCGTCTTGGAATTACTGATCGACCACCGCGTCTCTCTTTGTTTCCTGTTTCTTCTTGTTGTTCTAGCGAAATAAAGCAAAACTTAGCGTTCAGGCCCAGATGTACCTATCTGATCCAAAAAGCCTCCGTGCCATCATGTTCGAATGACATCATTTGGGTGCGGTATGGAGGGGCGTGGGATCAGCACACCGCTCCAACGGCCGTTGTCGGCTTTCTTGACCGTGGAGACGCTACTAATCGGCCAAGAAGTTCCTCAGTCGACATCACGATGCTGAATGGATCCTGTTCTAGTCCTTTCACTAAGTTAAAACGTTTACAGTAGCGGCCGTCGAACACATGACTAGCAGAGAGTCGAGCTAACCAGTGAGATACAGAGGGAGACTCTGATTTTGTCTAGTTTACATCTGCATCTACATCTACATGGATACCCTGCAAAGCACATTTCAGTGCGTGGCAGAGGGTTCATCGAACCACTTTCACAATTCTCTTTTACTCTATCCTCCTATGGCGCGTGGAAATAACCAACACCTCTATCTTTCCGTAAAAGTACTGATTTCCCTTATTGTATTAGTTTCTCACTAAGCAGGTCGTCGTCAAAAAAATATTTTTGCGTTCTGAGGAGAAAGTTGGAGAAGATTTCAACGCAAAGAAAAGCTCCTTTGTTTTATTGATGTCCACTCCAAATCATGTATCATTACAGTGACACCCTCTCCCCTATTTCGCAGTAGTACAAAAAGTGCTGCCCTTCTTGAACTTTTTCGATGTACTCCGTCAGTCCTATCTGGTAAGGTTGCCACACCGCGCAGCAATATTCTGAAAGAGGTCGGGCAAGCGCAGTGTAGGCATTCTCTTTAGTAGCTGTGTTACATTTTTTAAGTGTCTTGCCAATAAAACACAGTCTTTGGTTAGTCTTCCCCCCAACATTTTCTATGTTCCTTCGAATTTATGTTGTCGAAATTGTAATACCTAGGTATTTAGTTGAATTTACTGCTTTGAGATTTGACTGGTTTATCGCATAACCGAAGTCGGATTCCTTTTAGCTCTCTTGTGGATAACTTCACAGTTTTCGTTATTTAGAGTAAATTGCCAATTTTCGCACCATACAGATATCTTTTCGAAATCGTTTTGCAATTTGTTTTGATTTTCTGATGAGTTTACTAGACGATAAACGAAAGCGTGAGCTGCAAACAATCTAAGACGGCTGCTCTGACTGTGTCGCAAATCGTTTATATAGATAAGGAAAAGCAAGGAGCCCATAGCACTACCTTGAGGAATACCAGAAATCATTTCTGTTTTACTCGATGACTTTCCGTCAATTACTACAAACTGTGACCCCTCTGCTGCGAAACAACGAATCCAGTCACATAACTCAGACGGTATTCCATAAGCACACAATTTCACTACAAGTCTCTTGTGTGGCACAATGTCTCTGTGTCTCTCATATATATTCAGCCACCAATTTTCCAACTTCGACCGATCTCGTAAGGCCGACTGCCACCAGTTATTTCTTCACGTTGTACCCAGCAGGTGTTTCCATCATCTCTGTGAGTGCACATCTGTTCATTTTCCCATTATTGAAAGAAATTACATCATTTAATGCACCCAGTTTCTTGTTATTTACACCAGAAGATTTTCGTAGACATTATCATATTATGTAACTGAAACAATCGTTCACATTTCTGCTTTTCTGTAGAAGCACCCATTACTATACATAAAATACTCAGTTCAGCGATAACAGTTTAACGATATTAAGTGAGAGTCTCTCAGTTAACAGTCTCGCACGTGTCTCTCTGTGCGTTGAAATATTTGATCTGTTTTGAAGCACTTGCAGAATTCCATACAGTCATCTTTCTCTTTATTAGTGGACATGCTCTCTTTACAGAGTTGCTATTGTCCGACGAAATAATTAAATTGCCATAAAAGTCTTCCAAAATCAAATTCTGAGAAACTTCTGGTAGCCATAGTAGCTCCAAGGTAGCACAAACTCGAACTGTGAAAAAAAATTTCTCAGGTACAAGAATACAAGTAAACACAGATTCTGTATACACAAATATGTCATCGCAAGGCTTGATTTCTGACAGGACCACGAACGGCAAAAAGAAGAAGCCTTTGTATAATGAGGTGACATATGTCGTGCGATAGCGATTTGTACTTATATAGATGACGCTAGTATCCCGTACACAAAATATCCAAAGGCTTAACAGTGACGGAGCTATCACTTCTACTCAGGCGATTCGCGTGAAGAGGTTCTCCGACGTGATTATGGCTGCACGAGGGGAATTAACAGACTTTTAACTCGAAATGGTATTTGGAGCTAGACGTGTGGAACATTACATTTAGGAAATCGTTAGGGATTTTAATAATTCGGGCATGACCTATCACCACGGCCAACGCAATTGTCGACGGCCGTCACTTAACGATCGGATACAGTTTCGTTATTGTTGTCATTGCTAACAGGGAAGCAACACTGTTTCAAATACACGCAGAAATCAATGTGAGGCGTGCGACGACCATATCTGTTAGAACATTGCGGTGAAAATTGGCGTTAATGGGCTTTGGTAACAGACGACCGAGGTGAGCGCCTTTGCTAACAGCACCTCACGTGCTGCGCCTCTCCTGGGCTCATGAAAGTGTAGGTTGAACCCTAGACGATTCGCCTAGTAAGTTGGGTCTCGTTTTAGTTGGTAAGAGCAGACGGCAGGTTTCGGGTGTGGTGCGGAGCCCACGAAGCCATGGACCCACGACGTCAACAAGGCACTGTGCAAGCTGGTGGTGGCTCCATAATGGTGTGGGCTGTGTTTAGGTGGAATGGACTGGGTCCTCTGGTCCAACTCAACCGATCGTTCACTGGAAATAGATATATTCGGCTACTTGTAGATCGTTTGCAACCTTTCATGAACTTAATGTACACAAACAACAGTGGAATTTCTATGGCCGACCATGTGCCATGTCACTGAGCCGCAGTTGTTCGCGAGTGGTTTGAAGTACATTCAGTGACAGTTCGAGGGCGCTACATGTATCCCATCGAAGATTTATGTGACGTAATCGAGAAGTCAGTCCTACAAAAAATTCTGAACCGGTAAAGCTTTCGCAATTACGGACGACTATAGACACAGTATGGCTGCATATTTCTTCAGGGTACTCCCGACGTCTGGTTGAGTCCATGTCACATTAAGGTTCAGCACTACGCCAAGCAAAAGGAGTCCCGGAGCGATACTAGGAAGCATCCAATGACTTTTGTCACCTAAGAGTACATGTAAAGGTATATACACCGCCTGAGAAGCACCAAGAAAACATGAGTGGATATCAGTGGAACTGTGTACACACAGCGGGTATGTACGTTATTAGGGTTGCACTTCTCTGTGACAGGCAGAATGGAGAAAAGACTGCATTAGTGTTGTCTATGCTTGTTGTTGTTACCAGTATGGGGTGTATAAGAATCGTGAACAGCACCGGAAGTTGAATGATTAGAGTGAAGAACACGGATATGCCACGTAGTCGTCTGAGACAGCATTATCGGCACCTGACAAGACAATGGGCCCTCGTGGTGAGACCCTATTTGAGCGGCTGATGTAAATCTGCTGTTCGTCGTGAAGGTGCCGGGCGGTTACGTCTGACCACCACAAGAGACGACCGCCATATTGTGCGCCAGGCACATCGGAACTTCTTCGCATCTGAGCCTGTCATCCGAGAACTAGAAATGGACTCCCTTACCATGCGGAGTCATCCCACAACATTAGTCGGAGGCCAGCTCTATCTGGACTAGGGATCAAATCCGAAACAGACAATGAGGATTTAACATTTCCGTTATTTTTCTGAACTGCGCTCTACAAATGCCGACATGTTTCCTTTCAAAGTACAAAAGAAAAAAGAAAAAGGTTCAAATGGCTCTGAGCACTATGGGACTTAACATCTGAGGTCATCAGTCCCCTAGAACTTAGAACTACTGAAACATAACTAACCTAAGGACATCACACACATCCACGCCCGAGGCAGGATTCGAACCTGCGACCTCAGCAGCAGCGCGGTTCCGGACTGAAGCACATAGAACCGCTCGGCCACAGCGGTCTTGCTACCTACAAATTCCGGCATGTTTCCTTTCAAAGTACAAGGCTGCTTATCTTTCCCATATTATGAACATGTCCTCCATCTCTTATAATCTCGATCTCGAAGGGACGTTAAATACTTATGTTATGGGGAATTAGCCATGCGTTGGCGGTCATCAGCACCAAGTCACAACTGCTATGTTTGGATGGTCGAGTGGCCAGGAAGCATGGATTGCTGACAGGTGGCGTCGCACTGTTTTCTCTGACAAATGGCGGTTCTGCAGTACCTCGGATGATCATCATTGGCGAGTATTGCACCGACCAAGCAAGAGGTCCCATCCCTATTGTTTCAGTGGTGTAGGAGAGGCACAGCAATGTTTTTCCTGGCGTCACGGTGTGAGGAGCCATCAGGTACGACTGCAGGTCGCGGCTGGTAACGACAGAGGGAACTCTGAGATCACAACGGTACGTGACGGACATCCTGCAGCCCTATGCGGCACCTTTCATGTGGCAGTATCGTGGGACCATTTTTAGATAGGACAATGCTCATCCACGCATGGCGTATGTCTCTGGGAACAGTCTGCGTGAGTCTGAGGCATTCCCGTGACCAGGAAAATCCCCAGAATCTGCCCCTTACAGACAACGTGTTTGTGACCAACTTGAACATCGAGTCAGCCCCATTGCCACTACCGAATAAACCAGGTCCAGCTACAACAGTTATTTTACAGCTTGTCTCAGGACAGGGTACAACAGCTTTACGATTCCATTCTCAACGCAATCAGTACACGTATGCAGACCATAGAATACGCATCGTCATACTGATAAATGAACTGATATTGCTCAGTCTTTTGTAATTTTCATTCGAAATAATCATCACTGAAACATCATCACACGCCTTCTCAACCTGTCAAGTTTCATTTCGTTTATTCCTCCCCTTCTAGATCCTTACATTTTGTGTCAGGCAGTGTATGTGAAGTACCGCGAGTTACCGTGCCCTTCACGAACCGTGGACTTCGCCGCAGTATGGTGGATTGAGTACCTCGGCGATAGATAAAGGTAGCACAAGTGTAATCATATCGAGAGGTGTTGCAAGAGTAACGCATGTTTCCTGAAGAGTGGTAGCAGTCTTTTCAGAAGTTGGCAGAGCAACAATTTGGGTGAATGAGTAATGTGGCCCTTTAACAATTCCCAGTAGAACCTTTATACTTGGATACTGCAAACACGGCTGAAGGGAACATAATATTTCCCGAGGAGTTGCAGCTCTGCTGCATGGCTTTCACTTTAGGAAAATATTCCAGATGTGAAATAATCTCTAATTCCTATGACAGGATGGGGGCCACTCAGAAGGTTCATATTATGAGAAAAAATTCTGACGTTCTACGAGTCGGAGCAGGGCATATTACATCCCTTAATCACGTAGGGAGGTTAGAGAATTTGAAAAGAGAAATGGTTAGGTTTAAGTTAGCATAGTGGAAATTACTGAAGTCAGGTGACGAAAAAAAAGGTTATCTAGTCAGATGATTACAAGGTCATCAATGCCAAATCAAATAGGGGTAATGCAAAAGTAAGTTCATAATGTGTAAGAAATAGGTGTGCAGGTGAACTATTATGTGCATTGTTATACTGGAGTTATACAGTAGTTAAAGTACATCTATATAAGTCCACTAACTCCGTTGATGATCAAGAAATTGGAAAAATGTATGATGAGGTAAAAGAAATTATTCATTGTATTAACAGAGATGAAAATTTAATGCGACAGCAAGAAAAGGGAAAGAAGAAAAAATAGTAGCAGAACGTAAATTGGAGAAGAGGAATGTAAGGCAAAGTAGCCTGATGGCATTTTCTACGCAGTTTTGTTTACTCATTCGAAAAATCTGATTGAAGGATCATGAATGGAGGCTGTATACCTTGTAGGTAGTCATCGGAAGTTTTAACATAGATTACATAATCGCAAGACAGAAATTCGCAACTGGAATGTAAACTGTAAAATATTTTATCGAGCAGATGTGAATTCTTAACTATAATTTGTTTGTCATGAGCTTAAGATTAAAACTGAAAAAATAGCAGAAAGGAAGGAAATTGAGAAGACAGTACTGAAAGAGTGGAAGAAAGAAACTTTAGGCAACGAGTGGCTGAATCAGGGATAAAGAAAACAATATAAAACGAATGGATAGCCTAGGAGGATGACATAGCGAAGGTATCTCATGAACAAGTCGACGAAAAGACCGAATACGATACATGTTCTAGGACAGTAGTGTAAATACTTAATTCAGTTGACGAAAGGAGAAAATGAAGGAGACAAAATGGAATACAGGCATCTAAATATTGACAGAAAGTGCACATTTATAAAGCAATAACGTAAAGAGGAGATTTTCAAATTTGTAGAGGCATGTCTATGAAATAAATACATGTATGATGTAGGAAATTAACTATACCTTAGGAGAAATGAGAAACAGCTGTATAAATATTTAAAGATCAGAGGTAAAGATAGTACTAAACAAAGGTATGTATAGAGGACTCTATAACGGAAATAATCTTGAAGAGAGTTCTGTGAAGAGAGAAGTAACTTTAGACGAAGATTAAGTGGAAAATATGATTGGTGTGAGAAGAATTTGACAAAGTACTGCAAGACCGAAGTCGAAAGAATGTATCTAGTAAACACAATATTTTGTCCGGATTATTAATATCTTTAGGCTAACTATGTGTGGCAAAGCTGTTGCACCTGGAAACCAAGATTTATACGAGAAGTGCGAAATACTTCAGACTTGAAGAAGACTTTGACAATCTCAGCTGGAAAAACGTTAGCTGCTGATAAGCGAGATTATTACTGAACTGTCAGTTTAATAAATCAAGCTTCGAAAAATATTCACTGAGAACGAAAAGACTGATCGACGCCTACCAATTACAGGCTTAGTTTCAATTCCAGAGAATTACAGGAACACGTGAGGCAATGCTGATCCTGACTCTTTCTTAGACTAAAAGAATCCAGATATACATTTTCAGTTTTTGTAGATTTAGAGAAACATTTTCAGACTGCTGACTGGGATACACTCTTTGAAATTCTGGATGCAACAGTAGTAAAATGCAAGGAGCAAAAGGTTATTTACTACTTGTCCAGAAACCATACTAGTAAATGTATAAGAGTCGAAGGACACGAAAGGGAAATAGTGGTTGAGAAGAGAATGAGACAGATTTGTAGCCTATCCCCGAAGTTATTCAGTCTGTAAATTGAGCAAGCTGTATAGGGATATATCACTTCCCTCTAAAGTCGGATTGTCTCTTTGATTAGGTTGCAGACGACCTCGGTTGCCTACTCTCCGTAGTAAGCACCTTCTTCCCTCCAGGTGGCAGTTATTTGAAGACCGTTGGCTAGTACAAACCATTACTTGACAATACGTAGACATACTCAGCGAAACACAACATATGTTGTGGAACTAGTACTTGAGAAAATGTCGCAGCATCATCGCTCGAATGTCCTGATACATGACGATGACTTTCACGACTACGATGTCAAACGTTCACTAAAGAATGAGGAGCACAAGCGGTTTCCCTAGGCCGTAATTCTCCATTACGTCTCCCACATGCCTTGACAAGTTTTTCCAAAATTTGTTAGTCCGATAAGCACCCAGTTTACTGGCTTCGTTCCCAACGCACATTTCTGAGAACACTCGAAAGAATCATATAAAGTGACTTCATTAACAACAGTACACAGCTTAGAAAAGATATTTCTATTGCTGTTTGACGTTATCTCATTTGCTAATATTTTCTCTATTTTGGATAAATATTTTTGGAAGTATAAACCTTACAGCGTTCGACAGATTCTCTCTAGACCATTTTATTCGGATTTTTTGTGTTTTTGAGCAACCCTCCCGTTAACTCGTTTGTAGGTACGTGACGTGCGTAATGATTTGTCTGTTCTTGCTTTAATTGCTGACCAGCGTTTCGTCAGTACCGTATTGCGCAAACTGTGGATGCCGGGAGACAATGGCTAGCCTCATTGATACAGTGAGTGCTGTCGCAGGATGATATACCTTGCCAGCCTGTCAACACAGGTTGTCACACAGTCTTAACTAGTCTCATATGTCGTGTAATCTGTGATAACAGTTCACATTTGATGATCCACTTGTCTTATATAACATATGAGATTGGGTCCGCTATTAAATATAAGCAAGTAAAGAAGTCGTACATAATTCTGGTCTCAGAACCAGACCGACCACTACAGGTCTGCGGCAGCCTAGAGACAATTTGTCACCAGAGATGGAAACCGTATTTCGGCTTCCTTCAAAGAGTGAAATCCCGACTAGTGTTCATTACTTCAGCATGGTCAGAATGTGAGTAAGTAATCCCCGTACTCAGACGTAACTTCGCTGCAGTTCCTCCATCCATCCCAAGTTGTAGATGTTATACCGATTGTCATTATGTGAAGTGGTCAGTACACTTTTCCTGCAAAAATAAACTTATTCTCGATTTTGGTGTGCTCTTTACAGCAACAGACTATTCCTGTATCATGGCTGTTAGCAGCATAAAATTTGCAATAGGCTCTGCTCATCTAACACTGGCACCTGAGATAGAATGAAAAACCTACATTACAATCGCTGTGGCCCCTTCTATAAAAAGAAATTCATACCAGAATAAAGCCTGAACTTCCATAATTGATTACTGTACAGATGAAGAGAAATTATGCCAGTGTATAGGCAGATGGTCTGTCACCACTACGATGGATGGTGGAATTGGGTTTATAGTGTCAGGAGATGGTATTCACCACCCTGGGCGGAGTAATAGTGGAGCAACGAGTGGTTATCTGGCTGCAGGCTGAAGTTCATGACGAAAACATCATTTATTAAATATACATTTTATTGGTGAACGCATTACAACATTCGTAACGAAGCTCGGTGCTGGCAACGACCCCCAGAGCGTCTGCTGCAGACAGCTGTTGTGGTACCGCTGACGTAAGGAGGCAGACTGTGGCCTAGGGTAGCCTACGGTGACGCCATCGGCTCAGCGAGAATGCTGACGTATGGTCGTGTGGCTGCATGTATGCCAACTGGAAGTAACTCTGCAGCTGAGAGCAGGTCACATCGGAAGGCGCAGAATCTCTCCGTGGACTCCGTAGAGCAAAGCAGCTCTCAGACATTGTAGCACCTGAGTTTACATATGGAGACAGATACGACAATGTGCCCATATAGGCGATCTGCTGAGAGCTGTTGGCAAGCGAGGTACACTCAGCTGCTGTGAGGCCTATAGAGGAGCTACTTGACTGGGCAGTATCGATTCCAGTCAAAAAAATTGACAACGTCTGGGAGAGCAATGTGCTGAGTACATGCCTCTCCGTACCAGCATCACATGACACCTATGGTCTGATGATGACTCGGTGGTCGGTCGGTACCGTTGTGCCTTCAAGGCCTGTTCGGACAGAGTTAAGAGTCAAAAGATAGAGGTGGGACAACACCAACATGAAAATTTAGTGATGGCTGTGAATGACGTTAATTTACACGTAGTGTTGCAATATGCATACCCACATTGTAGCTAGAAACGTAAATATTAACGTGAGTACAGAGCCATACTTAAAACTACACAGACTTGTGGCAGCAGGAATCATCTTTGTTAAAGAAAGAAGAAGTGGCCAGGTGCGATTATGACTCGCAAACTGAGGATTCTGTACAAACTTCATTATGTATATGAACAGTTCATCCATCCCGAGAATCGAGTGTCTCGACCATTTTTGCTAATTATCGCCATTAACACTGACAAGATGTGGCCCCAAGTATTTCAAGATTTTCTAGAACGTTAATCTAAATGTTACAGGAGGAAGGCGACCATTATTATTTTAATAATCAGTAGTTCTTCAATCATGGCAACTGGATCGCGATGGTACGAGTAAAAAATAAATAAAATAAATAAAATAAAATAAAATTCAGGCAAGGAATGATTTTATTTCTCATATGACACGTTTCGGAAGTTACACTTCCTCAGAAATCCAGGAGCGTTTACTACACGTAAATATGGCGTTTCGAACTGTGTGTGAAACAATATACATATGACGTTTGAATCAGTATGTAATATAATAATTCGCTGACTGTACCTACAATTCTGAGATTGGATTTTGTACTGTAAACAGTGGCATGCTACAACTGAAAAATTAGAGACATTCTCTTTTTTATTATTTCTTCCAAAAATGTGGCGCATGAACAAAGCCGACTTTCTTACCTTCTTTAGCGTGCAGAAAAAAGCAGGGGCTGGTTCGGCCATTCAATATAATTCACAATCCAGACCATAAGTTTTAGTTTCAAACTGTATTAAGTGTGGTATACCAGGTGAAGTACGACATTGGAAAAAAGAATGTTCCAGTCAAAGGGTCCGTGGCTGTATGTCGTTATGTCCAATCTATAGCAAGTGCTTCAAAGCTAAATGATTGATTCACGCCTACAGAATTTCCATTAAGTAAAAAAAATTGATCATGAGAATGTTGTTAGATCCTATAGACCAAGCCTATGTGAGCAGTTAGTTGGAATAGCAGCAAGGTACATACTCAGTGGCTGAAATATATGACACTATATCCATGAAATTTGGGACTGACGAGTCTCTTATAAAAGTATTCTATTACACCAAAATTTGTCGTGGTATCCAAAGAATTTGGATATGTATCAATGTAACATGTAGTCAAAGAAAGATAGGAGATAATTCATACTGCTCGTCAGTCTTAGGACACTGCCAGAATGAAAATGTGGGCGACATAAACCTGCCTGATCAGTGTTTTCATTGAAGACAATAAAAAAAATCCAAAATAATAGCACGTTACAGGCAGTCGTTGTAAAAGATTATGAGATACAATGTGTTCAACAATGGGTAATATGCCAGCCTAACGAGACATGATATCTGTCCTCCATTTTGGACAGAAACAGACTGCGATGGAACATTCAGCTTGTAACAAGCAGGAGTCTGCTACAAATCTCCATCTTCCCATCCTAAGTTTCTTTCATTTTTTCCTGTGTCAGAAATTTTGTACTTGTTCTTTCATTAATGCTCTCACAGCATCCCACTACGGTTTTCGCCTGTAGCGCCGCATCGGCGTAACACTGAAATATGAAAATTAAAGTGAATAAAATCATAGATCTGTGAACACAATGTATTCTGTTCGATTTTTATACAAAAAATACAGTGGAAAAGCAGACATTGCAGTTGGTAATCATCAGTAAAAGCAGCCACTGCAGTTGCTAATTATCAGTCAGAATTTCGTAGTCGCTTTACAGCTCGCTAATCACTAAAACTGCGGGGTTGTAAAACTGAAGTCTCACTGTCATATCGTACAAAGTTCGCGTTACGACACCAATGTTGGCATCACGGATCTATACCACAGGCATTAGTGAAGGCTCGCTGGAGTCCCCAACCACGTATGCGAGGCGCTCCGTAAGACCACGCCTCCCTTCTGAGACACCAGCGCACTCACGCAGAGACCAATATAGTGCCCAGCTTGCAAGAACTCAGCCCAGGTTCATGACCTCATCTGAAGGAGTCAATCTCATAGCAAGGAACCAATGCGATAGTTAAAGTTCGTAATGAATGTACCTCGTAAATGTGGATTATTGTACATCAGGGGAACTGTATGTTAATCTGTGCATCAAGTGACACTTCAATAGTCAATGACAGTTGTAAATTATCCACTACTCCTGTCACAAAGCATAGACTTCAGTGGTGCTGTGAGATCAGTCCACCACTAGGATCTCTCGCTATGCTCTCCGGGCTAGTAGGCAATGGTTTGCGTTAAGTACCGAAGATTTGCACACTAGCAGCAACTTCCCACGTATACAGCACATCTTCAGTAGCAACGTCATAATTTTTTTTTATGGAATTATGTTCAAACACACGTACTTACGACTGATTCCAGAATGTATAGAAGCAAAACAAACACTGAAGAAAGCTGAATCAAACAGGGCAAAAAAGAAATTTTTCACAAGAGGTAAGGTACTGTTAACCCAAGCTACATAAAAGCGACACTGAGAAAAAACAATTGAAAATATTTGCTGTATATGGTGAAGCTGAAATAGGATGGACAATGATGACATAAATACACTTTGCGAATGGAAGGTTATTGATTCCGAAAGTTATTTCTCGTGTACCAAGCAGAGAGGCGAAGAACTGTAATGCGATTTAGAGGAAGATATAGTCAAAAAAGGGAAAAGACAGAGGTACCTAAGCCATCAAAAACTCTCAAACTGTACGAAAGGGCTTTAATGATAAGAAAGAAAGATAGTAGTTGGACTTATTGTGATCAAATGGTTTAAAAATTTTTTTTATCGGGAACGTTTACTCCAATATATCGACGGCCGACCACCTATCTTGTCCTTCCTACATGAGACACATTTGTCTGTGCATACGACCTACGTTTCCCTCATACTGGGCCGACAGAGCCTATATCATTTATACTGATACTAATTTTGAACATGGACAATCATAATGATGAACGCTGGAAAGTGTTTGCTGTCCTTTTTAAATGGAATGTTCAGTATTCTTTCTTAAATTTTCTTACCTCCAAATACCGATACCTCCCCCTCACCCTCCCCTCCCCCTTTGTCACCCTTCACAGCAACGTGTGATGTACGTAGTGAATCCGTTGCTTCCCCATTATAACGTCAGTCGAACCCTATTCGCTGACTCTGTAAGAATGGTTTTCTGCACTAAAACAGTACAGCTGAATTTTGAGAACAATTATTTTGGCGTTAATTGTTTTAGCCTTCAGTATGTTCTTGATATTTCTACCAGATTGTGTGGCGTGGAAGTAATGCGGTTACTATTAGTGTACGAAATGACAATATTGCCGAAGATTCCAAAGATGATTTTTGTGCAGCTGATCAGTTTCTCGTAATACCCTACCCCTGCTACCTTTCCCACGTTTCGTAGTCAGCCTTTCAACAGCTGATTTAACATTGGATTCTTTTGAAAATCAGCCTAATGCAAAAACAATTCCTTATTTTTGTATGCACCAAGACATGTTTTGACACCAATGTGTCATCTTCTGTGGGTCAAATTTATAGGCATTTAACTGCTGTAGGCCAAAGAATTGCAGTATGTGCAATTTGCTTTGTTTTGTTTAGACGCGCACCTTAAAATTACATCGCCAAATGAACTGCATTGTTATACACCCTTTTATTTGCTCTTTTTGTCGTTTTTTGAACAGTATGTCATCTGCAAACTAGCCACAAAGAAAATTAATGCATATTTATAAAGAACTGTTTCGTGGGTTATGTGCGTTTCTGTACTCACTTTTTTTTTTCGTCCCTTTGCGTCTCTGGTTTGTGTCTCGATTAACAGTTATTCAGTGTGCTGCTTCCACATAGTTCTTCACAAAATTTTTGCTCAACAAAAATAAACAAATGGTGTTTGCATAAGACTTATTTTCAAAACAACTCAATTTTAAATCGCAAAAAATGAAGAACATCAAGTGGAGCATCAAACCTTAGTAAAACGAGCTGATTTAACATGTTGAATGCCACACTAAGTGAAAATACATTATAGATTAGTCTGGATTTCTTAAAGGTCTGTTTCTGTCTAGTTAATAAAGTCGAAAGTCGAAATCAACATTTGAGATGTTTTCATATTAATGTCGCTGAACATGTTTTTCCATGTAGCTGCTGGAGATCTTTCGGGTTGTAAGGTCAAGGCATATTTCGTTTCACTTCCAAACCTGAGGAAAAACTGATCATGTATACTCTCGTTATGGTTCGTTTTATCCTTTGATGCACCAACGGTCTTCCTCCCAGACCTAAACATCTCTAGATGTCGCGTTTATCCGCAGGTTCAATTATTTTCCTATCGCTCTTCTCCAAAGCAGTAGACGAATCTTGCCCTTCCTTATGTTCACTCCTCAGTTGTCTGGACAGATACATGATTATGCTTTTAGGAAACATTTATACAGCTACTTGGAGATCGGTCATTTGTGTTTCGGTTGCGATACATTTTTTAATGTCATCTTACGTTCATCAGACTAACATCTAGATTCAGCTGTTTCGTGTTCTAATGGAAAACCTGTATCAGTTGGAACTTTGTGCATATAAAAACTGATTGAGTGCTATAAAGACCATACAGGTCTCAGGCTTTACTCTTGAAACCTACCACTCTTTATCCTAATTTCCTCTATAACCATTTTTATGTTATTTTTGTCAGATGTGGGTATGTCTTCCAGTGTTTCCTCAGTAATGAGAGAATGCTGAATACTGGTGTGTTTATCTAATTTTCTTATTCTATTTATTATTATTATTACGGAGATGACCTTACAATACATATGTAAAGGAAACAGGGACATACACATAAGTCTGCCATTTAAAAGATGGAATTGATGCCTCAACAGGTCGAGAGGCCCATTTCGTGAAAAGCAGAAGAGGGCTATTACTATGTTAACTTATTCTTCCGTCGTTTCTTGGTGGAACAATGCGTCAGTAAATGAAAATGCTGTAGAACAAACGCAATAGACAAGACTATCATTATTATTATTAACCTGTGAACAACCGGCGTTGCCAAGATATGTTTTTATCCCAGTCTTCTGTTAGTCCATATCCTCCTTCACACTCTCTCTGCCCACCAGCTCCTACCCATTCTATACACACGTATAATTTTAATTGATATTGTGTTTATACAGGTTGCTGGTGAGCAGGAAATTTTATTATTAGTATTTCATTACTGATCTCATTAATAAGCAGCCATATCACAGTCATCACAGTAGCTCAAGAAAGTTATAATTAAGCTTTACTTGTTTAATCAGAATCGGACGATGACTTTCGTTGTCCGCAGTCTCGATGATTCGAAGTGATTTGCAATCCAGTGTAAATAAAATGCCTTGGTTTTCTTGCGTTGCGTAGTCGGTCGGGAAACCTTAGATCAAGCGGAAAATTTGCTTTGATAGAGTTTAATTGTCCAATGAAATAATGGAGTTCTTGGATCTAACAATTGCAGGTTCGTTTCCGATTCATCGGTAGTTCCCTTCTGATTATCAACGAAATGACACATCCGTGCAAATTTCCAATTACAGAATACATATATAATTAATTTCTTTACAGACATTTTATGTAAATGCTCAGCATATATTCTCTTGATTAGCATACAATATATTTCCAAACTCTTTCTTCCAGTAATCTCGATAGCAAAATTATCATTATTCCATGCGACTATTCGGCACGAAGAAAATCCTAGAAGTCCTCTCAACTTACACCAGAGAGAATAATACAAAGAGTAATTATGCGCTCATGGAATAGTAATAGTACTGTACTACTTTGCTCATCGATTCTGCGAGTATATAGACGGTCAAGTAGCAAATGTAATTCACCCATAGAATTGTGCAGGGATAATTAGTAGAATATAAAGAAGTATTATACACGTTATCACCCTCACCTCAATAGATAGTTGCTGGTTTATACCACCATAATAGTTCTTTCAAGATAGTAAATACCAAGTTTATATGAAATCAGTCCAGGGGATTAGGATGAGCTTTCTACTTTTGGCTTTACTCGGATACGCATATACATTCAACATATATCACAAATATTTGTGACATTTTTTTTTTTTTTTTTTTTTTTTTTTTTTTTTTTTTTTTTTTTTTTTTTTTTTGGTCGTCAGTCTACTAACCTCTTCATCTCAGAGTAGCACTTGCAACCTACGCCCTCCATTATGTGCTTGACGTATTCCAATCTCTGTCTTCCTCTATAGTTTTTGCCCTCTACAGCTCCCTCTAGTACCATGGAAGTCATTCCCTCATGTCTTACAGATGTCCTATCATCCTGTCCCTTCTCCTTATCAGTGTTTTCCACATATTCCTTTCCTCTCCGATTCTGCGTAGAACCTCCTCATTCCTTACCTTATCAGTGCACCTAATTTTCAACATTCGTCTATAGCACCACATCTCAAATGCTTCGATTCTCTTCTGTTCCGGTTTTCCCACAGTCCATGTTTCACTACCATACAATGCTGTACTCCAGACGTACATCCTCAGAAATTTCTTCCTCAAATTAAGGCCGGTATTTGATATTAGTAGACTTCTCTTGGCCAGAAATGCCTTTTTTGCCATAGCGAGTCTGCTTTTGATGTCTTCCTTGCTCCGTCCGTCATTGGTTATTTTACTGCCTAGGTAGCAGAATTCCTTAACTTCATTGACTTCGTGACCATCAATCCTGATGTTAAGTTTCTCTCTGTTCTCATTTCTACTACTTCTCGTTACCTTCGTCTTTCTCCGATTTACTCTCAAACCATACAGTGTACTCATTAGACTGTTCATTCCGTTCAGCAGATGATTTAATTCTTCTTCACTTTCACTCAGGATAGCAATGTCATCAGCGAATCGTATCATTGATATCCTTTCACCTTGTATTTTAATTCCACTCCTGAACCTTTCTTTTATTTCCATCATTGCTTCCTCTATGTATAGATTGAAGAGTAGGGGCGAAAGGCTACAGCCTTGTCTTACACCCTTCTTAATACGAGCACTTCGTTCTTGATCGTCCACTCTTATTATTCCCTCTTGGTTGTTGTACATATTGTATATGACGCGTCTCTCCCTATAGCTTACCCCTACTTTTGTCAGTATCTCGAACAACTTGCATCATTTTATATTGTCGAACGCTTTTTCCAGGTCGACAAATCCTATGAACGTGTATTGACTTTTCTTTAGCCTTGCTTCCATTATTAGCCGTAACGTCAGAATTGCCTCTCTTGTGCCTTTACTTTTCCTAAAGCCAAACTGATCGTCACCCAGCGCATTCTCAATTTTCTTTTCCATTCTTCTGTATATTATTCTTGTAAGCATCTTCGATGCATGAGCTGTTAAGCTGATTGTGCGATAATTCTCGCACTTGTCAGCTCTTGCCGTCTTCGGAATTGTGTGGATGATGCTTTCCGAAAGTCAGATGGTATGTCGCCAGACTCATATATTCTACACACCAACGTGAATAGTCGTTTTGTTGCCACTTTCCCTAATGATTTTAGAACTTCTGAAGGAATGTTATCTATCCCTTCTACCTTATTTGACCGTAAGTCCTCCAAAGCTCTTTTAAATTCCGATTATAACACTGGATCCCCTATCTCTTCTAAATCGACTCCTGTTTCTTCTTCTATTACATCAGACAAATCTTCACCCTCATAGAGGCTTTCAATGTATTCTTTCCACTTATCTGCTCTCTGCTCTGCATTTAAAAGCGGAATTTCCGTTGCACTCTAAATGTTACCGCCGTTGCTTTTTTTAATGTCACCAAAGGTTGTTTTGACTTTCCTGTATGCTGAGTCTGTTCTTCCGACAATCATATCTTTTTCGATGTCTTCACATCTTTCCTGCACCCATTTCGTCTTAGCTTCCCTGCACTTCCTATTTATTTCATTCCTCAACGACTTGTATTTCTGTATTCCTGATTTTCCCGGAACATGATTGTACTACCTCCTTTCATCAATCAACTGAAGTATTTCTTCTGTTATCCATGGTTTCTTCACAGCTACCTTCTTTGTACCTATGTTTTCCTTCCCAACTTCTGTGAAGGCCTTTTTTAGAGATGTCCATTCCTCTACAACTGTACAGCCTACTGCGCTATTCCTTATTGCTGTATCTATAGAGTTAGAGAACTTCAAACGTATCCCACTTCATGGCGTATTGATTTTTCCTGACTAATGTCTTGAACTTCAGCCTACTCTTCATCATTACTATATTGTGATCTGAGTCTATATCTGCTCCTGGGTACGCCTTACAATCCAATATCTGATTTCGGAATCTCTGTCTGACCATGATGTAATCTAATTGAAATCTACCCGTATCTCCCGGCCTTTTCCAAGTATATCTCCTCCTCTTGTGATTCTTGAACAGGGTATTCGCTATTACTAGCTGAAACTTGTTAAAGAACTCAGTCTTTCTCCTCTTTCATTCCTTGTCCCAAGCCCATATTCTCCTGTAACCTTTTCTCCTACTCCTCCTCCTACAATTGCATTCCAGTCGCCCATGACTATTAGATTTTCGTCCCCCTTCACATAGCGCATTACCCTTTCAATATCCTCATACACTTTCTCTATCTGTTCATCTTCAGCTTGCGACGTCGGCATGTATACCTGAACTATCGTTGTCTGTGTTGGTCTGCCCTACTTTCCTATTCATAACGAATCCTACACCTGTTATACCATTTTCTGCTGCTGTTGATATTACCCGATACTCATCTGACCAGAAATCCTTGTCTTCCTTCCACTTCACTTCACTGACCCCTACTATATCTAGATTGAGCCTTTGCATTTCCCTTTTCAGATTTTCTAGTTTCCCTACCACGTTCAAGCTTGTGACATTCCACGCCCCGACTGGTAGAACGTTATTCTTTCGTTGATTATTCAATCCTTTTCTCATGATAACCTCCCCCTTGGCAGTCCCCTCCCAGAGATCCGAATGGGGGACTATTCCGGAATCTTTTGCCAATGGAGAAATCATCATGACACTTCTTCAACAACAGGCAACATGTCCTGTGGATACACGTTAAGTGTCTTTAATGCAGTGGTTTCCATTGCCTTCTGCAACCTCATGTCGTTGATCATTGCTGATTCTTTCGCCTTTAGGGGCAATTTCCCACCCCTAGGACAAGAGAGTGCCCTGAACCTCTATCCGCTCCTCCGCCCTCTTTGACAAGGCCGTTAGCAGAATGAGGCTGACTTCTTATGCCGGAAGTCTTCGGCTGCCGCCAATGCTGATTATTTATCAAAATTTAGGCAGTGGCGGAGATCGAACCCAGTACCGAAGACGTTTTGATTACGAATCGAAAACGCTACCCCTAGACCACGGGTTAACTTATTTCTCTGGCAAACTTCGTCCTGCAGTTACGTTTTCACGCAGCTCACTGTTTATGGCACCATACCTCCTGAACTATGTATCGTAAAATGATATATCTTTGTTAGTGTAACGACACATGTGAATATTGTCTGCAAAATTTGCTGCAAACAGAATTAGCGGTAATGAAGTAACAATTTAAAAGGTCACGCCAGATGCAGCAGTTTTACTGCACGAACAGCGAAAATGTAGTACACAATAAACTTCTTTCCTTTCATCTTTTGTGGGGTGTGTCGACGAGATTTGTTTTGAGTCGTCAGTCTTCTAACAGGATTGTTGCGGCCTGCCACGAATTTTCTCCTGTGGCAACGTCTTCATCTCAGAGAAACACTTGCAACCCACGTTGTCAATTATTTGCTGGATGTATTCCAACCTCCACTTTCCTCTACAATTTTTACCTGTTACAGCTCCAGCTGTTATCGTGGAAGTTATTCCGTGACGTTTTCACAATGTTCTACCATCTTGTCACTTCTTCTGATTAGTGTTTTCCATAAGTCGCTTTCCTCGCCGATTCTTCAGATAACCTGTTAGTTCCCCTTCTTATCAGTCCGTCTAATATTCAGAATTCTTCTATGTAGAAAATGCTTCAATTTCCCTTTTCTCCTGTTTTCCCTTAGTACACGTTTCACTGCAGTACAACGCTGTGATCCAGACGTACATTCTCAGATATTTCTGTCTCAAATTAAGGCCTATGTTTGATACTAGTAGACTTCTCTTGGCCATAAATGCATTTTTTTCCAGTGCTAATCTGCTTTTTATGTCCACCTTGCTCCGCCCGTCATGAGATATTTTGCTGCCTAGTTAGTAGAACTCCTTAATTTCATGTAGTCCGTGATCGCTAATCCTGATGTTAAATTTCTCGTTTGCCCTCATTTCTGCTATTTCTGATTAGTTTTGTCTTTCTTCGATATACTCTCAATCCATATTCCGTACTCAATTAGACTGTCGATTCTATTCAACAGAAACCATAATAATTCTTCTTCACTTCCACAAACGATATCAATATCATCAGGAATCTTTCATCTTAAATTTTAATCCCGCTCTTGAAACTTTCTGTAATTTCCGTCATCGTTTCTCCCCTGTATAGACTGAGCAATAGCGGCGAAAGACTACATCCCTGTCTCACACCCTTTTTAATCCGAAAACTTCGTTCTCATATTCCACTCTTATTGTTCTCTCTTTGCTCTTGTACATAATGTATATTACCCGTCTTTCCCTCTAACTTACGCTTATTTTTCTCAGATTTTCAAACATTTTGCAGCATTTGACACTGTCGAACGCTTTTTCCAGGTCGACAAATCCTATGAACGTGTCTTGATTTTTCTTTGTACTTGCTTCCATTATTAACTACAACGTCAGTACTGCCTTTCTGTTACCTTTACCTTTCCTAAAGCCAAATTGATGGTCATCTAACACAATCTCAATTTTCTTTTCCATCCTTTTGTGTATTATTCTTATGAGCACCTTGGATGCATAGGCTGTTAATGTGATCGTGCGATACTTATCGCAATGGTCGACTCTTGCAATTTTGGAAATAGTGTGGATGATGTTTTTCCGAAAGATGGTGGTATATAGCCAGTCTAATACATTTTAGACACTAGCGTGAATGACCGTTTTGTTGCCACTTCCCCCAATGATTTTAGAAATTCTGATGGAATTTTTTATATCCATACTGCCTTATTCGTTCTTAAATCTTTCAAAGCTTTTTAAAATTCTGATTCTAATACTGGATCCCTTATCTCTTCGATATTAACTCCTGTTTCTTTTCCTATCATATCATCAGAAAATCTTTCTTTTCGTAAAGGAGTTCAGTGTATTCTTTCCACCTATCCGCTCTCTCCTCTGCATTTAATAGTGGAATTCCCATTCCCCTCTTATTATAAGACCCTTCATTTTAATTTCATGACGGAATTGGACTTTTCTGTATGCTGAGACAGTCCTTCCTACAGTCATTTCGATTTCTTGACATGTTTCATGCAGCCATTTCGCCTTGGCTTCCCTGCACTTCCTGTTTATTTCATTCCTAAGTGACTTGTGTTTATATTTTTTTGAATTTCCCTGAACGTTTTTGTGCTGCCTTGTTTCATCGATCAACTGAAGTATTTCTTCTGTTAGCCATGGTTTCTCCGCAGTTACTTACTTTGTAGGTATGCTTTTCTTTCCAACTTCTGTCGTTGTCTATTTTTTAGATATGTCCATTTCTCTTCTACTTAAACTACTACTGAGCTATTTCTTATCGCGGTATGTATAGTCTCAGAAAACTTCAAGCATACTTCTTCATTCTTTAGTATTTCTGTATCCCAATTCTTTGCCCATTGATTCTTCCTGATTAGTCTCTTACACTTCAGCCTACTCTTCATCACTTCTGAATTGTGGAATGGGTCTATATATGCTCCTCGGTACGCTTTATCATCCATTAATTGATTTCAGAATCTCTGCCTGACCATGATGTACTCCATTTATTGCAGAACTCAATTAGTCTTTTACCTAATTCATAGTGCCAACAAATATTCTCCGGTAATTCTTTCTTGTACTACTTTCTCTATAACTACATTCCAGTCTCCCTTGACTATTAGATTTTCATCTCCCTTTATGTACCGAATTACCCCCTCAATATCCTCGTATAGTTTCTCCATCTCTTCAGCTTGCGACGTTGACATGTACGCCTGAAGTATCGTTGTCGGTTTGCTGTCTGTTCTGGTGATAGCAACCCTATCAATGAACTGTTCACAGTTAAGTCGCTGTCTGTCCTACCTCGCTGTTCACAACGAGTCCTACTCCCGCTATATATTTTCTGGTGCTGTTGATGTTGCCCTATAGTCGTCCGATCAGAAGTGCTTGTCTTCTTTCCATTTCACTTCACTGACCCCCACTAGACTGTGTATTAGAGTTTTCCTTATCACATTTCCTAGCTTCCCTTTCGCGTGCAAACTTCTGACATTTCACGCCCCGACTCATATAATGTTATCCATTAGTTGGTTGTTTAATTTTTTTCTCACGATCACCACTCCCTTGGCAGCGTACCCAGAGATCTGAATGGAGAGGTCATCATGACACTTTTTTCAATTATAGGCCACATGTCCTGTGGAGACACATTATATGTCTTCAGTGCAGTGGTTTCCATTGCCTTCTGCATCCTCATGCCGTTGATAATTGCTGATTCTTCCGGCTTTAGGGGAAATTTCTCACCCCAAGTGTAAGAGAGTGCCCTGAACCTCTGTCCGCTGCTCCAACGTCTTTGACAAGGCCGTTGGCTGAATGCGATTGACTTCTTGTGACGGAAGTCTTGCTGATGGTTTTTATTCAGAATTTAAGTGGTATTGGAGTTCGAACACAGGATCGCCGACATTTTAGCTACGAATAAAAGAAGTTACTCCTAGACGACGAGCGCACATGGTCATTCTCAAACACTGGAGGAATGTAGTCTGGCTTTTGGCACGTCGTAAACTACGCTCTGTTTTGACACCTCTCACCCATCCCCCATCCCCGCCAACCACCTCCTAGAGTCAGACCGCCGTTCTTGCCATTACACTGTTTCTTTCCAGTGGTATGTATACAAAGTATGGTAGAAATCTATGCAGTAACTTAGGAGGAAATTTAGAACATACATATTATAACATTGTGCCCTACCCGAGACGTAATAACTTTCCATTTTATTTTTCTATCGGAATATTAAGGCTTAAAAACATAATTTAACCATTGAGTCAATGAACTGAGCTGCAAGTCAGCGAATATGTACGCCCAGAATAATGAGAGCGGCGCATCATTATCATCTGTATTTTGTACTGTATAAGAATACGCACTCGTCTTTTCTTTCTCTTCTAAAATCGCTCAACTTTCCGACAGAATCTTGCACTATAAGACTTCTATTTTCTTCCATTTTGTTTGAATGAACTAAACTTGTATTCCTGCTGGGTATTTATTTAATCATTCCATAATTGTCGCCAATTGCGAGTAATAATATGACCTTATTATGCATGCTTTATTCTTTCGTTCCAGAGGTGAGCTAAGATAATTGTAATTTACAAGTATTTCGCCGAAATACGGCACAATTCTTTGTTATGTTCAAACCTGTAGAGATTATTCACAAAATGTCAGATTTCTGTACAAATCATTTACTTCGTTAAATAATAATTGTTCAATTTAACACTTCTGCTTTCATTTCGTAATAGCAGTTCCAAATTTCCAATTAATAAATGTTACACACATTTCTTTACTGCATTTTTTTCTTACTGTGCTAACGCGATACTCACCAGATAAAATCAAATTATTCTGAATCTCGCGAGGCGACAAGTTGGTTCGGAATTTAACTGAGATTTCAAAAAACAAGTTAACCGTTTTTCAGCACGTTGCTTGACTATTTATCGTCACTTCAAGAAAAAAATGTAAAAAGAGCAAAATAAATTGAGAAGTGAAGTGATAATATTGTGCGTTCAATAGTATTGTGTGAATTTTCTGATAAAAATACTTTTTATTATAAAGTCAAAAATAAGTGGCGTGTGTGTGAAATACGTAATTCATTTACTTTTAATTAAGAATAAGAAGCGATTCCTCTAATTATTCCACGTACTAATAGTTTTGTGTGAATATTTAAGTATTAAAATTAACTAGCCTCATGCGTATATTTAAATAATAGTAGATCAAAAAATTTGATTGAGATACATTAAGTTTGAAGAAATTTTGTTTAACAGGCATTCAATTACTGAACTATTGCTAATATATGAATATACTGTAAGATTTGGTTACATAAATCGTAGTTTACGCTAGCCGAAGCACAAATTTCCACAATTCCATAATAATATTTACCCATATTTATAAAATATACCATGGTCAAAAAGATCCTGTACAATATTTATGCGTTACAACAGTGAACACAGTAAATACGTTCACTGTACTGTATTTCGTGTTTGATCACTAGTCGGGTACTTTCTATGCATGTAAGTCTGCATGACGTATCCGCGGTTAATTCAAGCAGGGCTCATTAGAGTATCTTCCCGTAGTTGGAAGATGGATATTAGATCAATGTCAATGGTTTTCAAGAGCCCACTAAGACCTTTTGGCATTGCTCCGAGTGTACTTAGAAAGACTGAGACCACTTTCACTGGTTTCCCCCAGCGTGCTATTATCATTATTATTCATGATGATGATAATGTTTGGTTTGTGGGCCGCTCAAGTGCTCGGTAATGAGCCACCGTACAAATTCCCAATCTTTGGTCAGTACAATCTCGCCACTTTCAGGAATGATGGTAACACCAACACCCAGTCATCTCGAGGCAGGTGAAAATCCCTGACCCCTCTGAAAATCGAACCGGGGACACCGAGCTCCGGAAGCGAGAACGCGACTTCGAGAACACGAACTGCAGACGATTATTATTATTATTATTATTGTTATTATAATTATTGCTATTGTTACTATCAGGCCAGACTATCGTCTGTACACGGTCACTTCAGTGGAGATGTTACTTTTTGAAGGAACGCACTCACAGGACGAAATTTTGACTCGCATTCGCTACAAGATATTTTATATCTTCATTATGTTGTAACCGCTTGGAAACATGACACGCATAAATTGATTCACGTGGCTGGGTGCAGGCGGTTATCGCTAAAGCAGGAATCAAATATAATGTGTTTTTCTCATTTAATTATGTGTATTACCTTGCTTTTTGGTGATATTTAACGTGAATAGTCATTCACGACGAGCTGAAAACAACGTTTTCAGTGAGTTTGCGTTTCTATGCAGTTTCTCAGCTAGTACGCGTGCACTTAAGTGCAGTGTCATCAAAAAGTCTGAGAATGTGTCTCACAGCACCTGATAAAATTCTCATTACACTCCTGTATTTCGACTCTAACACAAGTGGTCAATAAGTTTCAAGTAGGTCCGATTACTTTCCAGAACAGCTGTGGTGGTTAGTCACGTTAAAATCATGAGTGTACTCGAAAAAATAATGATATGCAGTTTGAACACTTTAACGCGGTAAAAAAATCATGAAGGTGTCATATGAAAAAATTTGATTCCCTGCTCCCTCAATAAAACAAAAGGAGCTGCTTGTGTATTCAAAACTATCGAAAAATGGAACTCTTAGTGTACTCTAATTAGTCTTTCGAGAGAAGAAGATGAGAATTATTGAAAGAACGACACCTTTGGAAATATTACACTGCAAGTAATTCCAAATTCCACCATACTTGATTAGTGAAAAAATTCTATTTCGTTGCTCGTTATCTACAGCTACATCACTACTATGCAATTCGAAAATTAAGTGCCTAGTAGAGGGTTCAACGAACTGCCTTCAAGCTACTTCTCTATCGTTCCAATCTCGAACATTGAGCGGGAAAAACGAATAATTAAAGGCTCTGACATTTTAGAATGATTATCATTTTTCCTTCTGTAGTGGGTGCCAACAAATTATTTTCACACTGTGAGGAGAAAGTTGGTGATTGAAATGTCAAGAAAAGGTCCTGCCTCAACTAAACACGCCTTCGTTTTAATGATTGCCACCCCAACCTTTTCGATATCAACGTTGCTTCTGTTTGACGTGGTTTCCACTCTGCACTGTAATACTCCAGAAAAGGGCGAAGGGAGCGCGTGGAGGCAGGGGGGGGGGGGGGGGGGGGTAAACGTAGTGCAGGCAGTCTCTTTAGCAGACATATTGCATTTTCTAAGTGGTCTGCCAATAAATCGCCTTATGTTTGCTTTACTCAAACCATTATCTATAGGGTGGATCCAGTTTGTTTGTAACTCTAATACCTAAGTGTTTAGTTGAATTTACAGGGTTTATATTTGTGTAATTTACAGTGTAACGGAAATTTAACGGATTCTTTTTAGCGCTCATGTGTATGACTTCACACTTTTCATAATTAAGAGTCACTTGCCACTTTTTGCGCCACAGGTATTTTGACAAAATCATTTTGCAACTGATTTTGATCTACTGATGACATTACATGGCAGTAAATGATAGCATCATCTGCAGGCAATGTAAGAGGCTGCTCAGATTGTCTCCTAAATCGTTTATGGTTCAAAATGGGTCAAATGGCTCTGAGCACTATGGGACTTAACATCTGTGGTCATCAGTCCCCCACAACTTACAACTACTTAAACCTAAGTAAACTAAAGATATCACACACTGCCATGCCCGAGGCAGGGTTCGAACCTGCGACCGGAGCGGTCACGCTGTTCCAGACTGAAGCGCCTAGAACCGCACGGCCACATCAGCCGGCAATCGTTTATGAACATCAAGAACAAAAGAGGGCCTATAACACTTCCTTGGGAGATGTCAGATACTACTATTGTTATCCTCGGCGACTTTCCCTCAATTACTACTCACTGTGACCTTTCTGACAGGAAATCACAAATCTAGTCACACAACTAAGACGATGCTCATCAGTCGCGGAAATTAAGTAGAAGAAGCTGTACCAAAATCCTTCTGGAAATGTAACAGTTAGGAACGAATTTCACAACCCTTGTCGATAGCATTCATTACTTTGTGAGAATAAAGAGATAGTTACATTTCATAAAAACGATATTTTCTGAGTTCTTGTTGGTTATCTGTCAATAAATAATTCCATCCGAAATGATTCATAGTGTTCACTCATTCTGCATGTTCCGAACTCCTACAGCAAATATACGTTAGCGATGTGGGTCTGTAATTCAACAGAATACTCCTATTTCCTGTCTTGGGTAGTGGTGTGACTTGTTCAACTTTCCACAGATCTCTTTACGAGTGAGAGGTTTTGTATGATTCCTTAGTGTCCTGTTATTGTATCAACATATTCTTAAAGGAACCTCACTGCTATACAATCTGGATCAGAAGCCTTGCCTTTATTGTTTTAAGCTGCTTTGCTACACCGAGGATATCTATTCCTAAATTACTCATGTTGACAGTTGTTCTCCATTCGACTTATGGAATATTTACTTCGTCTCCTTTTGTGAAAAAATTTCGTAAAAACGTGCTTAGTAATTCTGCTTTAGTGGCACGGTAACCAATAACACTCCCATTGTTATCGAATATTGAAGGTATTGATTGTGTTTTGCCACTGGTGCACTTTACGTACTACCAGAATCTCTTTGGGGTTTCTAGCAGCTTTCGAGACAGGGTTTCGTTATGGGAACCAGTAAAAGTATCTCGCATTAGAGTTCGCGTTAAATATTAACCATCTATAACACTTCGCCTATCTTAGACATTTTACGTTCTTTTAAAATTCACGTGTTTTTTTCGTCACTTACGCAATAATGTTTTGACCTGTTTTGTGTACCACGGGGTATGAGTATCATCTGTCATTAAAATATTTGGTATACACCTCTCAATTGCCGTCGACATTATTTCTTTGAACTACATCTAGTCTACGCTTGTACAGTCAGGTAGAAAAGAGCTGAGGCTGTCTTTAGGGAAGGTGTCAAGAGAAGTTTTATTTGCTTTTTGAAATAGATGTATTTTGCATTTATTTTTGGTTGGTTTGGATTTTACGGTATTCAGTCTAGCTACAACCTTGTGGTTATTATTCTCTATTTGGTTAGGATTATTTGTTGCTAAGAGGTCATGTATGTTTCCACAACCACTCAGAGTAGGCTAAAATATCAAGTATAGATTGCAGTCAACACCAACTACAATTTATTACATTTAATTGAAATGACACTGAAGTTTTATTTGAACTGTTTACCAACTATATCACCTGAGTCGGGGGGTTCGTAAAAGATATCATATTTATTCTATTTGTGAAGTATAACTTTTACCCTTACTGAACTCTATCGTTTCACTGTCGAATAATGGTGATG
Organism: Schistocerca gregaria; assembly: GCF_023897955.1. Classification (NCBI taxonomy): domain Eukaryota; kingdom Metazoa; phylum Arthropoda; class Insecta; order Orthoptera; family Acrididae; genus Schistocerca; species Schistocerca gregaria. The sequence goes on from NC_064927.1 coordinate 200,232,182, forward strand.
TAGCAGGATGGACTGAGGATGGACTGGTGCTATTGGAATATCCCCAGACTCAATGAACCAGAGGCGATGGCTGTTGTGTATGGGGCTCAACTGAGAACACTTGAAACGGGTTTTGTTCCCCTTTCCGATCACGTGTGCGTATATATTCGCGTTGCTACGTGTTGTAGTCCACAGTACCACTCGAAATTGGCAGGAACTGTCCTACAACAGGTGCCTGAAGAATTCCCTCCTACGACCTACAACTGTATAGCTGCTGAGGAACACATGTGCACCCACACACACACACACACACACACACACGGTGCTACAAAAAGGTACGGCCAAACTTTCAGGAAACATTTCTCATACAGAAATAAAGAAAAGATGTTATGTGGACATGTGTCCGGAAACGCTTAATTGCCATGTTAGAGCTCATTTTAGTTTCGTTCTTCCACCTACACTCAATGGAGCACGTTATCATGGTTTCATACGGGATACTCTACTTGTGCTGCTAGAACATGTGGCTTTACAAGTATGACACAACATGTGGTTCATGCACGATGGAGCTCCTGCACATTTCAGTCGAAGTGTTTGTACGCTTCTCAACAACAGATTCGGCGACCGATGGATTGGTAGAGGTGGACCAATTCCATGGAATCAACCCTCTTGACTTTCGTTTATGGGGGCATTTGAAAGCTCTTGTCTACGCAACCCCAGAAATGTAGAGACTCTTCGTGCTCGTATTTTGGAGGGCTGTGATACAATACGCCATCCTCCACGGCTGCATCAGCGCATCAGGATTCAATGCGACGGAGGTGTTTGCATGTATCCTCACTAACGGAGGACATTTTGAACATTTCCTGTAACAAAGTGTTTGAAGTCACGCTGGTACGTTCTGTTGCTGTGTGTTTCCATTCCATGATTAGTGTGATTTGAAGAGAAGTAATAAAATGAGCTCTAACATGGAAAGTAAGCGTTTCCAGACACATGTCCACATAACATATTTTCTTTCTTTGTGTGTGAGGAATGTTTCCTGACAGTTTGGCCTTATCTTTTTGTAACACCCTATATATAGACTCCTGGAAATTGAAATAAGAACACCGTGAATTCATTGTCCCAGGAAGGGGAAACTTTATTGACACATTCCTGGGGTCAGATACATCACATGATCACACTGACAGAACCACAGGCACATAGGCACATGCAACAGAGCATGCACAATGTCGGCACTAGTACAGTGTATATCCACCTTTCGCAGCAGTGCAGGATGCTATTCTCCCATGGAGACGATCGTAGAGATGCTGGACGTAGTCCTGTGGAACGGCTTGCCATGCCATTTCCACCTGGCGCCTCAGTTGGACCAGCGTTCGTGCTGGACGATGTTGGGGCGTGAGCGGAAGACGGCCTAACGGTGTGCGGGACCGTAGCCCAGCTTCATGGAGACGGTTGAGAATGGTCCTCGCCGATACCCCAGGAGCAACAGTGTCCCTAATTTGCTGGGAAGTGGCGGTGTGGTCCCCTACGGCACTGCGTAGGATCCTACGGTCCTGGCGTGCATCCGTTCGTCGCTGCAGTCCGGTCCCAGGTCGACGGGCACGTGCACCTTCCGCCGACCACTGGCGACAACATCGATGTACCGTAGACACCTCACGCCCCACGTGTTGAGCAATTCGGCGGTACGTCCACCCGGCCTCCCGCATGCTCACTATACGCCCTCGCTCAAAGTCTGTCAACTGCACATAAGGTTCACGTCCACGCTGTCGCGGCATGCTACCAGTGTTAAAGACTGCGATGGAGCTCCGTATGCCATGGCAAAGTGGCTGACACTGACGGCGGCGGTGCACAAATGCTGCGCAGCTAGCGCCATTCGACGGCCAACACCGCGGTTCCTGGTGTGTCCGCTGTGCCGTGCGTGTGATCATTGCTTGTACAGCCCTCTCGCAGTGTCCGGAGCAAGTATGGTGGGTCTGACACACCGGTGTCAATGTGTTCTTTTTTCCATTTCCAGGAGTGTATATATGGCTTGACTACACATAGCAACAAAAAATCAACGTCATATTATCGCCCCCTTGTCCCATGCAACATTTGTCCCACAAACGTTTCAGCTAATATCATACTTTAGGAGTTATTCTAGGTGGCAATACTAAGTGACTCGCCACCTATAGTGGGGCATATCCCTACTAGATTTCCATGCAGTCTTGAAGAAGTAGTGTTGTCCTTCCAACAGAAAGATAGTGCTGACTTGACATGCAGACAGGTAATGGGCCACAACAGAGCAAACCCACAGCAGAGTCAGTCGAAGTTGAAGAATAGTGGTAGGTAGGTCATCACAGAGTAGACCCACTTTAGACCTAGTAGAGATTATGGTATTGTTGGGCCATCAGAGGTGCATACCCACTGCAGTCCTTGTAGAAATAATAATATTGTTGAGTCATCAAAGGTGTAAACGCACTGTACCATCTGTTGCGATTGTGTGGGTGCACAGACACCATTTAAGAGTCTTGCAGACAATATAAAAAGTCCATAAACCACCACTTGTGCACTCACAGACTTTTTGGTATGCCCTTAGAAACAGCAATGCTGTTAACCAGTCACTTGCTGAATTATCAACACACATGCAAACACTAACAGTCCCAACTTCTCGTCTACTGTGCATATACTATGACCAACACAAATGTGTGCAATGAAATGAATGCTTAATTTGTCTATACAATTATAAATTTACATCAGAAGAATACATTTACAAAGATACAAATCACATCCTTAAAGAACATAACAATACTGATAACATTTTTTAGTAGTACCGGCTTTACAAAAGAATAGAAATACACAGATACATCAGTGTTGCAGGAATTATGACATAAGTAAATAAATAAAATAATGAGAACAGTTTTTCGAAACATTAATACACAGATGAGCATTGAAACAGAACAGAATTAATAATGTCTAAACATCTTTACAAAGTAAATAACATGTTATTAATGCAAATTATATTTGAGGACAACAGTATTACTCATCATAGTGAATGTAGCTTCGTATCAGAAAAATTCTTCAACATAAATCTTATTAGCTAAACACATAAAGAGAGGATAAACACAAATACACATAGCAAAATAACACAAAAGTAAAAGACAGGTTTCGTTTTCAGTGTAACATTTGGTACTGTAGTCCAACCCAAAACTTCATTCCATAGATCTTTCCTTTTAGTTCAACATTTGCTCCTGCAAAAAAAATCCTATCTAAGCCTATTGTCCCCAAGCCCTACTGCTTTGTTCGTATCCTCTTTCAAAATAAATATTTCTCATTGTAAAATACTCATTTTTGCCCAAATCTTTTTCATATAACTTCTCAATGCATTCTTTTCCTATTCTCCATAGTTAGTTTCTTATATAGTATCACCCCCTCTTAAGCTAACTTAAATCTACTGAGCTCAGATACATATACTAAGGGACGAGGCAATGCAGCAGTACAAAACAATTAATACAAACAACAATGGCAAACAATGCAAATTGGCAAAGCAAGCAGCAGTATATCTAAATTAGCAAAGCAAATACAACATTACACTACACGCTTAGCACACAAAGTAATCCCCTAAGGATTTAAGTAATCATGCCCTCAGGTGTTACAGGTTGCAGCAATGGAATGAAATGTATCACGGAAAAACTGTGTATCTTTGTAATTCAAAATACTGTAAGAAATAAATGTTTTAAGTACAAAATTAATCACTCAAATGCGTGTCCTGTACCGCTAGATGTGCGTCTTGCTGTAAGATAATTCTGTGGAAGTGTCGTAGTTATCGTCTTCCGGAAGCAAAGTTCTGCAAAAGTCACTGTACTCACCTAATCAAAAACAAAAGTGAAATGCTTTGCGTACAGATATCGTAGTTATTACGCTTATTGCCATGATGAAGAAAGCACTGTACTGTAACATATTGTTGTGCTACGGAAAAGGCTGTCTCATTGTAGCTATACCACAAATGTTACAACTAAAACATGTTTCACTTTCGAGAATAATTCAGAAAAGAAGATATAAAACAGATACACTGCAAAAGAAGCAATGTAAATTGTGTCACACAGTAGCAGCGTCGTGATATAATCGTGTAGCTGTCAAAGAAACCAAATGCTAAGTGTTATTTAATCCCTCAGAAAGTATTTTAAATAAAGAATGTCTTTTCAAATAAACCAAAATGTTGCATTAAAATCTCATTAGCAGTATATGTTCTAAGTATGTACGCCTTATAGTCGTTACGTAATCGTGCAACTAACAAGCAAGAATGTACACATACAATAACACTGTGTCGTCTGTTCACTATAACAATGCTCTCGTAATTTCTGTTTAAATTATTTCTCTTGGTTCTTGACTGGATATTTAAGTTCAAACATTATTGCATGTTAACAGCTTCTAAGTGTGACAAAGTGTATTAGTTAAGTAAAGTGAAAGATTTTATGGCAAAGACTAAGTTAAAAAGCAGATTATCTCTCAATAAACGGTTTTACATGTGAAATGTGGTGCAATCCTTTAATCTTCCTAGTAAGCAGAGTTTCAAGTTCAACGCAGTTATCATGTGGTATACGTCGGTAAGGAATGCTAAAATTTTTCTCAAGCTTAGCGTCTGTGTTATCTTTCCCTGAGCCAGCCGGCGCACGTGGCTGCCTGCAGTGCAAGTCATTGTATGTCTCTTTGTTGGCGCGCGTCGCTATTAGGATTAGGAGACCTAACTTCAAAAATTCACCTTGATGAGAAGGTCCTGCGCTGTCTGAATCTCGCTAGTTCTGATGAAATTCAGGTCTGTCGTTATGATTATATCGTCTGTCGTCATGTCGGTAATTACTGTAACTAATTTCTTGTCGGTCACGTGGTGGAGAACTTCTCCCTGAGACGTAACTGCGCGGTGCACCGTTGTGTCCGAAGTTATTCTGTCTCCCTTCATAATAATTGTTTCGGTTCCCATATTGCCTGTTTGTCTGATTGTCTCTGTCATATTCAAAACTAAGGAGAGGTGATCTTTCCCTGTGATTATTATTACTTCGCCAGTGGTTGTGATGTGGGTGGTGTCTGTTTTGGTCACGATTTGCTTTGTAAGAATAGCCTTGTCGTGTCCAGTTATTATTTCTGTCATCGCGGAATTGTGACGGATGTGACCTGTAATTGTTGTTCTCCTGTTTTCGCGTTCCGCGATTGTCAGTGTCAATTTCCAGCCAAAATAATATGTCGTAAATATTCAGGCAATTTGATTAAGCAAATGCGGATGAGTTCTGACGTGCTGTATGGGTTTGACAGGTACTGATTCTTGTGCAACATGTCTTCAAAATATTTCACAAGGCTGGAAAATTCAGATTGTTCGAAATGTTTCATACTTATGATGCTATGTTTTGCTCGGTCTTGTGTAGCTTGAGACCAATATGCTGAGAGGAAGGCATGATAAAATTCTCCTTCACTGTGACAATCGTGAATGACCGATCGCATTCTTACAGCTTGTTCATTCTCTAAATAGCCACACATAAATTCTAACTTGTGTTCCAATGATCAGTTGGGTGGAAAACAATGAAAGAATTGAAGAAGCCACGCTTGTGGATGAATGTCGTTGCCAGAATTCTTAAATGTTTTGAATTTACGTGTAGTAATGAACAGCTTACAGTCAAAATCATCATGTCGGCGAGTCGCATATCGTTCATTGTTACGTCGTTTCGGCGGTTCCATTTCAAACTTCAGTGCGCCTTGCCAATTTCTTTCATAATTTCCAAAATGCCCTGTGTTATTATTTTATGACTTTTTCGTATTTCTGAAATATGTAATTCTTGTATTATCTGTGTCAACTGATCTTGTACTTACTGGGTTTCTCTTTTGTACTGTGTATTGATTTGGTTTTGATTTTGTTTGAATTTTCTAATATGTTTATACTCTTCTGGGTCAGTGAAAGCTACAGGTCGTGTGTCATTCTGATCATCATCTACTTTTGTAGATAGGTTAGTGAAGTAATACGAAAGTTGTGCTACTTTCTCCGATAGTGAACAGATTTCCTCAGTGTCTTGTTCTGAACCAAGTTGCAGAGTGTCCATTAGTGTTGAAATCGTATCTACAGTGTCCTTTAAGTTTTCCAGAGTTTTTGCAAGTTGCGTATCCGAATCGGTAGATGCAACTGAGTCAATTGTAGCTTGCAAGGTGTCGTGATTTTCATTAACAATAATTTGCAGTTCTTTTATGGCTGCTTCGTGATTCTGTAATGCATTTTCATGACGAGAAAAAATAGGTTGAAAATGCTCACAAATTTGTGTTTTTATGTCATTACTGACTTTTTGACATTTCGATTCGATTTTAAGTAACTCAGCAGTTAAACCTTCACGTGTTTGTTCAAGCGTTTGTTCCATTGAGTCTAACTTTTGAAGCTGTTGCTGTGTTCGTCTCTGATTTTGTTCCATTATGTCTAACTTTTGAAGCTTTTGTCCCATTTGTTTCATTAATTGTAATAACAATGCACTGGTGTCTGAAACATGTTCCTCAGTGCTATTCGGCAGTGCATTTGAACCGGCAACATTCGGATTTTGAAAAGCAGAAAATGTGTCTTGACATACTTGAGAAAACGGTGAGGACGCAGAATCTGAATCTACAGTATTTATAAGATTGTGCCCTGTCATTTCGGATCCCTATGGCGAGCTGTTGCCGACCGACCGATCGACAATCCTACCCTGTTCACTAATTGTTTCACTGACTACCCCATTATTTGAAGCCCGCTCCATTTCCCTATGCACAATTACCAAATTACAATGCTGAACATTAGTTAATTCATTACACGTTGGCGCTAACACACTACTCTCGTCTTCACTGTCAGTTCCCAGTTTACTTGTGAGCCTAATATTACGGTTTTCACACGCCATTATTATCACAATATTTCACACGATAACACAGAAAAGCACAATTTGAAGTGCAAAATAAGAAAACACATTAACATCGCATTGAAAATAATATCTAGTTAATTGCAAGCGCAGCTGCGAAATACTTGGTGCAAATCTACATGCATGCCAGCAGTGCATCCATGTACAACAATGAAAAACTACAACTTAAAATAAACTTCTCTCTATAAATACGCGCTAGCAATAAACAACAGGTACACTAATTACACAAACTACAAGAAAAAATCAGAAGATTCCAGTGAGGTATCCTCGGCTAAGGGTCGACATATGAAACACCCCCTTAGAAAAATTTATGAATGACTGTGCTGATAAACCTCTTACATTATTTGATTTACAAACAGCTGAGCAGAACTGAACGAACACAGACATTTCTCTCTTTACTTATTCTGATCAACACTAAACTGACACACAATACTTTTAGCGCAACGCAATCTGACTTTCAAAAATCTCTACAAAAGAATGGCCCTGACTAACAATGACCTATAGCTTTCATAAATCACTTACCTCACAAAAACCTCACTGAAAGATTCTAACTACTGAAGGCACAAACTACTGATAGGCATAGTTCGCAAATGAAAGATTTTGATAGAGAACAAACAATGTATTTACCTTAATAATGTTCAAAGGTCATCATATATATATATATATACCCAATATTACAAATTTACTCTTTCTAATGGACACACGTCCAGATCGTACACTCTCAAAATTCTGCCATCTCTCTCCCCACATCCACCACTGCTGGCGGCTCACCTCCAACTGCCCAACACTACAATATCGAAAATTCTAACAATGCCAACCAGCCACAGAATGCACACAGCACAGCCTGTGATTTTCACACAGAGCGCTAGGTGACGTTACCAACATAAAAACCAACACCACTGCATCTCTTACACTATCTGGAAACTAGATTCCAATAACCCCATTGTCTTCGCTCCGGTCATCAATCCTGACAAGCTACAGTACCTTCACAAACACTTTCCTCAAATTCCTCTTCTCCTAGACCTACACACGCTCCATATCCCATCATAACGCAGTTTCAATCAACTCACTTTCAAAGACAGTGAGACCCTCCCAATGTTTATCCCTCGTGCCCACTTTAACTATTCTGCAATTATCCAAATCAGGGCTCCTTTCTCCTTTTCCCTCTACATTAATACCTATCTCTTTGCTCTTGTAACCACTGTCATATCCACAGACAATACTACTTCTTACGCTCTGCCTTTCTCAACGTCTGTATCTCCACTATGCACATCATCTCCTACCTATCATATCCATAGATTTTCCTATCTAACTGGCCCCTATATTTTCACCCAGACGCCTCAAACTATGGAAAATAGTTTCTCCTCTCATAATACTTCCCACACAATGCATGTCCTTCAGATTTCAAATGAAAATGCAATACTCAAGAGTTTTTTCATCAAAGAATATTATCACGTTGCATTTGTGTTTTTAAACCTTTTGTATTTTTCGTCCTTTCAGCTGCCCATTTTTGTTATTTTAACTTAAAAACGAATATCAGTCCTCATATATTTTCTCATCTGTGTCAAATTTTTAAAAGCTGTTTGATGAAGAAAGGAGTATTATACTGACATGTGGCGCAATCGGGTCTACTGCCGGATGTTTGTGTCGCTCTGGCACAGTATTTCGGCCACGTAACTCGTTGCCGTCTTCAGATGCTACCCGAGACTAGTATTGTACTACTGACAGTCCACCCCCTGTCCGTATGGGGCGAGGGCGATGAAACAACAGTAAATAAAAAAAGTAAAATTTCACAGATTAGGAGGATACAGCTACTTTTAAAGGAAGCTGTGCTTCTCGTCTTGGACAACACAACTGTTCAAAAATGGCTCTGAGCACTATGGGACTCAACTGCTGTGGTTATCATTCCCCTAGAACTTAGAACTACTTAAACCTAACTAACCTAAGGACATCACACACATCCATGCCCGAGGCAGGATTCGAACCTGCGACCGTAGCAGTCGCACGGTTCCGGACTGCGCGCCTAGAACCGCGAGACCACCGCGGCCGGCAACACAACTGTTACTTTCGTTTCGACTTCAGACAAAGCATTTATATACCTTTACAGAGATCACAATCGGAGGTTTCATAGGAACAAAGATACAAACAATAGAATAATGCAGTATTTACATCCTTCAGTTGCAGTAACCTGACCAACTGTAGATTGAGTATACAATGTAAGCTTTCACATCTGGTACCATAAATCTTCGGGGCTAGTAAGCAGTGGTCGACGTATAAAACTTTTTCCTAACGCTTCCTCTCCGACTGTGTGATACATATTCAGAGGTAAAAGGGCCAACTGCCAGGAGATAGCTTTATACGTCGACCATGGTCTAATATTCCGGAAGTTTTAAGTGATGTAGAATGAGTAGTTAATGAGGCATTCTTTTACATTATATTTGAATTACGTGGATTTTCAGTTTCCTATCTGATTGGAACCTATTATACGAAGGTTTGAACTTTAATAGTGGCAACTATTTATTTACAGCTCGAACAAAATAGGTACGTGTTTCAAAGTTTTACTTACCTTCAAATTAGTCTCCAGCATTGTACATAACCCGCTGCTAGCGATATGGAAGTAGTAGGATACTCTTAGCAGTGCCAGTTGAGTAGACAGTTCGAGCGGCGCAGTCTATTGCCCGACGAATTTGTAGCAGTTCTGAAGCGAATGCCTTTAAGTGTTTCCTACAGTTTAGAAATCGAGTTAAGCTTTGAGGGCGTCAGTCAGGGGAGTGCAGTAGGCGGTATGGCACTTAGCAGCTCCATCATTCAAACAAATCAGTAGTAGCGTGCATTGTGCTCCAAAATGATGTCCAGGTCCTGCAGGAAGTGCCATCACTTCTGCCTCTAAACTGGTCGTAGGTTGGGCTCCAAAAATGAACAGCATATCTATTTTGTAAGAGCTGTAAATAAATAGTTGCCACTGTTAAAGTTACAACCCTCGTAGATAAAAAGCTCCTTTTTGTTACCTAGATTGGGATGCAGAGTATGTTTAGAGATTACTTTTACTGCAAATACTGTCGTTGTAAATTGCACAGTTCATCGTAAATTCACGCCTGTTACTAATCACATTCATCATTAGGAGTAATTTATTGTCAAATAAATGTGAGAATCTCTAAGTCCCTATTAAGTCCCTGAAGTGCCCTCAGTGAGACATCCACTTACGATATTTACAGAATACTCTTATTAAACGATTTTTTCTCTTTCTGAGTGGGGACTGAGTTGCATTTCCCCAGGAGTTCATGACAAAGGACAAGATCGAGTGTAAGTGCCCATAGCATGCGACCAATGCCATCTATAAAGTAAGATTTCGATCTACAAAGCAGGCAGACCTGAGCTTTGCGGCTAACTTATCCATGTAGTGATATTGCGTAGGTTTATTATCCACACAGTCGCCTAGAATTATCAGACGTGGAGTGTCACCCAGTGAATGCCTGGCGAGTTATATTTAGGATGACCGTCAGACAGTGTTATTTGTTTTCATTTTCAGTATGTGAGATTTTATACGACTAAAGATTAAGCTGTTTGCTGTGAATGTTTTGTAAGCCATTTAAACTACCCTCCTACGTGTTACGAATATGGTTGAACCTATTATCACTAAATATGTGTCATCACAAAAACATGAGAGATTTTTAAAAATTAAACAACTTCCGAATAAATCACTTATATAGGTCAAGAGCAGCAGCGAAAAAGGCACATAAAATTGTGAGTTTCCATTTTTAATGTTCCTTACTCCCAGCGTAGGCTTATTCCTGTCGTATCGCTCGATAACGTGGCCTTCTGTCTTCTGCTGTTGAGTTTCATGGAGAGAAAGCCTTTAATTCCACACCGCCCTGGTTTCTCTGAGAAAATTTTCTAATGTGCTCAATCTAAGGCGTTGGCAAGGTTACAGAAAACGCCAACAGGGAGATTTTATTATTAAGTTGCACAAAAACTGAGTTCAGGACGTCATATAATGCCTTCTCAGAAGACAACCCTTCATGGAATCGAAAGGCTTAATTCTCAGAAACATGGGTCAGTGTTATTACGTAGAATAACATTTCAAAACAAATCGGGAGCACGTAAAGTAGGGAAAAGAGTTATTTATTTTGTCGTATAGTTTTACAAGTACACAACGTATTTACAATCAAATGGAAATGTCCTAATGTGACAACCAGTCAAGAGCACTTTGACTTATTTGGTGTGAAGTCCTTAGATCATCGGTAAATGCTCGAAGTGGGCACTCAATAACAATGCGACCTATTGTTTGCTCCTCCTGTCCGCAGTCGCAGTCAGCGGATGGACAGAAACCCACTTCTTAATGCTGTAACCCTACCTTACTTGGCCAGTCCTCATACGCTTCAGCCTTGACCAGATTTGGCGTGGTACTTCGCACCTCTCTACCTGCTTTGTTGGGTCTTGAACCATGTGAGCGTTGTTGGGTGGATGTTCGTTGCAGCGCTGTTGCCATTTGCAGGTCATGTCAAAAGAACTGATACCCTCTAAATCAGCCCAGAGTGGTTTGCGTGATCTGAGACGAGTTGTTGGTGGATCCTGTAGGGTATCATACAATGGGGAATTCTTAAGAGAAGTAATCTTTTTGAGCAAGTTTATCTTGGCTCCTTTCTTCCTTAGCTCTTGCGCAACAATGTTAGCTAAGACTGGCAGCCACTGACTGGGAGAAGGTTTGACAGTACCAGTGCTGACTCTCTTGTCTTCATTTAATTGCTCATCAATATTTGTCGAATGGCTGCTGTTTTCCCACACAAAAGAACACTATTCTCCAGAAATACACAGTTGGGAGTGCGACAATGCGTAGAGTATGAGTCCGCATCCAAGCTGCTTCCGACAATCTTGAGAAGTAGATTTACTCTTGAGACTAGTTTCTCAGATAACTTGATGCACAGTTGCTTGAATGTCAAGAGTCTATCCATAATGATTTCCAGACATACTGGATTGTAGTTATGTGGTACTCATATTTCATTGAAAGCAATATGTAACTTGAGCTTATTTATTACAATTTGGTGGCTCAAATGGCTCTGAGGACTATGGGACTTAACATCTGAGGTCATCAGTCCCCTAGAACTAACCTAAGGACATCACACACATCCCTGACCGAGGCAGGATTCGAACCTGTGACCGTAGCGCTCGCACGGCTCCAGACTGAAGCGCCTAGAACCGCTCGGCCACACCGGCAGGCTACAATTGGGTGAAATGCAGTAACATCAGTTTCATCTCGATTAGTTAGATGAGTTTATAATTTCAGATCAGTTGCATATACACACTACTGCATACTTTCAAATAAGAAATCTTGAGGCATACATTGATTAAGAAGGTGCCTCAAGGGGATGCTACGAAGTCAACACAAGATTTTGATACTTTGATGTCATTACCTGAAATCCATGGCAGTTGTTTCCTGTTATAATTCTTTCAACTGTAGTAACTCGTATCGTAACATGTGCGCGCAAATGGATCTCAGCGTCCTTACCGGAAATAGCGGAAACGTATGCCATCAAACCTGCGAGCGTATAGCCCTAGTGTGAGGGTTGTACCGTTGTTAGTCGCCTACATCTGTCTTGTCAATTGTTCCAAGTTTATATTAGCCTCACGTACAGACAGTTTCAGAAAACTGCTTCGCTGTCCTCTAGTGCAAATTCTGAATTTCATTCCACTCTTAGCTGCTGACTCATAGTGCGGTCCAGTGCTTTGCTATCGCAAGTCATTCCGACCCCTGGGAAAGCTGTCCCCAAATCACGTAGTGTGTCGTCCTGACAACACCTCATTACCGCACAGTGTCATTACTTCGATATGTCACGCAATCTGTGATAACATATTCACTTGCGATAAATTCCATATCTGAAATTACGCAAGATTACTTTCGTGATACTGCATACAGAAATCAAGATAATTACGTAAACACGACGTATATAAGTTTCTTCACAAGACAGAAAGGGCATTATTGGCCTGCAGTAGCCTGCACACATCTTACTGTCACCGACGTCACCTGTAAGTGTTTCTGCTGATTCTCAGTTCTGTAGTTCACAGTGAATGTGTATTATATCAGTATGTAGGGATTTTCCAGTTCTAATTCTCATAACTTAAAAAAATTCAAAGTGTTTCATTTTTTATCGCAAACGTGATACTCATTGATTGTACCGACGAAGAAAGCTGTTGCAAAAGTAAATTTGGACCTTACTTATATGTGTTCTGGGGTACTACCTTTAAGCGTGTTAGATTTTTCTAATGCACGTTATTGCCCACGAGAGAACTAACTCGTTATCTTGGTACTGTCAACGCAAAGAAGAGGTCTTCGAGTCCACAAGATAATTTGAGCTATGTTCAGTTAATCCATGTTCGAAGCAGTACATGAACTAATTGAATTGGAATAATAGGTTCTCATGTAGAACACTGGTCATGAATTAGCAATGAGTGTCAAAATTGAGCTCCATTTATCATGAGCGATACGAAAGGAATGTCATATTGTGTACGTGGTAGACAGCATGTGGAGCTACTAAAGTGATATAAATGTGTTGTAACACCCCCTGAAAACCCATAGAAAAGTATCACGTCTTCGTATTCTGTCTTGTTTAAGCAGTAATTTCTTGCATCTCCAATAAATAGTGTTTTCACACATTAAAATGTATTCTCAACAATACAGACATCGCATAGCTATGCGAGGAAAGGGAGTGTGGAGCTAAACTTCGTTTTCGTGAAAGGACGGCTGAACATAGTTAGAACACTGTATTGTCTGTTTGCATTGGAACAATGTCTTGTGCAAATAGATGGACACACTCGGCTGAAATGTCCACGTATATCGCGGCAGTGGCTTGCGTTTCGAGAGACGGTGAACATACTGCCAAAAAATAATGACCTCCACCATCTCTGAGGGACCCGGTCCGGAAACGACAAGGTCGAAAGTTACAAGAGAAAATCGTTCTGATACCTCAGACAGTGGAATACATGTACTGGTACTCTGGTACCGTTGTTGCTGAGACTGTAGGGTAGGCAATTTTCAGAGGTGGTAGAACGGACAAAAACGAAAAAAAAATTTCTATCAAATATGAGCTCAAAAATGCGTATCTTAAGAGATGTGTGCACTTGTTCTGTAGAAGAGATGTATTCCACAGTAACGAAAATGAACAAGTGATCATGCTTGTTCAGGTCGGTACTTCAGAGCCCATTTTCACAACACTTTTTTCCTGTTTTGATTCATACTACATTGTCCAAAAATGTGGGAACCAAAGAGCTCGCTATAAAAGAGCTTTTCTTCCAAGGATTCACAATTGCGTTCCCTGAGCAGATTCGCTACTTTCGCAGAGGCTACGGTTCTATCTCAACGCTTTTGGACTAGTTCGGTATCTACTGGCGTGGTTACTCGATGATGACTCTCCGTGCTGGAGCAGTCCTCTGGAATTGGTCCATCTAGCGTCCTGTAAGCAATGTTTCACACATGCACTGCATTCAGCCAGAAATCTAAGTTTTCCCTTCGACTTCCCTAATTCTAACGTCACATGTCCAATCCGTTAGGTATCGCTCATTACTATTACCCCGAAATATTTAGCCGATGCACAACATTTTAATTTCAACTTTGTTTTCTCTTTTCATAACGTAGATTTTTTTATGTTATGTTGTATGCCTAATTCACTTAGGAAAGAGGAGTTACAGCCTTAATAATAATTATCCAAACTGACAACTGTTATAGATTTTCGTACTTTACGTGCTTTTTCGAAATAGTGCAGCCTTGAGGTGCAAAGAAAATACTTTTGGTTTGGTAAGACATTTTTAATTTCTGTTTGTCTTTTATATGGGTATTCTGAAGTTTTACTGATACCCATATCAACCAATGTGATTTGACAGTGGTTACGCAATATATTTATGAGATTATTCTTAAAGTAATACCTCCGAACTTTTTATGTGAAAATTCTTAAAGTAATTTAAACAAAACCAAACTTATTCACGTTGCACATATTTATTCTTCATGTCTACATATTTTCAGCCGCTAGAGGGATCCGAATTTTAGTGTGCAAAATGGTGATGTGTAAAGTAACTATGTCGGTGCGTGAGAAACGGAGTGTTGTAATCGAGTATCGAATTCGAAGAGTTCCTTCACACATGGAGCACACTCCCCTTCAGCATGACAAACCCAGACCATACAACGCTGCGACACCCGCAACAGTTCGATGCCAACAATTATTAATTCTCAGCACGGCTTCATAATTAGAACACTTTTCAGACTGTTGGCCCTGTAATCCAAGTTAAATCTATTTTCTAATTTCATTTTGTAATGACAGCATTCGCTTTATGTGTACTGCAGGTTTTTTTCTGAAGTTACCAAAATTCCTCCTGAAACCAAGGTATTTAAAATATGAAAAACTGTTCTGGCCATGCAGATATGGACAAATATTGTATTCAAATTTCACAGTGCTGCAATTTAAAAATTTTATCGGTACTGTATTTAATAGCCCATGTTTTAAATAACTACTCTACTACATGCCAATAATCAGTAAGTGAAATCAAATTAAGAAGATGTGGTATCAAAAACTACTACAAGTTAAAAGTTTTAAGTGGAAGCTGATGGTAGCTAACACAAATTTCCACTTCAAGACAGGGAAAATTGTTAACACATTATAGAAGACTGACTGTGTGCATATCCTGGTGAACCGCTCATTGACTCTGAATATTTCATCATTCACATAAACCTTTAGTGGTAGATTATGGTTATTGAATGTGAAGAGCAGCACATTTGTGTGCATTTAAGAAAACACTTTTTAGCGGAGTTCAATAAGGAACGGAACACTATTTTTTTCTGAAAGCAGGTTTGTTTTATACAGGATTCCAGTACACCATATTATTCCCCATTCTTTTAGTTACAAAACACCGGTTTTCAACAAAATTCCTTTTCAATGTGATGATCTTATTCTACCTTATTGGGAGGGGCTGCATGCCCACATGGTACCACTCTCCTGGTCGACGTTGGAGCCAATGTCTTGTTGCAACAATAACCTCTCCATCACCCACATAATGCTTCCCATGGAGTACATCCTTCATTGGACCAAACAGAGAGAAGTTAGAAGGTGTGAGATCCAGGCTGTAGGGTGGATGAGGAAGAACAGTCCAACAAAGGTTTGTGAGCTCCTCTCGGGTGTGCAGACTTCTGTGAGGCGTTGCATTGTTGTGGAGAAGGAGAAGTTCATTTGCACAATACACTTGAGAGTTGATTCTTGCACCATGAGGGAGGACATCAAACAGTCAGAGCTCATAGTAATAATAACTTACTCTGGAGCTGGAGTGCTGCACACTGCAAATTACCTTCCTAGCTGAATGTTCTAAACTGGTCGTACGGCTCTGGAAGACTTACAAATGAATTTCATTAATATGACAACGATGTGTACATTTCCAGTAGAACAAAGCATTGTACTGACATCTGTTATGTGTCTGACTGTTGGCAGAGACATCTGGGGAGGATGCGACTGCTGCTGGTGGTGGCGAGTGTGTGGCTGGTGGCCGCCGTGGGGCAGGCAGGGGCCAAGCCACCCAACATCGTCTTCATCGTCGCCGACGACATGGTGAGTCGCTGTCCTGTCCTCCCGTAAACATCCTTCTTTCTTAGGGTTTCATGAGGGAACCTCGGACAGATACGTGAATTATAGGGCTTGAACTGCTGACGTCAATTTGTTGCAGAATCACGAGAAACCAGATATAACGCCTTTTTATTCCAGTCTCTGATCACAAATAAATTCTTTAGACGATAACCGGTTTCAGTCTGTAATGACTGTCTTCAGATCTTTTTTACGCCATGTCCTAAGGTGATGCTGCCATAATGGTATTGTGAAACCATATAAATATAATCAGCATAGCATCGTCACATATATTTAAAATATGGCTGTATCACTTTAGGACATTGTGTAAAAAAGATCTGAAGATGGTCATTACAGACTGAAACCAGTTATCGTCTAAATAATTCATTTGTGATCAGAGATTGAAATAAAAAAGCATTTTACAGTATTGGATCACTGTTTGCACACGCTATTATGTCGCAGTTGGTGAATGCAGATAGAACGTTACGACTTTTTGATGATGTAAAATCTCTAACTTCATTGCTTCGCACTGTAGTAGGTGCTATAAGTAAGAGATAAATGTAACTCCAAGGCAACTTTACATTTTTCGCACAATGACTTCATTTCATGGGAGCCACGATTTCACCGTCAGCATGTGCAGAGTTGCAGTTCATTATACATTCTCTAGCTGCTGGTTCGTCTAATTGGCTCGTCGAGAAATCTTCGAAGCATCAGTGATAAAGCCTATGATATTACAAAGGAGTGTTTCGAAGTGACTGATATCTACTACTCACTCGTACCTTCTCTACAGTCCTAGTAACGAGGTTGGGTCCGTACTGGGATCTGTGTCAGGGGTCAACCCTCATCATAACTGCACATGTTCATAGAATACTCAGTAACCGTACCTACGAGGGTTGTTCGTCAAGGAAGGTCGACTCGGCCGCAAAATGGAATCCAAAAGGAAAACCACAATTTTTTTTTTTTTTTACTTCCAAAAGCTACACCTTCCAGTTACTTCTCTATATGGTCACCGCTCCACTGCTTGTCGTAGCATTGTACAAACACTTCAATACTATCGTCATAGAAGGCAGCCGCCTGTGCCTTCTTCCAATTCTCTAAGCTAGTCTACAGCTCGTTGTCTGTGCTAAAATGTTATCGTCTTAGCCAGAGGTTCATGTGAACAGAGACAAAAATCAGCGGGAGACAAGTCTAGGCTGTATGGTGGGTGATCAAACACCTTCCATTGAAAACGCTGTAGGAGCATCCTAATTGCCTGTGCAACGTGTGGGCGAGAATTGTCAGGAGCAAGGAAATGCATGACAATTACGTCGTGTGAACTGCACAAAATCAGGTGAAAACTGTTACAGGCGTTCATACTTGCCTGGAGGCATTATTGTTCTAGGCGTATTTACGTGCACACTGTGCACTCAGAAGTGAAAACAGCAACGTGATGCAATCGACGGAGACACTGGAGACATTGTCCAAGACAGCTATTCAAAGCTTCAGCGGATTAATCACTGTGGTTTAAATTTCGCAACCGATCGGACCTTGCTTTGCGAATAGCCCTCATGTTTTTCAGTCGACTCATCAGACAGAGCGATAATATGCTGCGAACTTAGACTTGTACGTTACAGTTGAGAAATTAAATAAAAATTACTTGCAGCTGCAATGATAAGAAGAAACTGCAATTAGAAAGATTATAGAGGAGAGAGGTAACATAACGATCAACCTAGTGATCTGAACACAGAACAGTCCCAATCAAGTGCAAAAGAATACCAGAACTGATATAAAAGCCTGAATGACTTCCTAAGGTCTGCTTTTCTTGACAAGGCTTAGAAGAAAATTGATGGCTGAAATGTAATGTCAACGAAAATCAGGCATCTAATGCATATTCGAGTTATAGGGAAAAGAGTAGGAAAACAGAAAAGTAATAAGCGACACAGACGAAAGTAAAATCCTGCTAAATCAAATGTTCATGTATATAAAATAATAATTAAATACACTCTTCTCATATTTTAAAACTTTAAATCAAAAGGATGCTATGTATGCCGAAGAAATTAATGTCAGGAAATTAAAAGTAAACAGCTGAACAAGTACGCTAAGAAAAGACCTGCACCAATCGAACAATATTTCTTAAAAAGGCTTTTGAATTGAGTGTAACAAATGAAGCTGAATTCCAGATCAGAGAGGGTAGGGAAAGTAATCTACCAAAAGTCTTATGAAATTGTAGGTGATATTTTTTCCGTATGTGTGTAAGTGCTCAATTCATTTTCTAGCAATGGAGGTAGTCAATGGAGATTAATTAATTCAAACGTGTCACGTCTATCACGGGTAATAATAGTATCGATGAGAAATTGCAATTTATTTCCTGGTATTTTGCTCAACACTACACTGTTTTCACTCTCTAAATGAAACTATATATTATGTTTGGGGAATAGGCCCCAGCAGCTAGTGAAGACGAGTGCTATTGAGCCGAAGTATGTATGTGACGTAACAAGAAAACCCGTTGCAGGGCTGGAACGACGTGAGCTTCCACGGCTCGGATCAGGTGCCCACGCCCAACATCGACGCCCTGGCGTACCACGGGGTCATCCTCAACGGCCACTACGTGCAGCCGGTCTGCACGCCGTCCCGGTCGGCCATCATGACCGGGAAGTACCCCGTCCGGCTGGGTGAGTCTGGCGTCAGCGGCGGTCCGTGTTTAGCACTGCACCAGCGCTTTCTCGTTATACTGCCATGTGAGAAGATTATACACAGCAAACTCCTGTAGTGTCTCTCAAACTTGCTTTGTGCATAGTCCCTTTGACGTTACCTCTCATTCTCAGTTTCTGGTACCTCTACTTCAATGGGAAGTAGAATTGTAACCTACTTCCTTACTACGATCTTGGTGTTTGTGTGTTGAGCCCCTTTTGTTTCCTCAGCTCACGGCAGAGAGCAAATACTGTTGCGTTACCAGCAGATAGATTGCTCCACAGGTTTTCCATCTGCGTGTGTGCACTGTAACATTAGACATCTCGTGTTGTTGCAGGCATGCAGGGCCACGTGATAACGGGAGACGAGGCGCACGCGCTGCCCGAGGGCAAGATCCTGCCGCAGTACCTCAAGGACCTGGGCTACGTCACCAGGGCCATCGGCAAGTGGCACCTGGGCCACTACTCCAAGGTCTACACGCCCACATACCGCGGGTTCGACTCCCACCTCGGCTACTGGAACGCCGGCGTCGGCTACTACGACTACATATTTGAAGACCGGGTAACCAGTCGGCTTCTTTTCTGCCCTTCAGTTCACCTCACAAATTCTCTCGGACCTGCAGAGGAGGCCGGTGGCCACTGTAAAAGCATTAAATTATAGTAATCAATGTCTTGGTGACAAATACTTTATTAAACACTATAACCAGACTCAGTTTTGGAGTCATCATATGATTCAAGGATTACAACGACATGTAGTACTGACTACGCGTGTGTACGTCGTGTTATATTCCTTGAATTTAATGGTGACTGCAAGATCAAAAGAAGTCATAAGTTTCAAAAGACTAAATGTGACCAAGAGATTGATTTCTTTGGCTTAATCATTTCATAAAGTCTCAGGGAGTTTTCTATACTTCTTTATTAAGAATGCCTTGTAAATTTTTTAATTAGTCCCTTGTACAGTTTCCCAAGTGGCTTCATATGAGATGGACAGAAAGGCACAACTGTTGCCTGCCTCAAAATTTTCAGAGTGGTTGTCAACACTATATGTACATTTGGTGTTCCCGATCTGTGTCTAATGAAGGCATAGTCATCTTCTAAAATAAAACAAGTATATATTGGAGTTAACCAATAGGGGGGCCCAGTTAAATTTTCAGCACAAATATCTCTGGAACAACTATAGATACTGAAAACCGAATTATTCTAAAACGTCAGCAAAACTTTTTGTGAACGCAATCTAGTGTTTTTAATGGACATTCCGTATTGTTTCTTACACAATCAATAACATAAAAAATCAGAAAAAGAATGGCATTTGTTGCAGCGCA
Organism: Schistocerca gregaria; assembly: GCF_023897955.1. Lineage (NCBI taxonomy): Eukaryota > Metazoa > Arthropoda > Insecta > Orthoptera > Acrididae > Schistocerca > Schistocerca gregaria. Next base: position 200,252,641 of record NC_064927.1, read on the forward strand.
ATACGTGATTTACATCCTGAGAAACTTCAAAGCGTAATTGATGCTTGAAATGAACAAAACTCGCCGCTGTTGCACATTCCGACATACAAGCGTGAACCCCACATTGGTCGTAATCGCGATGTGATAAACGTAGTACGAGGCAACAAACGCTGTACATATTGCTATTTACACTGCTATTAAATGAACTGGAAACCATAGAGAGGTCCTGTCACCAACGATGAAAGATAAAGATAGGGTTTAGTGGTTCGCGCTTTATTGATCGCTACTACAGTACTAGAATGTTGCATCATAGAACGTCAATCACATCATGATTACGAACAACATGGGGTTCATGCTTGCATCTCGGGATGTGCAATAGCCTCCAGTTTAGTTTATTTCAAACGTAAACTTCATTTTGCAGTTTGTCGTTATGTAACTGACGTATTGTGTTGCAACGAAGACCATTCTTTTCATGATTTTTCAAATTATCGATTGAGTAAGAAATGACATAGGGAATCTCTTTAAACCACGTAAGTTTGCCTTGAAAATAATAGTTGCTTACGTTTTAGAATGTCTCACGATATTTGCATTCATGACCTCATTGCCTTACACTCACAATCGTGAAAGTCGGTTTTCAGTGTCTGTAGTTGTTCCAGAGGACTTTGCGCCGAAACGTTTAAGTGGACAAATGTGCATATCACTAAAATGTGGAGCATTACATCAATCACCGAGTAGAAATGTCTGTGCTTCTAGCCCTGTCATGAGACAGCATGTAGAGAGGAGTCTGCCAGCAGTGTAGAAAACCTGCCGTTCACTACCTTATCTGATACAGCATGTATCTGCATTCAGTTCGTTTCCAGAAAACCTGTACCCCACTGCAACATTAAGTACCTGGGAAACTACTATACGGAAATAGTGGAAGCAATGGCGTACCAACATTAAGAAGTTCGTGTTCTCTCCCATTTATACAAGAGGTGAGGGAAAAGTAACTGTTCATATACCACAGTATTATTGTAGTACCTCTGTTACCCTCGTGATCTTTATTCAGGTTATACGACAACGAACTGCGCCAAATTTTGATCAACATCTGTTCCCTAAAGTTACTTATTTGGTAATCTACGTCACCTTCCTTCAATTATTCGCATTAAATTCTCTCTGTATATCCCCTATCTATACATCTTATTAAATTCTTATTATCTTCACAGCCTGTTCTTGAAATACTTCACTGCCTGTTGTCGTTAATGTTGTATAAGGCCTTTAAAAAATGGCACAATGCTCTATAGTTAGATGCACTGACGTATTATCTACGTTTTATTTTCGTAGATGCATTGCATTTTCCCAGAAACAAGACTATGTTTTCAGTGGAGCTCTCCACTAATTTGACGTGTAGATACCATACCACATGGCTATGTAATACTACTTTCGATAGGTAGGAGATATGACACTCTGCAGCAACTTTCCACCAGCCTTGTAACAGGATATTCACTTCAGAGGAAAATGATTATTTCCTGAGTGTCCTGACGAACCATTCTTTACTCTAAACGACAGTCAATGCATCTAATCATACATTTCCGGTATGAATGTCCCACATTTCTCTGAAAAGGGTCGAATATCTCCACAAAGTTTCAGACTGCAATTTCTACGCTCCACACATCGTCTTGGAATGACACACGTTACCTATCTTAAATGAATGAACAACAACGACGCCACTGTATGAACTGAGCGGCGGACATTGGCCGTGCGGTCGGGGGTGCCATGTCATGGATTGCGCGGCCCCACTCGCCGGAGCTTTGGGTCCTCCCTCTCCCATGGATGTGTGTGTTGTTGTTAGCATAAGTTCTTTTAGGTTACGTTAAGCAGTGTGTAAGTCTAGAGACCAATGACCTCAGTAGTTTAGTCCCTTAAGAATTCACTCATTTGTATGTGCTGAAGATACAAAATGTTCCATTGATGTTGTAGTAACTCACCTAGGTGTTCAGAAGATTTGGTGATTATCATTTATGGGCACTTACTGATGTAGTGCTTCTTTAAATGAAGAAAATGAGGATTAGATTGTCGCATTTCGCATTACAAAAAATTATGTTATTGCTGTTCAGTATATGTCCTTCTGAAGAGAGACTATTCTTGTTACGTACTGTTTCTCGATAGAAAATCACGTAACGGCTGAGTGTTACGTTTTCCCCGGCAGGGAGCCCACGGGTACGACCTGCGCGAGAACCTGACGACGGCGTGGCAGTACAACGGCAAGTACGCGACGGACGTGTTCACCGAGGAGGCGGAGCGGCTGATCCGGGAGCACGACGCGGAGCGCCCGCTGTTCCTCTACTTCGCGCACCTCGCCTGCCACCCCGGGGACCACTCGCAGCTCATCAACGCCCCGCAGGACCTCATCAACAGCTTCTCCTACATCTCGCACCCCGACCGCCGCATACTCGCAGGTGAGCCGGGCCGCACTCTCTTACTGCTTTCCGTCCTCCTGTCAACACCTTCACCACCACTGAGGTGAGGCTGGGATGGAACGATAAGTGTCCAAAGTGGCACTTCAGACTTGTTTTAACGGCTGGCGGAACTAATGTAAATGAAATGTTATCTGTAATACTTGTGTACCACGGACTGTGGACTACGGTATAATAAATGGGAGTGTTCTTGTGTTGACAGCGGTGATGGCGAAGATGGACGAGTCCGTGGGGCGTGTGGTGACAGCCCTGCACGAGCGCGACATGCTCAACAACTCCATCATTGTGTTCGTCGCCGACAACGGGGCGGGCAGCGACGTCAACTGGGGCTCCAACTTCCCGTTCAGAGGCGTGAGTCGTCTTCTCCCAAACTCTCGTACAGTTTGGACTCGATAATGTGTTGCTTCATTTTCAGATGTTGTTAGCCAGTTCCATGTCTTCTACTAGTAAATAATGTTGTGAGCACAAATAAGTCGGCCGCTGTGGCTGATCAGTTCTAGGCGCTCCAGTCCGGAACCGCGCTGTTTCTACGGTCGCAGGTTCGAATTCTCGGGCATGGATGGGTGTGATGTCCTTAGGTTAGTTAAGTTCAAGTAGTTCTAAGTCTAGGGCACTGATCATCTGACATTGCAAATCCCATAGTGCTCAGAGCCATTTGAACTATATGAGGACAAATAAACACCAGATCAAAAATGTGAAAGGATCGACAGTAACTTAAATCTAATGTTACAGCTGCTGTTGTAAACGAAACGTTTTGTGGAAGTCGTCGACTGCTCTTTAAAACTGTCAGCAGACCATTCTCTACAGAGTGTCTGGTTCAAATGGCTTTGAGCACTATGGGACTTAACATCTGAGGTCATCACTCCCCTAGAACTTAGAACTACTTAAACCGAACTAACCTAAGGACATCACACAAATCCATGTCCGAGGCAGGATTCGAACCTGCGACCGTAGCGGTCGTGCGCTTCCAGACTGAAGAGCCTAGAATCGCTCGGTCACACCGGTCGGTAGAGAGATTCTGTATTGGGGTATATACTAGAGGGAGGTATTTTCATTTACCTTACCTGTCAGTACGAATACAAAACAAATCTTGTTGACTGGAGCAGTTTTAACGCAAGACGACGCTACGAAGTTTAACTGCAGTTGGTAGCTACAAGTGTCACGCTTTCTGTTGTAAATCATACGTAGTAGTTGTTCTCATAGTCCTGACAAGGAACACAAAACTCTTGCAACGGGCGCATATACTTCCTGCTATTCTCTTCTCCCTGATGATGATTCTTCCGGAAATACAAACTCTATGTTTTTGTTCAAGGTATGATTGGTCGCGAAATAAAAACCACAACAAAAATCTAAAGTGATTTATTTGCAACATTTAGCTACACCGTCTACTACGTCGCTACATAGTTGCCGCTCCGACTTAGATAATCCGCGCCGGGTAGCCGTACGGTATAGGGTTCTTGTCACTGTTCGCGTGGCTCTCACCCGTCGGAGGTTCGAGTCCTCCCACGGGCATGGGTGTGTGTATGTTGGCCATAGTGTAAGTTGGATTCATATTAAATAGTGAGTAAGCCTAGGTACCGTTGATCTCAGCAGTTTGGTCCCTTAGTCCTTACCACAAATTTCCGAGTCAGATATTTGTCATAGCGTTGTAGCAACTGGTGAGTACCCTCGTCTTAGAAGGCAGCCGCCCGTGCTTTCCATCATTTCTCTGCCTGTAGTTTCCGTGCCAAAATGTCGTCCCTACAGCCAGCGGTTCATGTGAGAATAAAGATGAAAGCGAAATCCGGGGTTTACGGTAGGTGGTCAAAACGCCTCATAACAACATTCGTCTCCGCTTGTTCAGAATTAAACTTCATACTCGATTTGATCCACAGCTGGACAAGATCATTGGTTGACACTCACTTCTTTCCTTGGCCGCATGTATATGGAAGTTTGTACGTCCCGTTTCAAAGTTTTGGCACCATTGCCACACTATGCTGTCACACATGACAGTCACGTTATCTAGGCTGCATGCAATCAGGCGAAACCCCTCAGTATTTAGCAGTCGAATGACAGTATACGTTTCACACTTGGCGGGTGACACCATCGTTCTAGGTATTTTTACGCGCTCACTATGCACTCAGAACTGAAAAGTATGACATGACGCCATCGACGAGCATACTAGAAACATTGTACGACACATCTGCGCAAACCTTCGTGGGATTTTCACCGTGGTTTTAATTTTGCGACCGATAGGACAATGAAAAATGTATTCCTCGTATATCTTGACACTTCTGTGTCATTCTTGCCTGTTTTCCAGGAGATCAAGAACATTCTTCTCGAACTGTTTGCGTCCGCTTCCTGTTGATGGTTCTACTTGGAATGTCCATAACGGTCGGTTACGAGTTGGCTCAGCTACCCCTTATATGAACTGTGGTTCATATAACAGCCAATCAATAGAGAAGTGCTTTCAGGGTGAGGTGTCACATTTTCTGACTATCCTGTACTTTATCACAAGCTGCAATGAGTAGCCGTTGTAAGAATAACCTAGATTTGGCACTTCCACAAGAGAGCGGTTGTTCCTGCAAGTTGAATATTCACTGGAAGAATACGTGAATACTTCACGTAATGTAAACAGAACTTTTTATATTCTTTGCCTGTGCATTTTCTAATTCTTTCGCCTGGATTGTTTACCAAGATAATTAAGAAATTAGCCACAGCAGAGTGAAAGAACATCTAAGAATTTCTTGAGACGATTTTACATGGTGACGCATCTTAGCAAGATTGTTTCAAATGGATAATAGTTATTGGGTTTTTAGAAAATACAAATTTATACAAAATCAAAGATTAACCTCTTCTGTTTGATTTACATTGGTACTTATGTCGTGCAAGTGGAGGTCATCTTCTTGTAACAATTGTAACTCTTTCGCAGAAGTTCCTCATAACTCGGGCCAACTGGTACTGGGCAATCAAGCACACCTCTTCTTAATGGCAGCTTTCAATTCCACTAAGAATGTTTCTTGTTCCCCTGAAGTTTAGTTACCCATCAGAGTATTGTATAGCTAGGTGTAGCTGTGCGATTAAAACACCAAATAAACATCAACAACTTTGCAATGACATTCTCAGCATCTAGGAAAAAACGTTTACCATACGTGAACACATGTGCTCTATCGGCCACTTTTACTTAGCTACTGAAATGGCTGACACTCCTGAAGCGAGTGACCTATGTGCTGTCTCCTTCCCACCACTGACAATGGTGTACTAACAAACCTGAAACCATCTGTTTCCCGTACTTCAATACAACAGTGCCACAAATACACTTTAAAGTCTGCAAAGGCTGATGCTGGAGAAAAGACGTGCACCACATACAGCACAGCTTTAGATATTTTACAAGACTTCTTCTGAGACGCACCGTATATCGCCTTCAACAATGCGGGAAACACGCTATGTTCACGATAAGGGGACTACAGTAATCCGACATAAGCAAGGGTGTACAGTCAGTCGATCTTCGTCAAAACCTTTGAACATTTGAAGGGGACGGGTATCCGTTGTGCTGGTGTACCTCATATGTGGGATGGCTTTCACAGTACTAATATAGATTTGTATATAGCTGTAGATGTGTAGCATAGAGGTTTCGCAGGATGTGTACAGCTTCCAGTTATATCTGCACAGCTCCACACTTGCCACAACAGGGTCAAAAAATTTACATATCAGTTCCCTCGCCAATGTGTTGGGACTCCAAAAATTTAAGCTAATCCGTTAAACAATGTAAATCATCCACAGTATGTAATGTGATATATGATGTCTGAAGTGCTGTGACGTGTCGTGCTGTTTTGCTTGCAGATAAAGAACAGCCTCTGGGAGGGTGCGGTGCACGGCGTGGCTGCTGTATGGAGCCCCCTGCTGCAGAACACGTCCAGGGTGGACCACGAGCTGATGCACATATCGGACTGGCTGCCCACGCTGTACGCCGCAGCAGGTACGTCCAGTGGAGAGGGGTGGTGGGAAGAGGGGGCAGGGTGCTCATTTGGTAGTCAGGGAAACAGTCACAGGCAGTGCTGGTATCAGTAGCACTCACATCTAATAACACTGTCTGACAAAAAAAAGGTGACGTGCCAAGACGGCATGGTCTGATGTGAATGTACGTTCGTACAGCCACACGCCATCAGCAGGTATCACTGATTAGAATTTCAATTCTCTGCGACAGTTACAATATTCAGCAGAGTGCATTAGCATTGTGTTGTCATCAGGTGTGGTAAGGTATATTAGGGACATGAACAGAGTCTGACGTTGAATGATCACTGAGAAACACATGGAGATGCCATGTAATCGAGAGAGCTTCATCAGCACTGACAAGAGTTAGAGACACGCCTCATTTTGCGTCCCTATTTGACCGACTGATCAAATTTTGCAGTAACCAGAGTATAACAGTGGCCCAATGTTGGACTGCACTCGATCGTGAGGGCCAGTATACTCGTCGCAAAGTACCAGTAGACTATGTCTAACCACCATAAGGGGTAGGGGGAGGATAGCTGTATTGCTCACGAAGACCATCATAACCACGTAACATCTGTAACTACCATCCAGTAACAAGCAATGGACACTGTACAACATACCGTATCTTACTCCACCATTCATTTGTGCCATACTAGGGAATTACCATACTATGCATGGCCTGCTGTTTGCAATACAGATGGGTTCATATGGAGTGGTGCGGTGACTAGGAAGCATGGAATCCTAATGAATGGCGTTGAATTATGTTCAGGAACGAATCGCGGTGCTGCACTACCCTCGATGACCATCGTTGGTGAATATGGTGGCGACCTGGGTAGAACAAGGTTCTTCCAATGTTTTGGAGTCACGATGTGGACGCCTTTGGGTATGACTTAAGTCCCAGCAGGTAGTCACTGAGGGCGCAACACTATGTCATGGACATTCTGCATACTTATATGTTACCTCCTATGCGACAGAATCGTAGTGTCACTTTTCAGCAGGACAATGCTCGTCCACACACAGCACTTGTCTGTTGAGTGTGTTGAGGTACTCACATGGCCAGCAAGATCCCCAGATCTGGCACCAACAGAACTTGTATTCTAACACTGAAGACGTCAACTCGTAAGTGCCAGTATTCTGGATATCAGGAATAGCTATTCAGTTATGGGACATCTTGCTTCCTTAGTGGATACCACAGCTCCATAACAGGCTTCACAACTACATACAGACCGACCAGTGGTGGAGGGGGGAAGTTGCATCATCACAGATGGAGGTGGGCTGAGATACCAAGCTCTTAGTGTATTTGATTCGATTTTGTAATCGCTGAAATAACATCACATATCCTCTCAGCCCATGAAGTTTTTGTTTGTTTCCTCCTACCCCTCTCGGTGTGGTTCATCTTTACCGTCACGCCATGTAGTTAGCACACCTGTGCACCGCAATTAGATTGTGGGTCATATTTCACGACATTTTAAAAAACGTCCCTATTGAAATTATTACTTTGCGTCAAGGAGTGTAGCAGTTCAGTTGTGCAGTGGGCTTAATTAACTTCTGAAACGTAGCACTGTGACGATTGCATTTAATTTTACAATATTTGTATTGCAGCGTTATTCTGCAGAGCACAAGTACCAACTTCGCATTCATTTTGAAAAAAAAACTAACTCGGTGCATCTTTCCTGTGGCCAAAACCTGCTTATCGTCCTGGGGCAATAAAATGGATATTTTCGAGCACATTCATTACTCTCTTGTACAAAGGATGTCTATTGTGATTTTTGCAATTAGAAACAAGAGTCCTTCATGTCAAAACATGATGTATCATAGCAAACAGTCTATTGTGGTGGTAATTCGTTAAACGCAGTTTTTCTCAATGTGTTCACAGGAGGTAATGCGTCCGACCTGCCGGACGACCTGGACGGGGTGAACATGTGGCCGCGGCTGGTCTCTGGAGAGCCCAGCCAGCGCACGGAGATACTCCTCAACTACGACGAGGTGGCTGAGACCGGCGCCGTCCGCGTCGGCGACTGGAAGCTCGTCAGGGGTGAGTAGCAGCCATATCTGGGCTGGCGTTACCTGCAACCTATCAAATACATCAGACGTTATTCTACAGGGTCATACCACACCCCACAGCAGTTGCAACTGTGGAATAGAATAGCGAACAGTGCACAGTTAAATGATACGGTACAAACTTTGTGTGGCTGCAATGAGCATAGAGTTCATGTATAGAGGGTGTAACGAGTACCACTCCAGATAGCTTTATATATGGTACATTAAATGTGTAAACACATCAGTGTATAAGTTGTTTTTTCTCTGCATCTAACAGGATTCCCGTAAACACCACACATAATTTACTACCTGATGTTTTCTGCACGGTTGTAACTGCGTCATTAACTGGACTACAGCTGTCGGTATAGGCTTAACGTTTTGTGTCCACGTGTTCATGCTTCAATACCTGCCTTGATGTCCAGAGGAAAATTAGCATTAATGGATTACTCTTGCGACATGTTCTGGCAGGTACAATCCACCATTGATACGACTTGTGATAGCTATAATTGTTAGTGTGCAAATGACGTACATACTGATGTAATGCTGTTAAGTACACAATCCTCAGTCACTGACGGAAGTATCTGCACTTATACCCATTTTATAACGGTATAAGTCTGATGCGTGTATTATAAATGTTATTCTTTATTAACATTCAGTGAAATCGTATTTCGTAGATAGAAAAATGTTTTGTGAATATTTGCTGCCTTAAGGCAGCGTAAGTTTAGAAGATATTTAGGTGGAAGGATTCTGTCACGTATTTATCTGATGGTAAAATTTTGTGAACACATTTTGGCCATGAGGATAAGGAAGCATATACGGAAAAACCTGGGGATCGACAGGGCACAGTAAGATTTAATAATGGATACTCGATTGTTGAAGAGGAGGAGGACATTTCTTACTTTCTTGCCACTGGCATTGTGCTATAGAAACAATTGTCGACGGTGCTAAAGAAGGAAAGTGTGCAATATAGAAAGTGGTTACTCATATGGTGTTCACACATCGTGTAGTGGCTTCTGTGAGATGTGTACAACACCAGCTGGCAGCCCTAACAAGTGGTTAAAGAAGGGTGGCTACATTTATCTACACTGCGCCTTCTGATGAGGTGAGAAAAAGAGTGGCAGTTGTGGGAGGAATGGGAGTGTATGAAGAAGTAGGAGTTTCTATGAAGTTGGGTCATTTAGTGCAAATTTAATGTTGTAAGTTGTTTGAATCGAAACCGTAAGCGGTGTGGTGGTGCGCCAGGTGTGCAGAACAACGACTACTACGCCGGGGCGAGCGGCGCTGAGGACCCGCTGTTCACGCCGGCCTACGACGTAGAGGAGGTGCTGGCCAGTCCAGTGGGGCAGGCGATCTCCAGCGTGGTCGGGGCGTCCCCGGAGGCGGAGGACGTGCTGCGGCTGCGCGCTGAGGCGACCGTGTCCTGCCCGGAGCGGCCCGCCCACGGGCTGTGCAACATCACGAGCAGCAGCGGCTGGTGCGTCTTCAACATCAGGCAGGACCCGTGCGAGGCGGGCGACGGCCAGCCGGCCGACATGCCGGAGGGCCTGGTGGACACTCTGCTGGAGCGGCTGGAGACGCTGTCGCAGCCGCTGATGCCGCAGCCGGGGGCCAACGTCACGCAGACCGACCTGGCTGACCCCAAGCGCTGGAACAACACCTGGGTGCCCTGGGTCGACTGCATCGCCGACAACGCAGACCCCATGTGCAACGTCGTCACGTAGTGGCCGCTCTCTCTTTCAGCACTTACTTCCGCTCAATAGTGTGATGCAGCTATGTAAAGAGCAATAAATAGCTGTCACATTCGTACTTCTTGAATTTTTCTCAACAGTATGTTGTACCTTAATACCAATTCCAGTACAAATCTTACAACCATTACCCCTGCGTTTATACCTTAATTAAGTTCAAAATCGTTAAGGCTTTTGTGGCCACTTGCTGACAAACTGCCTATTGGCATCTGTCTAGGGTTCTTCGGCCGACTTTCATCAAATGATTTTTCTGTAGTTCCGTCAGCACGAGTGGCTGGTATTATCAAAGCTTCACCCTCCATTGCCGGTGGTGAAGTGGAGCCGAGCTCGCGGCCGCAGACTATATGTACCTGGCGCGCCAACGTCCGAGGGCTTCTCCGCGGTCATTTCCGGTGCGTTTCTCCTCTTGCTACCTGCGACGGTCGTCCGCTGCAGTACGGGCAGCCAGGATCCGTTTACCTTAAGGCTTTCCTCTTTCTTGTTCAAACTGTTCGCGTGTTTTTGTATTTCTGCAGCTTCTCTGAACAAGCGCGTGTGATAGTGCTTCTCTACAGCCAGAACTTCTGTGTCGGCGAATTTTATTACGTGGTCGGTCTCATTCAGTGCGTGCTCTGCTACGGCCGATTTCTCCACCTGCCCCAACCTGCAATGTCGCTTATGCTCTTCGATCCTGGTGTTAATGGATCGTCCAGGCATTACGACATAAAATTTTTCGAATGTGCATGGAATACGGTATATTCCCGCCCTTGCAAGTGGGTCTCTTTTCTCCTTCTCCGATCTACGACACTCTTTGATCTTCCTTGTCGGTTTGAAAATCGTCTTTACGCCATGTTTGGGCAATATACGTGACTCTGGAAATGTACGGCAGAAAGGCCGTACCCGACATTTCTATTTCTGGTTCCTTACTTCGCCGAGTGTTTGGCTCTGTTACACTTCTAATATAATTGTGCGTGCGGCTTGCAGTGAATTTCAGATTTACGGCACAGCTGAAATTACCTACACTTTTATCAAATATTTTGCAATCCTCCCTCACCTGGTATCATATTTTTTATACGCAGAACGAGATTTGGAAGTAAACTTATATAGCCGTACTGGTCAAGAGACACTGAATTATGGTCGCTTGATAGAACCCCAACGGATATAAACTAAACACAATACAGCTTATAGCCAAAATAGGTACAACACACAAACAGTAAACAACAATACAACAAAAAGAGCACAATAAAAAGGGCAACGGACAAACAGATAATAAAATATCAGCCATCTCAAAGAGCCTGTGAAACCAACACGTGACAATCACAGCAAAGCCGGCACACTTCATAAGGAATGCTGCATGCTATGATGTAACACGCAACAACATAAACGTCCACAGGGTGGCGAACATACTGAAAAAACAATGGGTATAAAAAGCATAGCGCACAACCAAAATAGTACAGAAAAAAACTCTGCAACAACACCTACACAGACAAACTGAACAAAATTATATACTCGATTCACGAACTACAGTGATTTGCTGACGTCGAGGCACAGGTGGAGAGTGCATTGCTGCCGGTTCCAAGCGACAACTGTCGTACGCTCATACACGCGCTTTCCGCTTGAAGAAAGCACTTATCTTGCAAATCATGTCTGCCGCTTCCTTATGTAGAATTTGTCGCTTACTATCACCATCAGCGATGACAACTAACAACAAATGGAGTAAAAATTTGCTAAATAACAACTACGATCCCTTCTGATGCTCGTGTTGGCTACAAAATTCAGACCAGAGCGCTCAGAGTACTACGCAGTTCACATTGGCTGTCGGAGAATGACGAACAAGACTAAACTCACCGGTCATCGTTCGTGAATCCGCTATTCAATCTGTCAATAATGTAAATTATTCTACATAACTCAAACATGCAGGCACTTCACAACTAGGTATTCTGAAGACACCAGAGACTTAAAAAGTGACAATACAAGCTTCACTTTTTCAAAGTACGCCACAGAAGAAAACCACCATCCGAATAATACTGAAACTATCGATGCTTACAGAAAGTAACACACTCTACCAAAAGCTAATAATAAAGGATAACTAAGACGGTGAAGAGCCAGTAATTCAAGCAAAGAAAACTCACAATAAAATGCAACAAACACTGTTTTGGAACGCTTACTTTTTCAAAGTAAACATAGTGGATGAAATATGATCGATACACCAAAATCACCTGTTTCTCAACCCCTTTCGTCCCCCACCTCTCTCTCTCTCTCTCTCTCTCTCTCTCTCTCTCTCTCTCTCTCTCTCTCTCTCCCTCACTCACGCACACACACACACACACACACGCACACACACCCACACACATACAAATCAAATAAGTTTCTCTCGCAGACGCACCATGAAAACTTGCAACCGAAGCATTCAAAATTAACATCGCACTGGACGAAAACAAAGCTTGAAACAAGTGAGCAGCGACAATAACTGCGTCTCTCGGTGACTAATGCGCCTTTAGTTTTTCTCCCATATCTTGTCCTGTGTACGAAAACGTGTGATACCAGGTGCGGGAGAAGTGTAACAGATGTGGAAGATTGCGTATGTAATTACAACCAAATAACAAAGCACATCAATGATGTACAACAACATTTGAAATGCAAACCTCGGACACGTACGACCAATACTCTCTAAAAAATGCTTGAAAATGAATAACTCTCTAAGTTCTCCCGACTGCTTCGCAGCTGACATGCTGTAATACCGTAGAAAGGAGTAAACGCAAGCCAAACTGTACCGAGCCAATTCCTCAAGGTAGTTCCAGGTGAGCAGAAAAGCGAAAATCGAAGCGTATAATCTATAATTTTTGTACCATAAGTTGAAAACAACCACAAAAATGTATAACATTTTTAAATAAAGAAAACGAGTTAGGAGACACATAGGTGTCGAAACATGTCGGGGTAAACAGAAAAAAGAAATGCAGTGTGTTTTGCAGCAGTCAGAGTTCAAAAATACAACTTGGAAGACGTCACCTGAGGATTCCATCACAATAAGATGAGAATATTACTTTGATATATGAACTCTGTATTTGTTGTCTTACGATTACCTCAATCAGCAGTCTTCCTTGTAGACCAAATTAGTTCTGGGTGTCCTGTACATAGTATCTACCATTCTACTCTAATGCAGTTGGGTGGATCTTTCCCTTCCTTACGTTCATTCTTCTAACCAAATGACGTGCTGTTGTTCAAGCAATCATTTTTGCTGCTTACAGGATGTCATTCATCTGTGCTTCTATTGAGACATGTAGCTTAATGTCATCCATGTCCATCAGACGACTTAACACATTCTTTAAGCCGTTGCTGCTTTCGATAACGAAACTATATCAATTTGAATTAAGTATAGAGAGAATTGGATTTTGTGCTAAAAGATAAGGGGCTCAAGCTGTACCCCCTGTGTGTCTCAAATCCTAATTGACTCAGTTATCATACTTTTGTTGCCATTTGTCAGGTTTTGGAGGAAGGAAGACACGCCTTCTAGTGTTTCATCACTGACGAACATGGCTTGATGGCCTAACTGTTGATTTTACTTTTTCTTCTAAATACTTATTATCATCAGTTTTGAAGCATTTCGAACTGAACCTTTAATAAAGAGCGGGGCACACGTATGTCTATACTCCATTCCCTTTAGAATTACCACTCTCTATAAGAACAAACTCATTAGACGAACTCGTGATTTGAGTATGGTTGTCTAACGAGTAATGAATATACAACCATACTCATTAGACAAACTCGTGATTTGCCGTCTCTCTAACAGATTTTATGTCGTCATTCTACCGTAAAGGCTCTTTATCACGACTAATATAGACTGAATAGTTGGATTCAGAAGTCTATCGCTAAAGACGTTTTCAAATCTAACGTTTCACTTCTCTGCTAATAAATCACATTACCTTGCATTTAAAGTGGCTAGTCATTCATGACGAGCTGAAAACAATATAGCGAGTGATTTTCGATATCTGTAGTTACACAGCTAACAACTGGAGACTCAGAGAGTGTGCTTCTCAGCACTTGATAGTGATCTCATCAAACTCTCATCTTACGACTCCAACACAGGTACCATCGTCAGATTCAAGTAGGTCTGATTACCTTTCTTAGTTGCTGGGATCAGCAAGAGCAATAAAATACTGTGTGACATCGAAAACGTTTCTGTAAGTGGTTCGAACATCTGAACACGGAGAAACATCGTAAAGGTGAAATAGTATTTAAGACACGAAAAAAGAAATACGATGAATTTGGTGTCTTGTTTATCTGGTTGCGACACCAAGCTGCAGAGGTTGGCCCTCATTTTTGCAGAGTGTCCCGTCCCATTTGTTTAAAGTCGCTACTCTCCTAGGATGACGTAGAGAATTTCCTTCTGCTTCGCAAGCGGACTTCGCATTGTAAGTCTATCCGAACCAGGACAACTTTATTGATTCTGGGTCATTTCCCTAATAGTTGTATATCTTACGTGGTCTCGCTGAGATATTCCATAGGATCTTTTGAGACAGTCCATTTCAACAACTCTCAATTTGTTTTTACCTTTTCTAGTAAGTTTGACATGCTGGCCCACTACTTTCAAGTTTGTTACATTTTCACCACTGCACAGGTATACAGTGTTCTCAAAATTTACCTTGAATCTCCACTTATCAAGTTCTTCTAACAATTTTCTTAGCTTAAAGCATATATTATCTTCAACACTGCCTGATCATCTGAGAAGAACCAATGCACACAAACAGTGATACTTTTTTTTATCTGAATTCCCGTTCCTGTACCTTTACTATTCCACAAGTCTAGGTATAAGAAGAGAAAGAAAGTCGGCAGTTTTCGTTGCTACTCGCCGCGGTGCACAGCACAGCTATACGTGACTGCGGAAGCTCACAGAGAACGCTGGTTAGCCTGGTAGACAAGGTGCAGCTGAGCCATTACGGGTAGAACAAGAGTGCTCCATTATCTCTATAGTTTTTCTCACAAGATTTTACAGAAACAACTCATCAAAAAAATTTGATTTTTAGTTACGAAGAACTGCATATGTCACCTTCATGGTAAAGTGCCCATCGTCTCCTTAATGGTCATATTTATTGTGATACTTGCACCATTGGGAAATATTAGTCGCATTGATTTTGCGATTGGCGCATATTACACCGTATTTTTCTGCGGATGAAATTTAGTAAAGATATTTAATATTTCTCTACACTTGGGAGGAGATCGTCATCTATCCCGAACCTCGAGAAAAAAGGAATTTATGTAGCACTTTCACTTCGCACGCGTGCGAGAAAGATATCTTCATAACATACCTCACATTTCCTAAACCCCTCGCGATATTGAAACCAGATTTTTGCAAATGATAACACACAATAAGGAGAGTATTTTGCCATATGCTTACCATAAGGAACTTCCTTATCTTTGTTGTTGTAACCGAGGCTGCAGTTTTTATTTAATTTTTTTTCAGTCCATTGTTGTAAGATTTAAAAATTTATTTATAGGTATCAACAGCAGAATATGCTAGTATGAAAATAAAGGTGCTATTTCTTCTCTTATGTTACAGCAAATCCGACTCAATGCCGTTTTCTGAAAGATATTGACCTCTTTGGTCATCCATTACTTGTTTAATAAGACATTCTATTTGAAGTTT
Organism: Schistocerca gregaria; assembly: GCF_023897955.1. Classification (NCBI taxonomy): domain Eukaryota; kingdom Metazoa; phylum Arthropoda; class Insecta; order Orthoptera; family Acrididae; genus Schistocerca; species Schistocerca gregaria. The sequence continues at coordinate 200,268,459 of NC_064927.1, forward strand.
CTGTCGCGATGGCTATTCAAAGAGAAATCTGAGCAGTTTATAGTGTGTTTCGGCAAAAAAGCAAAATTTTACGTGGCAGTTGCATAAATGCATGTGTTACTCAAAACTCGTAACTGATGACACTTGTCTTAAGAAAAAAGTTTAACAACTCAGACGAAAATAAATCGCGAATTCTATTGCAGGATGAGGGGAATCGTGTAACGCAGGGTATTTTTAATAACGGACGGCTATGAGTGTCACTGTCCGCCCTTCAGTTATATTTGGCATACGAAAAAGTACAGCAAATACTGTACCATCTTTCCGTTCTTGTCCCTGCACAGAGCGAGGGAATGAATCTGCTTACCTCTTAATTCACCAGTAATATTGACTTTCAGGAATAGTTGGCAAGGTTCTGTGAGTCGCCATTGTGTTCACAGCTTCATAGTTACGAAAGAGTTTTATTGGGTCAGTTCTAGTCTGTAGCTAAAATCGGGCATTTTTCCATTAGAAATAACAAATGTGGTACCTGTGTGTCTCTGGATCACAGTGTTATAACAATGAGATTGTCATTATTTTATGAACCGCTTGAGAGTAGTCAAGGTTAAAATAGATTATAAATATATATATAATCTGTTTTTAACACATCAAAAGGACTCTTAAAGTGAAGGGGATCACCACTGAATGGGGGTAGGAGCAGTAAGATGGTACACTATTCGCTGAATATTACTTTCATGTTTCTTAGATGAAGAACAAGGAGAAAATCCGTTTGTAAGTTTCCAGACCACTCGCTCACTATTAAAAATATGATGGTTTACGGGATTCTGCCAAAGTCGAAACAAAGTTGCAGCGTTATTTTTGTCTGAACTGTTGACCTTTTCTAACTTGAAGAGGCAGCATCAGTTATGAGTAACGGCTATGTTTCTCTTTTTGATGGATTTAATTTTGCTTCTTTTGCTAATAAACACCATAAATGGCACAAAATCACTTTACAGCAGCTCTTGAGATAATCTTAAAACAGAGTGTTTTATTAAACAAGCAATAGGAGAATAGAGAGACCAACACCTTATGGAAAACCTCGATGTTTCGGTTTGCAGTAACATAAGAAAAGAAATTTCACGTTTATTTTATACTTGTGAATTCTCTTTTCACCTGCTGTCGAAGACTCTTAAGAATTACGGTAGTGGATTGAAAAATAAAATAAAAACCATAGTTTTTCCTATATCGCCGTAGATAACAAAGTTCCGCACGAAAATCCACCTTGCATAGCGCGGCTCAACTGAAGTCAAACCCGCGAAGGGACAGAGTCAGGGTTTTAAGTACACAGCATTCACCATTTCACAGATTTCATTACCATTTAAAAAAAACACTATATGTATATGCTAAGCAACAATTTCTGAGATCAGCAACAATCGCTTTAAACAGCAAGTGAAAAGGGAGCAACAGTTTAGATAGCAATAACAGTATTAAAATGACACATGGCCTTTTATCAAATAGTCCTTATAGACAAATAGTCCTTATAGACAAGTTCATAAACTGGAAACCCTTAACGTCAATTCATGACTAAGTGTTATGATCATTTAAACAGCAGACTGTATATAATCTAACAGAGAACACAGCTTGAGGAAATAGTAGCAAGCGCAATTATGTTACATACAATTTTCTATTACTTTTTGACAAGAACGTTACAAGCCTGCACCACTGGGCTGCCTCAACAAACCTTTTCATGGGCACATTTTTCTGAGCTTATTTCAGGTGACATGACTTACTATGAACCACCTATGCCATACCATGGAAAAATAAAATTTGTTTAGGCACCCATTTTTTTGAAAATTTATATGGCGTGATGACTCTCATGGACCGTGAGATGATACCATCAAATATTTTAGGAATTTATTTACTATTAAAATTGACACTGCGAAGCAATGAAAGATGTACATGATTTCTAGATAATCCTTTATTCACAAAATAGTAACGAACATTTAATTACTGGATACTATAAAATAGTCTGAAATATGGATCTACTCACAAATAGACATTGCTGTTGGAGAATATTATTCTTGTTCTTTTTGCATCGATCCCTAGACTTACACACTACTTAAACCAACTTAAACTAGCTACGCTAAGAACAACACACACACGCATGCCCCAGGGAGGACTCGAACCTCTGGTGGGAGGGGCAGTGCAATCCGTAACATAGCGCCTCAAACCTGGTGGCCACTCTGCGCGGCTCTTTTTTCTTCTTTTCTTGTACTGCGCATACGGCAACGGCTACACTTCATAATTTTCTTTGGAAGATGAACACCCATATTTGAAATCCTATGTTTATCAGGAGTACCGTATTGCCTGCTATTTTAAAAAATGATTACAGTTGGAAACCAAAGTCGTTTCCGTGTTGAGAATGCTGACAGTAATTCTCTTGTAACCTGTAAACGGAATGTTAGCTGCTTTCCATTTCATGTGACTCCTGCGTTCATTGTAAATTGATTCGCAATGACACCATCAACTAGAAAATAAAAATATCTGTGGAACCACATTAGAGATCGATGTCCAGATATGTACTGTTCTCGATTCTGATAGAAGAGATCCGCGCCGCCCATTACATTGTTGTGCAAACTTATGGCACTCTGACAAGCTTTTCTACATATGGAACCACCCCTTCCTTATCTCAAAACGAATGTTGCTTTCTTGGAAGTTGTTACCGTTCTAGTGTCTTGCAACTTAATCGCAACGACAGAACCTTTGATCTGTGCCTTGAACTCGCCTCGTGAAAGTTTGTCCTTTTTCTCCATCATTTCCGGATGACTTTTTCTGTTGATTCAGCAGTACCTACAGAATAAATTCTAGTATCAAAAAGTGTTTTCGTTAAGACGTACGAAGTTAAATAGTTGTCACTTGCAACAATACATTTACTGTGTTTCAAAGGTGAACAAAACGCAAGTGCAACCCTTTCACCAAGAGGAATATTGGTATTATTGTCTTCCCCTTCTCTATAGTAGATCTTGAACATCAGTATGTTGCCTGTCTGAGCATCAACCAGGCACTCCATCGACTGAAACATTGTCTACCACTGAGGGCACTTGTTGAAAAGTAGCACGAGACTGTGTGTCGATATGCAGTATATTATTCAGTTCAGTTCATGTTCAGTATATTATTTACAGAAGGGTCCAAAAACTGTATGCACTGTTTAAAAGTCCATAACGTACAAACTAGTTGGCGGAGTTGTCTCATTTTTGGTGAAAGGGTAACTTAAAGTTTAATTTAAAGATATCACTGTAGGTGTTCGAAATGGTCACCATTAACATCTACACACAAACGATGCCGCCGAACTGCAGCACGAACTAATGACTGCAACGTGTTCAGTTGGATATTTGCACATGAATGTACGATGGAGTCTCGAAGTTCATCCAATGTGCGTGGCTTTTGTCGAAAAACGACGTCCTTTAGTGTTCCCCACATGTAAAAGTCCAGAGGAGTCAGGTCTGGGGAACGTGGTGGATCTTGCACAGCACCTCTACTGCCTATCCATCTTCCTGGTAGATTTTCATCTAGATACGCCCAACCACGATTTTGGTAGTGGGCTGTGGCACCATCTTGTTGAAAGTAAACTCTTCCGTCTCCATACAAGTCTCGGATGGCAGGTAAAATAGATGTCTGAAGCTTCTGAAGGTACACCTCATCGGTAACTGTGCCGTCAAAGAAGAATGGCCCAATCAAGCCCCGGTAAGACAACACAATCCGCAAATTTACTTCTGGAAAAATCACGGCTTTGTCTACAGGGACGTTTGGATTTTCGGCTGCCCAGTAGATGCAATTGTGGCGATTTATTGTACCACTGAGTTTGAACTGTGCCTCAACAGACCACTCAGTCATCTCTGCAAACTCTTCATCGTTGCGAACCATGTTAGTAAATCACTCGTAGTACTGCATTTTACTACGATCTGGATCGTCCCCGTTCAGTGCGTGTAGCAATCGTGGGATGTAGCACTTCCGCTTTGCTGTCTTCAAAATTCGCCGAACAATTGAGCGACTCACTCCAGTTTCTCGGGCACACTGTCTCACGAGTGAATTGTTGTAACACACGACGGGCGTTAGCTGGCCTTTTTACTGTTACAGGTTGTAATGCCCCAAAATTGAAAAGTAGTGTGAGTGGTACACGCGTGTGGCATTACGTACGTAATACGCCTCAACTTATTATAAAAGTGTCAATTTCGATATAAAAAAGGGTTGTTAATTTTATATGTATTTGCTTCTGAAAATGTTGTCAAAATTATGTTGTAGAAGGAGCATATGCAAATCTGCCTGTCGTGGCCAGAGATGTCACACAACCGCGACGATAGCAGCAGCATGGCGCACGGGAAAGATACCGACTGATGCGCAACTGGCCGATATTTGAAGAGGGACGAAAACACCTAATAATGAAAGTTGTGAAAAAGAGACAATTAACGCAACATGTTTGTTTGTTCAAAAATTCTGGTTCTTGGTTTTGTCCCTTGTTTCAAGAGTAGTTACCGTTGAGATCTCGTGTAGAGAGTTACATTTGGTACATCGGGGACCATTGAGGTCATGTGGTAACGTCAGTCAGTTCGTGACACTCGGGAAGTGTGAGGCTATTTGAAGTTGGGGCTCCAGTGATTTAATGTCGGATTTGGGCTTCTAAAGTTATTAGTTGAACCCGTGATGGGTTTATGGCCTGTAGGGAAGCTATATGTAATTATTGGGCTAGGTGTGTTGTTCGCAGTCAGTAGTGGGTTGTGCGAAGATATTTGGAGTTTGCTTTAAAAGAGTAATTCGTTGTGTGACACGCTAAGAGATTGGTTTTTCTCCCGTTTTCATGTGATTAGTGATAGTGTAAAGTTTGGTCGAGCTAACCTTAGAGTTACTCGCAATCAGGTTTTTCTCCCGTTTTCATGTGATTAGTGATAGTGTAAAGTTTGGTCGAGCTAACCTTGGAGTTACTCGCAATCAGGTTTTTCTCCCGTTTTCATGTGATTAATGATAGTGTAAAGTTTGGTCGAGCTAACCTTGGAGTTACTCGCAATCAGGAGTTCCGTATCTCGTGCTAAGGGGAGGTTCTTTTCAGTCTTGATTTTGTGTATTTGGTATCGCCTTCACGCGAAGACTTTGTGAGTGACTGGTTTAATAAGGATAAGCACGAAGGTTCATGTGCCGTTACCGCTTCTGTAATAAGGATTTACTAAAGCTTTGGCGTGAGTGTGCGACTGTATTGGTTGTAATTGTGGGAAAGTCCTAAGGTAATAGAATCCTCGGCTGGAAGAACTCTCAAATTGAAGTGCGGCCTATGATTGTTGTGTAATTATTGTGAGAACGGACGTCCTGGTTTGATTACTGCAAACGGGAGAACCAATCTGTGTCAGATACTATGAGACACGCGTGAATCGATGTAATAGTAATTTTCCATCCGACGAAACTGACAGATCCAAGACCTGTTAACTGAGTACATCACGATAATTGTCTCTTTGAAATTGTGAGTGGTGAGTGTTTTAAATTTGGTATAGAGGGTCCGCGTATGTCAACGCCTGAAGACGGAGAGATTTGCTTTGATTTGAGTGAATATTAATGATGCTTTAAAGTGGCGGTGACGATAAGGTTTTTGTTTCTTTTTTTTTATTTTTTTTTTTTACTAACTTCCGCTTAGTGGGGAAGTAGTTTACCATCTGCACTCACGCATGACGAAACTTTGTGGAGACATTGAAAATTAAGAAAATGGCTAAATAAAATGATTCTCAGGCCCTGTTCATGATAAAGGAAAAATTGGTGTCTCGTGTTATCATTTCTCCCGATTTAACGTAACTTGAAAATACGATAACAGAATCTTTGAATCTGAAGAAATAAAAAGGTTAAAGATCACGCAGTCAATCAAAACGGTAAAGTACAAGCAGGACAAAGAATATTAAAGTGAAAGGTGAGTCACACTGAGAGTTTGTTACGATAATTACGTAAAGTTCGCCTTAAAGTATATGAAAGAGGTTTTTTCTGACTGTTTAAGTGATACGAAGTGGTAAAGTTAAGTTACGGGGGATTAATAAACTATGAAGGTTGTAGCATAAACCACTATCATTGATAGAATCCAAAGAGCATTAGCCATTGTGTGTGTTCGCAAAAAGAAATAAGCAAGGATAGTGCTGCAATGCAGTGACTGTATAGGATTAATGATCTCTAACTAGCAACGCTCAGTCAACACGTAAAATTATATCGCTGGCGTGCTCTTACGAAAAACAAACTAACTGAAACTGGTAGCTAAGAAAGTTTAGTCTAGATTGATTGCTTCAGTGGGGTTCTATTAAAGGGAACGCTCAAACTCCACGTTGGATAATTTTCAAGCTGGCAAAAGATAAGATAAATCCAAGGTATCGGCTTTGGAGTGTTGGGTTACGTAAGCGAGGTTTCCGATCACGTTGCTGTGAAGTGTGGCACATCGCAGTGAGTTGGGTTTAATTGACTTAAGTATCGCATCATAATCAGAGTTGTAGTTTCTGCTTGATTCCAACGACTAGTAGATTACCTTTGGTGTTAGCTTGCTGGTCGAACCTGTAAAATCTTGTGATAGTCAGATGTGTTAACTAAAATTTTCAATCGGGAGCTAACATTAGCGATAAAACCAGAACCCGTTTGTACTAGTGGTGGTCCAGCTGCATCTTCAGCGGTAGCTACTGTGCGAGTGGTAAGAATCTGGTTAAACTTTCCATCCTCAGAACTACTTACAGGTAGTTGCGGAACTCTATGGTGTCGCTACGCGTTTAATTACACTTGTCATCTCTGTGTAACAGTGCCATCCCACCCAAGTTTGACAAACTGATTAATAGTAGTCGCTTTAGCAGGTGTTGCTGGCTAGTGCAGTAAATATAATTTAGCAGACACATCACCACCGAGGAGCAGAACAAGGTCGTCCAGATCGTTGTTTGTGTTCATCTTTAACACAGCCTTCGACTTCAGATTTGTCTCGAATGCGATGAATCGCCAAACGTGTCGGTGGCTCTGTTTGATACTAATTTCGCCATTGCCGTTGAACCTCATTAATGTGTTCTTACTTAAAATACCACTTCAAAACTGACTTCCTTTCATCGAATGTAAGCCTTGGGCCAGCCATGTTTACTTCAGTAACCAGGTGCAAATAAGAACAAAACACTGACTATCTGGCGACTGTTATTTGACAAAACAAGACAACGCAGTACAACTATTGTGTGGCGATTGCCGGAACTGCAAACTATTGCACTACCAAAGATGAGACAAATCCGTCAATTAGTTTGCCAGTTATGGACTTTTAAACATTGGATACATTTTTTGGACGCCTCTGTATTATTTTCCTAATATTTTGAAAAATCGTCAGATTCAATGTCGAAAATGACTTATCTTCAGGATGTGAAAAGCAATATCTTCCTCTCTGGTAAAGTAATTATGTAATAAGAAAGATCAAAGCTAAGTGAATATGCCTAATAAAACCTCAGTAAACAGGCATTTTGTCTACACTAAATGTGTGAAACATTGCTAGATGTATGACCAGCTCGAACCATAGGAGCAATTATTGCCACATGTTTTGATGTGTTACATTGGATTAGATATTTTCATACATGCATTAACATCAAGAAATTTGCATAACAAATGAAAGAAGTACGGTGGAGTGCTTACAAACGCCACTTGTCTGCAGATAAACAAACAAAACCACGAAATAACACCAAAACAACGTCTTTCTACCACCAAATTGGTCACAAACAACACACATATAATACTCCATCAATTGTTGCCAGTGCGACTGCTGCCACCGGAGGGAATGTTCAGTTTTTCTCTTTCTAATGTGAAGATGGCAGCACGAGCAACACATGGGAATGTCGAGTTCCATGGATCCTGTAGGAAATAAAAGTATGTGGGTAGGTATCTTCCCGTTGCCCACGAAAGGGCTACAAAGATGAATCTACGAAGCAACGGTCTGAATTTTAGATGCAAAAAATATAATATGAAATGTCAGTTCTAGATGCTGCCTCAATGTCCAGCGAGAAAAATTCCGGTCCCGTAACTTCAATGAGTGAAGAAACAAATTTCATATCCGGCATTGTGGCCTTTCCTTCTCTCCTGGTTTTCTTTTTACCTTTCCCTTTTTTAATTTTTACTTTTCTTTAAAGAAAATGTTCAGTACCAAGGAACTCTGCACCGTGCCAGACTGGTCACAGTTAACAACGAATGACCAAAATGTTCGGCACAGATAAATCTCTTTAAGGACGAGGTTTAATCTATGCAGTGCAGATTATATACTTTACCTCTTACAAGGTTGACTGGTAACACCAAACAATAAACACCCAACGCTGCGATGACCTGACAAAATAAGGAACTAAAAACGATCTGTTTGCGTCTAGGCACAGTGCCTACGATATACACTAAACTGTGGCCAAACTAAGCAGTTAAAGGCAGTGTCGTTACAGCCCCCGATTTGTGATCCACCGTTAGACACAATGGTACCCATCTTGTACCTACTTTTGATTATTCAAGAGTGCATATAGTTGCATCCACACTTCCTTTGCTGATTGACGGATGCAGCGCCAACTGCCGAGTCGTAATGCGTCTGTCCTCACAGATGGTAACATCAGCTCTCTGCGACATGTCACGTGTGACATCCGTTGATGGTCTCCCCGACCGCTGCAAATCGTGGAGCTTCGTCGAAACGCCTTCTAATGACCTCACTCTCCGTGCCCAGCGAATAACTGTACTTCTGTCGACAGCAGACGCTCCATAGACTTTGGACAAGAGTTTGTGAATACTACTCACAGTTTCTATCTGTGCTGTCAGAAATTCCGTAATGGCACGTTGCTTGTAACGTACATCACCTACAGACGCCATTTTCAAACTGTCCTGCAGCTACGCTATCTGTCGGAATTAACGGAAACTTGGCGCGCTGAAATAATACATACGCAAGGTATCAAATTCATAGCGTTGTTCTAGGCTGAGAAAAAAAATGCAGTTCATTCCTTTCTGGGCAACACTCGTGCATAGGCACTGGAAAAGATACATGTGAGGCAGTGAGACTTACACGACCGGAACAATCACGCTCACTCGTAAAAATTTGAGGTACCCTTTCAGAGAAGAAATGGGCTTTTCGGAGCCAAAATTAGGTGAACAAGGAACAAGGGGGCACAATTTAACAACCACGAATCAGGTATCAAAAGCAGCTAGATTACCACACTGCAATTTAATCAGAATGCCCAAAGTCGGTGTGCCTCGCCACAAATTCGAGCCACTTGACGTCCTAGGAACCGGGAGAGGAGGACGTCGCCGCCCAAGCACGAGCTGTCCCAGTTCACTACTACCCGTGGCAAAGGCTCGCTTCCCTAAGGCTAGGCGCAAATTGAGACGCGTATAGCACGTGTGACGTGACACGACACTACAGCGCGACACGCACGTGCCGCACGGATCGCGCGGGTGCAGCGCATATTGCGACGCGTACACCATACTTCGCACGCGCCAACTGGCGACGCTCTGCGCTGACTGAACCGAAGCGCGCGCAACCTGTCATCTTTCTCAAACGATTTTACAGAAACTATTCTCTGAAAATATATGATTTTTGCCTTACTTCTAGCGTTATATGTCAGCTTCGTGGCGAAGTGCCCATCACCTCGCCAATGACCATTCTTATTGTGATGTTCACATTTTAGTAAGACCCTTCGCAAAACTCAAAAAGTTTGCAACGAAAATTAGGGGTCGCTATGATTTTACGTTTGGTGCGTATTACACGATATGTTGCTGCGTACGAAATTTAGCTAAGATGCTGAATTTTTGTTTAGACTTGGGAGGAGGTCTCTGTTTTCCTCCGATCTCGAGAAAATGGATTCCATGTAGCGCGCTCACTTCCGATCTCACGCCCGCGAGATTTGAAATACTCGAAGCATCTCTCATATCTAGTAAACCGCTCGAGACATCGAAACGAAAGTTTGGCGAATGATAGCACACAAGGAGGAGAATGTTTCGCCAACTATTGAACACAAGGAACTTTCTTATCTATGGCGATATATCACTACTTCTTTTTTTATTTCTTTCACTACAGAGACTGTAATTTTTTAAGAGTTATCGACAGCTAGCGAAACAAGAGCATTCTCGTAAGAAAATAAACATAGATTTCTTCTTATATGTTACTGGAAACAGATACTATGAGGTTTTTCCTAAGCTATTGAGCTCTGTGATTGCCAATTACTTGTTTAATGAGGCCCTCTGTTTCGGAATTCTGTCTCAATAGCTGCTGTGAGATGAGTTTGGCAAATTACGTTGTGACAAAGGAAGTACAATTAAACCAGTCACCAAGAGAAATGTGGCCTTTACTCATAAATGGTTCGAATGAGAAAAGTTAACAACCCACACAAAAACACATGGCAATTCTGTTGTAATTTTGGTGGAATCCCCGTAACCCGTCGTATTTTTGACACTGATCGACTGGAATGGAAACTTACCAAAGGATTTTATTTCTTCTCTTGATCTGAGCAGTATTAAAGTAATGACGAGCGTTCCTTCAGGCGGAATTATAGGCACATACCAGATACTGGTTACTCACCTACGGCTTGCCAAACTCACAATGCGTGATGGCGAATAAAATAGTTGTTATTGAGAAAAATGAACAATTGATCTGTCGCACAACACAATGGTCAGTGTATTGTCAGCAGCGAAGGATAATGCACGCGACAGGAATGCACAAGCTAGCCATGTGTGCTTTGTGAGTTGGAGATCGAAAAACATTGTCATGAAAGTAGATCTGTCTTTGTCAGCTTCACATTTCAGCAAATTAAATATATCTAATCATAACACTCTTTTACGATATCCTTCTTTCGTAATAATACCGACCATTTTCTTCATTTGTGTAGCCTGTTGTACAATGAGTTTATTAATGCTGATAATGTCCATGTAACAATTGAAATGCTTTTTCTCATCACGGCGAACAAATTAAAACAATGTTATTTGTGACTGCTTTTCCTCTGTTTCTAGCTTGAAGTGGAAAAAATGATGTTCACTCGCATTTAGTACAGTGCGTCGTATTACATTATTACATCCATATCAGAGTAATCACAGTGAAACTTCTATACTTCAGATCTTGGACGCTTTTTACCACAAGCACAAAGAGATCGCACCTGTGGAGATGATCCGTTTCTAAATTTTTGTATCAGATCGTACAAATACGCTAGCTTACTAGCCAGCACAAGATAACATTGCTTTACTTTCCTGCCTTGATTCTTTATCACATGATTTTATAATATTCCTTGCTTCCTTATTCAGTACCCTATGTTCCTTCTTGCGATCTGAAAACATCGCGGAGGCATATGGTGCAATTCCAGGGGCCAGTGGCTCATCAGTTACTAAAGTATACATTTTTCTTGACAGAAGAAAAACAAAACAAAACTATGCAGATACAGAAAAGTATAACGTTTTTACGAAGAAAGCTGGAGCGTTTAAATGGCGAAAAACGAAACACTACCCAAAGGCAATAAAATTCAGTACACAGCAAGGCAAAATTTATCGTGTGGGCAATATTACCACTGCTCATATGCACCGTTCCGATGTAAGCATATGGCCGGGCTACTTTTCTGCTCCCCGCCTCGAATTCCTCACGGTGCTAGCGAGGCAAGCACGACGCGAGAAACTGTGCCTCAACCACAACGCGCTGCGTCGCGCCACACGCGCTATACGCGTCTCCATTTGCGCCTAGCCTAATGGTGACGCAGATTCCACGCCCTTTATATGGACAGCGGACCCTGTACTGCGGCTGTAAACCAATGTGCACGGAGCGGGAAATTTGTAAAAGGAAAGGGAGCCGACACAGCTCACGGCATGTTAACTATGCCATATAGTGCTCTCTTCTTTGCGTGCTATCATTTGCCAAAATCTCTTATCGATATCCCTAATGGTTTGGGATACACAAGGGGTGCTATGAATACTTCATTATCGTGTGAGTGAGGGCGGAATTGAACGTGCCACATAATTTGAGACATATAGGGGCTTCCTACACAATCTAAGGGAAAATTCAATGCCTTAACAAAATTTCATTGCCGCGCGCAACTAGCCGAGCTGTCGCCGGCACGGTAACTCAGCGTGTTCGGTCAGAGGGTTAGCTGCCTTCTGTAACAAAAAAACTGAGTTTATGGATCAACAACAAACTGAAACGGGTGCCTTGCGACGTCCGCTCTGAGCACATGAAACGAACGAAAGCGAACAAAATGAGATTTTAAAAAAAGCGGTCTAAGGCGCTGCAGTCATGGACTGTGCGGCTTGTCCCGGCGGAGGTTCGAGTCATCCCTCGGGCATTGGTGTGTGTGTTTGTCCTTAGGATAATTTAGGTTATGTAGTGTGTAAGCTTAGGGACTGATGACCTTAGCAGTTAAGTCCCATAAGATTTCATACTTTTTTTTAATTTCATTGTCAACAACATATGGTGTACGAGTAATATACCCAAAAGACAACATCATAGCGATCCATATTTTTCATTGCAAACTTCTTCGAATTTGGCGCAGCGCCTTAACTGAAAATATCACAAGTACGACTGTTAGCGAGATGATTGGCACTTTACCATGGAGCTTGCAAACGTACTCTCGAACTGTTAGTCAATGTAATGCCTCTTATAAATCCATTATGTAAGGGCATAATACTAATTGATCTGATTTTGGAGGCTACCTCTTCCTACATATTGTGAATGTTGGGCAGCATGGTAATTTTTTATTAATGATCTGACAAGAAAAAAGGCAACTTAGCTTTCATCAAGAGTGGAAACAGGGTATCCAGTTGAGAACCTTTCTTACACTTGCGTCCATTCAGGTGAGGTTTGTGTATTTACACATCTGCTTCGGTCTTTAGTGAAATATCTCAAATTTCTCTATAATTATCTGACTTGACATCCGGTTGATGTCACTCTCAGGAGGTATCTCCTAACTATGGGAGATTTCAGTATCATCACAATTTATTTTCTATTTTAGAAACATTACTTGTGTTCAGTTCATTTTCTGTTTATGCAGAATTAATTGTTCATTACATTAGGTCTATTGCCAATGGGTCTCTTAATCCTTAATTAAGGGTGTCACACTATAAATGACTCAAGGGGAATACATAACACCTGAAATGTATTCCTAATTGCGAATATGGGCAATCATCATCTGTATAATGGTATGACGACATTGAAATTTGTGCCAGACCAGGAATCGAACCCCTAATTTCCCGCTTATCCGAGCAAGACTCACTACCAATATGCCGTCACCCATATGTTTAAAACCTGTACTGAGACATCTATGTATATTCCCGTACAAATATGACATTTTACATTAAAGTCGCCTGCCGACTGTCAGCGGATAAGTACGAGATTGCACCACCTGTGTTATTCCGAATTACGATGCAACATCACGCATGTATGTCCGGAGGAACATTTCATAATAATTCGGAATAATATAGGCTCTACAACATCGTGGAATACATAATTATGTGAAACAAAATGTTTCGGATTCAACACATGGGCACGGAAACCGCACGATAATCTAAGCTACTACGATTATAAAATCACTGTGCAGCGGTTGATGTGTTGGACCTAGCAGAATAACGCGTAATAAATTGCTTTAGCTCTCAGTAAAGTATTTAGGACGGAAATACTCAGTTATTTTAACATAATGGGAAGAAACTTAGATTATCCTATGGTTTGTACACTCTGTGCTTTCTAATTGCATCTGACTGGTTATGCGATCGATTTCGGGAACGCAACGACTTACGATAAATTATCGTGGACTGAAAATTTCCCCTACATTCAACAAGCAATATTATTATTCTGAATTGCTGAAACCACGGGAAACATTACAAGCGTCTGGTGTCCATCACGCTTCTTCGAACAGACCAACAGAATTACTCAACACCTACTAATTGATCTTACACATGGCAGCAGTTACAGTACACAGGCATTATAATACCATTTAAATACACTGACTGGGCTGCAATTGCCTTTAAATGATACCTAAATTTATACTAGTGAACACACATGAGGATATGAGCCCACTAAAACTCACTAAACGATTTGTCGCGAAGTGTGCTTCCATGTGTTAAGTAGAAAGGAAATGGCACAGAATACAGAAAATTATCCCACATTAAGTTGAGCTTGAATTCACAGCTATTTCTGCTAACTACTCAGTTATTTCGTATCCAACGCCAGAATGTACTGTTCGTTCTCAGCGCGTAGCAGAAACCGTTATACCAGTAACCAACTCAAAAATATTTTCCAAAAATTTGAAATTCGCTGATGTAAACCAACGATGCTTCTTTTCCACAAACAAGTAAAACCCTTTTAGCGGAGAACGGTGAAAGAAACTTGAGAATTTCATGGCTTGAGGCTCCTGTCCGTTTTTGCGTCAATTGTACACTCTACTATGATAGAGAGATATGTATGTAGCTTTATCATTCAACAATTACAAACTGCACAAGAGATCGCACCATTTCACTTGAGCTATGCTAGTGATCTCTATACTACCACTAGTTAATTAGACCAAAAGCTCCAAAATAATTGTGCTATTTCTCCTACAAAGCACACATTGCTCTGAAGATTAACGATTCTGTGCCTCATTTACTGGATACTTTTCTTACAATTTTGGCTTCGAACATGGAGATTTTTTCCGTCTCAGCTAGCCTGGAACACACTGCCACAATGACATATCCCGTACACAGCGTTCTCTGCCCCATACAAGAAGGCTGCTATAGGCTGAGCCGTCTGACTCCCTCTCTAGCCATCGATACTCGCTACCCTTATCGCCTCCTAGTTTTCTTGACTAGCCTTCCCTACAGTTTCATCTTTCCAATACAACAACCCTCACTGTATCTTTGGCTAGTCTTTGTGCTACTAGCACAAACACACCGTCATTCATGCTTTCACATGGTAGGAAGGACGAAAGGGAAAATGATGTGTGGCCATTGAAGTAAAACAATACTCTTTGCTTTTCCACATCCTCATGGCCCTGAAGGGTGATTCTATACGTGTGAAATTATTTACAGACAGTATAATTAACTTCAAACGCAAGTAGCTTCAAAGGCTTTAATGGAACGAAACTAACTAATAGTTAAGTTTCTAGATTAAAAAGAAAAATCAGTTTTTTATCGATTAGTTTTTACAAAATCGTTTGAGAAAAACTGCAGGGGGTGTGTCTCAGTTCTGTCAGCACAGCGCCTCGCCAACGGACGTGCCAAATGAAGGAAAAGCTTGCCTCGTTCATTTTGGCCCGCTGCCAGGTGTAGAGGCGGCGTCTGTCGGTGGTAGTCATTTCGTGCTGCCTCATTGGATAACTAGGGAATATTTTCTGCCCTGGGGCTAGCTGTAAGGCTTTCTGAATGTATATTTTAAATGCTGTAGGAGATAAGCAGAATCCTTGTTTTAATTCTTTCCTAAATATGAAAGACTGCGACGAAATTTTATTCCCCATTTTGGTTACACATTCTGCAATATTGTAAGGGTTGGATATACTGTGCACCTGCAACACATGACATTTGAAGCTCACTGCTCCTCCGGATTAAAAACAGTTCCTTCAGTGACACGGTGTCATAGGGCTTCTCGAGATCCGTGAACACTAACTGGCTACTCAGATTCCTTTCGAGTCACCCTGCCGTTAGCTATCTTAAAGGACAATTGTTGGTATTGCAAGATTTTTGCTTTCCATAATCCACTTGACTCTTCAATCTCCAACCACATCCCCTCTATCCCGCCTTTTATAACCAACCGAGCTGTGTACCAATGGTGTTTGTAACATTGATTCCAAGATAATTTCCATATACCTCCTTATTCCCTTTCTTATAAAATGGAATTAGATATTCGAAATTCCATTCCTTGGGCATTCCTTTCCATCTAACATGCAAACTTTAAACAACTTGTTCAAACACTCCCATTACACATCCGACACATACTTCACTAATTCCATTGGTATATTTCCTTGTCCAGGAGATTTTCCACTTCTTTCACAGATTTTAAACTTCTTCCGCAATGATTGGGTCTACACATCTAATAATAATTCATTCTCAGAATTCTATCCTTATACCTCTTTCTCTCTTTCGTTAGCAGTGTCTTGAAATGATTTTCCCATTTTCTGATGCCAAGAATTGTCATATTTGTCCCTTCTTTCACATCTCCAATTCTTCAATGTTTCCCAGGGTTCTGCTACCTTTGTACCTCCTATACTTCCATCTGA
Organism: Schistocerca gregaria; assembly: GCF_023897955.1. Taxonomy (NCBI): domain Eukaryota; kingdom Metazoa; phylum Arthropoda; class Insecta; order Orthoptera; family Acrididae; genus Schistocerca; species Schistocerca gregaria. The sequence continues at coordinate 200,284,628 of NC_064927.1, forward strand.
CTTTTCACATAATTTTTCCCAAATCTCATTTTTCCTGTTAATAATTTGCTTTTTAACCTCCATCACTGCCCTGTTTATTTGCACATCCTTTTTCCTATCTTCAAGACCTTTCGTCTTCGGATATTATTATATTCTTCTTCATTTTTATTTTTTCGCTCATGTTTTCCATCCACTACTCTAAGCTATGCTTTCTATCTTTGCTTTGTTGACACTCATACACTGCCTCATGAAAGTATCTTTGACATTTCCCTTCATCACTATTGCGTTCATCAAAACTTTGAAGACTGCTAGCTAGTCTCAGTTTTTAAAGAAATTTCGCACTTTCATCTTTGACACTATTTACGTTATGATTAACCTAATTCAGAATTTTAATAGGAACACTATTTTCCAAGGTGGAATGACAAATTTTGCTGCAAGAAAAAAATAGTCAGAGACACATTCCAGGCATCTGTAGACACATATATACCATTGCGGCAGTCACCCTGCCTAGAATCATTCTTTTGTGTCATGTAATCAATGATTGTCCTTAAATCTCAAATTCATGTGTATATATGTATTCATTTATGTGGGAAGAACCATTTAAGGTTTTCAAATCGAGTGTACTGAATGTATTTACTACTGATCGAAGCAGACGAAATGAACTGAAATTTGTGCTGCGGCCGGGACTCGACCACGGATCTTCTTGCTTGCTAGGCAGAAATTTTTACCATTACATCACCGCAATACAGTGGCCAACATTGCTGCACGAACTATTTAACCTGAGTGCCCTCCCAAACACATACTTCAATTCATTTTCCCCTTACATATTGTTACTACTGCCAGGGCTTTCCTATATTGGCAAGCACCCCAGCATTGGACGTAATGGGATCTATAAGATCACCAATGGTACAAGGACGTCCCATTACGTCCAGTGCTGGGTTACTTGGCAATATCGGAGAGCCCTGGCAGTAGTGACAATATGTAACGGGAAAATGAATTGAATTTTGTGTTGGGGAGGGCACTGACCTTAGATAGTTCGTGCAATGGTTAGGATTTCTACCTAATAAGCAAAAAGGCCCGCGTTCAAGTCCCGGCCGCTGTGCGAATTTTGATTCATTTCGTCCGGTTCGATCATTATCGTAAATAATAAAAAGAGACTTAAATGTCTCAGGGAAACATTTAATTATAAGTATTTACTAGTGTTTCGCCATTTTAATTTACGAAATACTATGCACATTTTCCTATTATGTCATCATCCTCCTCTGAACCTATTCGACTATTCAAATCTCCTATAAGCACTACCTTAATTAGGTCCTAGGACCTTGACAATTTCACATGAGTTGATATACTAGAGTCTGTATTATATGTAGCTCGCTCGTCATCTTCTGGAACGAGACACACAAACGTGTACTCATATCAACGGATAATACAGTTTTCCAGTCAAAGAGAAAGCATATAGTGAGTGTGCATTTGAAATTCACCCTCATACCACGGAAGCCATTCGAATCCCGGATATTTAGTCTATGAGGGAGGTTCTGAATCCATACCAAATGGAAAATGAAACCTTTAGCCGTTACTTTTATATCATTCGTAATTCTTCTTTATGGAGAAAGAACAAAATTGGTAAGAAAGACAGATGCTATTACCTGATTAGATAAACACGCAGCACTTTCGAGGAACACACATGTTATTCACCAAAAAGTGCCTTGTTAGTAGTCCCTTGCAAGATGAGATTACCGTGTTATCTCCGTTACCTTGCAAACGTTTTTCCGTAAGCGATAGATAATTGATGAAAGTACCTGCTATCACTCGTATCACGAATATAATCGGCATAAACAAATCACTTCCTTCCTTCATAAATCTCACCTGCTGGAATACCAGGAAAATACTAAGCATCCATGCGACTTGACAACAGAAACTTACAGAAACGCTGGGTATTGCCTGCCTCACCGCTGTACTGACAGTTCTAAAGAATTACGTACTTCACAAGTAGAACAGACACGCAGTACTTGAAAGAGCCACCAAATCACCATTAATTTACGTGACTGTTTGTGTAAAACCGTGAAACAAGTGTATTCCAACATCATCAAGCTGCCAGCTGCCATGCTCATTGGTAGAGTAGTTGAGGAATGTTGCTGGTGGTCAGACATTGTCCACACACCTAGGCTCTGACCTAGAGGGTGCGGCTCTGAGCACTATAAGACTTAACATCTGAGGTCATCAGTCCCCTAGAACTTAGAACTACTTAAACCATAGCGGTCGCGCGGTTCCAGACTGAAGCGCCTAGAACCGCTAGGCCACTTCGGCCGGCCCTAGAAAGTGGGGGACGGAGGAGAGTCTTTGGGTTTTACACACCCATTCCCACAACATTTTACTAAAATAGTAAAATGTTGCGTCAGCTTTGCTTTTGTGACATATTGCTTTCGTAAAGCAATTGTAGTCAAAATGTGCCGCTTTCCAATGTACCTATGTACTCTTAACAGAATCAGTAGTAACCCTAATTCGAAAAATGATGTAGACTGTTTAAACACCTGAAGATAAGCCCCAAAGACTCGAAACGATCTTCCTGTTTTTTAAATTAGGAAAAAAGTCTATATTTTTACGTACATTAGTTTTCAAAGTTTTCAATGAACTTTCAAATAATTCAATATTGAGAGAGAAAAAAGAATCTCGAAACTGGAAAGAAACTTTCACAAGTTACGTGTTTTGTTTGACTCAAGATACTTTACAGCTGAGTTCCTGAGGATTAGCGCATGTGGATTACTTTGCGGTCTGACTTGTTGCGGGAACAACAAGGAAAAAGGGCCCATTCCTAGGCTGAAGGTACAAAATTCCTTCCATCTAGAAGCTGGAATAGCTGTAGTCTGCAGATTTTTATTCATAACTACACAGCTAAGGGGAATAATGATAGTGATGAATGCACACTTAGATTTTATATCATATAGAATATGAATCGGTCAAAGTAGATTTAAACTGATAGGAGGATCATCTGGCATATCACGCAGATATAGATTTTTTTCAAGAGAAACTATGATGTCGTTCATTTTACCATAGCTCTATCCATTCTCTAGTTATGTTGCATTTTGCACAAAACGAGTAAAATGCCGATGATGTTGCATGAAGCCTACCGGATGTGTTACACTTTTTTTTCTGCATGTGCAGAGGTTCCTGTTCGTCGTTTCACCCATTCTTCCTGAACATTAACCAACACATGTACCACAATGCGACATCAACCGTCTGCTTTCTGAGGTGTGAGTGGTTTCTAATCTTAGGCACACATACATATCTCTTCCCAAGCCCCCATTGATAGCAATCTGTCGATTTAAATCAAAGCGTGTGACAGCATCTACATCCTATACTACTCAGAGGATACGGGATATACAGGTATTCTCGGAGAACTAGCATGTAATGAGATAGGGCTCCATTGTTCTGGGAGAAAGAATGGAAATGTCCCTTCTTCAGACATCAGCAATGGCAGAACACATTCGTTTAACAACTGCAGATAATGGGCTGGTATTAGTGTACTTTGAATTAAGTAGTTCCCATTAACGCGGAACTCCCTTATGCCACGCAAAGCCAGCACTTTGTATGTGCCAATTACCTTTGATGGATTCATCCAAGAAAGTTGACTTTTGACCAACATCTGTGATTCCATTCGTACAGAAATTAGCTTGACACGTAACACTAAATCAAATGGGAAGCGATGTTTTTGGTCCAGCTTGCATGTCACCAATTCAGTAAACTGTAGTCAATGATCTACATCGTCGGTGAGTTTTTGTAAGGTTGGATTCTGTATGTACACCATTTATGTGCCGCCAAAATCCTCTTCTTTATTTGCGACTAGCCGCAGTATTCTGAGAGATACGACGAGTACTGCTCTCTGGACTCCTAGAGCATGTTTTATGTTGCTGCCGCCCTGCTCTCTGGTGGCACATCGTACCTCACTGCTCGCTACTCGCCGGGTCGCCAGGAATAATTACCCTGCAGCTTTTCACATATCCAGCTGAGTGATGGCAGCATAAAATGCGGCGCTGCTCCAACGACCTTTAAGCAATCATTCACAGATCAAGTTACAGGTAGCAGTGCGAAACAAAGACTAGTTCGATTTAATCGAAGATCGTTGCGAGCAGTGGAGCGAGCAGCGATGGTGTAGGTTAAATACACCAAACTATAACCTGCACCACAGCTGTTCGCCCCACTGCTACGCTACACTAGCGTGGATAAAACTCAACCGCTGGGATTGCGTAAGGCACCCATCCACACATCCATACAAACTCCAGCGAAAACGCATGCAAACACACATCGCCGGCAAGACACAATTACTCGACACAAACAGGTTTCCACATGACAGAGTAGTTTGGAGAACTGCATCAATCCAATCTTCGGGCTACAACAGCAACATTAATTGAAACGATCGAACACGCTATTCAGGAATATGGTTCAAGTGTGTGGGACACATACCAGATATGGCTAACAATGAGTACTAAATTTTTTCAAAGAAGAGCAGCACGAATAATGACAGGTTTATTTGACGCATGGGAGAATATCACACAAATGCTGAAAGAACTATCACGGAAGACACTTGAAGATGTAGGAAAATTATCTCTTAACGCGTACTTAAAAATTCAAGAACCAGCTCTAAGTTAGTAATTTAGAAATATATTACAACCTATAGGTATCGCTCCTGCGCACCACATTTCGAAAGCTTCTATTCTCTTCTTGTCCAAACTATTTACTGTCCATGTTTCACTTCCATACATGGCTATACTCCATAAAGATGCTTTCAGAAACGACTTCCTCACAAATAAATCTATACCCGATGTTAACAAATTTCTCTTCTTCAGAAACGCTTTCCTTGCCATTGCTAGTCTACATTTTATATTCTCTCTACTTCTACCATCATCAGTTATTTTGCTCCCCAAATAGTAGTCTCATTTCCTAACCTAATTCCCTCGGCATCACCCGACTTAATTCGACTACATTCCATTATTCTCGTTTTGCTTTTGTTGATGTGCATCTTATACCCTCCTTTCAAGACACTGTCCATTCCGTTCAACTGCCCTTCCTAGTCCTCTGCAGTCTGTGACAGAATTACAATGACATCGGCGAACCTCAAACTCTTTATTTCTTCTCCATGGATTTTAATACCTACTCAAAAATTTTTTTTTTGTTTCCTTTACTGCTTGCTCAGTATACAGATTGAATAACATCGGGGAGAGGCTACAACCCTGTCTCACTCCCTTCCCAACCACTGCTTCCCTTTCATGTCCCTCCACTCTTATAACTGCCATCTGGTTTCTGTACAAATTGTAAATAGCCTTTCGCTCCCTGTATTTTACCACTGCCACCTTTAAAATTTGAAAGAGCGTATTCCAGTCAACATTGTCAAAAGATTTCTCTAAGTCTACAAATGCTAGAAACGTAGGTTTGCCTTTCCTTAATCTTCCTTCTAAGATAAGTCGTAAGGTCAGTATTGCCTCACGTGTTCCGATATTTCTACGGAATCCAAAATGATCTTCCCCGAGGTCGGCTTTTATCAGTTTTTCCATTCGTTTGTAAATATTTCGTGTTATTATTTTGCAGCTGTGACTTATTAAACTGATAGTTCGGTAATTTTCGTATCTGACGACACCTGCTTTCTTTAGGATTGGAATTATTATATTCTTCTTGAAGTCTGAGGGTAGGCTGTATCTATCTTACCCCTAGTGAGACAAGCCTCCACATCCTTACATTTGTGCCGGCCGGAGTGGCCGTGCGGTTCTAGGCGCTACAGTCTGGAGCCGAGCGACGGCTACGGTCGTAGGTCCGAATCCTGCCTCGGGCGTGGATGTGTGTGATGGCCTTAGGTTACTTAGGTTTAATTAGTTCTAAGTTCTAGGCGACTGGTGACTTCAGAAGTGCTCAGAGCCATTTGAACCTTACATCTGTCCTCTAGCCATGCCTGCTTAGCCATTTTGCACTTCCTGTCGATCTCATTTTTTAAACGTTTGTATTCCTTTTTGCCTGCTTCATTTACGCTAGTATACAGCTTTTCAATTTTTTTGAGGAACCTTAAGTCATGGCTTTCCTTGGGTGGGGAAACTGAAGAAACTGTTATACCTGCCTAATATAGTGCAGGGCCCCCGCGAGCACGCAAAAGTACAGCAGTATGACATGGCATGGACTCTACTAATGTATGTAGGGGTACTGGATGGAACTGACGTCATGAATCCTGCAGGACTGTCCATAAGTGTACGAGGAGGACGAGATGTCTTCTGAACAGCAAGTTGCAATGCATCCTAGATATGCTCAATAATAATCATGTCTGGGGAATACGGTGGCCAGCGAAAGTGTTTAAACGCAGAAGAGTGTTCATGGAGCCACTCTGTAGGAATTATGATGTGTAGAATGACGCATTGTCCTGTTGGAATTGCCCAAGTACTCCGGAATGCACAATGAATGGATGCAGGTGATCAGACTGGATGCTTCGTACTTGTCACCTGTCAGTCGTATCTATGGGACCTCAGGGGTCCCATATCATCCCAACTGCACATGTCCCACACCATTACAGAGCTTCCACCAGCTTCAACAGTCCCCTGCTGACATCCGATTCCATGGATTCCTGAGGTCGTCTCCACACCCGTACAAATCCATCCGCTCGACACAATTTGAAACGAGGCTCGTCCGACAAGGCAACATGTTTTCAGTGATCAACAGTCCAATGTCGGTGCTGACTGGCCCAGGCGAGGTGTAAAGCTTTGTGTTATGCAGTCATCAAGAATACACGAGTGGCCCTTCGGCTCTGAAAGCCCATATCGACGATGTTTTGTTGAATGATTCGCGCGCTGACACTTGTTGATTGTCCAACATTGAAATCTGCAGCAATTTGCGTAAGGGTTGCACTTCTGTCCCGTTTTTGTAGGATCTTTTTCCAGGGTGCAGCAATATCGGAGATTTGCTGTTTTACCTGATTCCTGATATTCACTGTACACTCGCGAAATAATCGTACGGGAAAATCCCCACTTCATCGCTACCTAGGAGATGGTGTGTCCCTTTAATCTTGATAAACTACTAGTAGCAGCAGTAACCGACCTAAGAACTTCGCCAGACATTTGTTGTCTTGCATAGGCGTTGTCGACCGCAGCGCTATATTCTGCCTCTTTACATACCTCTGTGTATGAATGTGCATGCTTATATCAGTTTCTTTGGCGCTTCAGTGCAGATTCTTAAAACTTTAAGTGCTGATTAACTATTTGTAGTTTAGTATCTCAACACAGTATAAACTTGCGGAATATGTCGTGTAAATTTCCTAGTTATGTTATAATTTTTGGTGGATGTTTTAACTTGCCAGTTATAGTATGGGGCACACATATGGTTAGGTTGGCTAGTAAGAAGAGAGGATCGCATGAAATTGTTGTAAGTGCTTTATCCGAAAATTGCCTGTAGCAGTTAGAGAACCGACTCCTGAAGATAACATTTTAGACCTGCTGGTGACAGACAGACCCGAACTTTTCGACTCAGTTGGCGTGGAACAGAGATTCACTGGCCTTGAGGCGGTTACAGCATCACTGAATAGTAAATAGGAACATAAAGGAAGGGAGTAATATCTTTCTGTCTAGCAATAGCGACAAAAAACAGATTTCAGATTACCTTAGCAATCAGGAAGAAAATTTCATCTCCAGCCTTAACAACGTTAAGTATCAATGGATAAATTTCGAGAGCAATATACAATAGGGTTTACACAGATATGTGCCAGGCAAAGTTATGAGATCCACCGTGATTCGACAGTCATGTTAGGAAACTGCTACGAGAGCAGAGAGAGCTTCACTGAAAATTTTAACGTACCAAAAGCTACAATAAATAAAAACTAAACGAAACCGAATAAGCATAAGGAGAGTAATACGTGAAGGGTTCAACGAATTCGAAAGTAAAATTCTGTATAACAAGTTTTGGTCTTATGCTAAGTTACTAAACAGACCGAAACCATCTTTCCCGACACACTGTGACCATAATGACACTGAAATGGAGGCTGATACATGAAAGTCCGAAATACTGAACATCTTTTTCCAAAACTGTTTCACACAGTAAGGTCGCCCTGTAAGCCTCCATTAAATCGTTGGACGAAGAAGAAAATCGATTATATCGGAATAAGTGACTACGGGACAGAAAAGAAACTGAAATCGTTGCAAAGAAAGAAGGTCAGTGGATATAATTGGATGACAATACGATCCTACATAGAGTATGCGAAAGAACTGCCGCCTTTTCTCGCAGAAGTAAACCGTAGTTCTCTTGAGGAGTTACGTGTTCTTGATAACTAGAAGCACATGACAGTCCCATTTCCAAGAAGGATCGTCGAAGAGAAGCACAGAATCACAGGCCTATATCTCAGATGTAGGTCAGTTGTGGAATTCTGGAAGATGTTTTATGTACGCTTCTTTTCGTCCACGAAACCCAGTAAGCTGTAGGTTCAGATGTTCAGGTAGATGGCGTGTTCCTTGAATTTCGGAAAGCATTCGATATGGTTCCGCACTTCCGCCTAACGAACAAAATACGAGCATAAGGAATATTAGCACAACTGTGTGCAACTGTGTGACTGGACTGTAGAGATTCTGGGAGACCATAGACAGGTGTTCCCCCCATGAACATGGACCTTGCCGTTGGTGGGAAGGCTTGCGTGCCTCAGCGATACAGATAGCCGTACCGTAGGTGCAACCACAACGGAGGGGTATCTGTTGAGAGGCCAGACAAACGTATGGTTCCTGAAGAGGGGCAGCAGCCTTTTCAGTAGTTGCAGGGCAACAGTCTGGATGATTGACTGATCTGGCATTGTAACATTAACCAAAACGGCTTTGCTGTGCTGGTACGGCGAACGGCTGAAAGCAAGGGGAAACAACAGCCGAAACTTTTCCCGAGGGCATGCAGCTTTACTGTATGGTTAAATGATGATGGCGTCCTCTTGGGTAAAATATTCCGGAGGTAAAATAGCCCACCTTCGGATCTTCGGGAGGGGACTACTCAGGAGGACGTCGTTATCAGGAGAAAGAAAACTGGTGTTCTACGGATCGGAGCGTGGAATGTCAGATCCCTTAATCGGGCAGGTAGGTTAGAAAATTTAAAACGGGAAATGGATAGGTTAAAGTTAGATATAGAGGGAATTAGTGACGTTCGGTGACAGGAGGGACAAGACTTTTAGTCAGGCGAATACAGGGTTATAAATAAAAAGTCAAATAGGGGTAATGCAGGAGTAGGTTTAATAATGAATAAAAAAATAAGAACGCGGGTAAGCTAGTGAACGCTTTATTGCCATGATAGACACGAAGCTCACGCCTACTACAGTAATACAAGTTTATATGCCAACTAACTCTGCAGATGACGAAGAAATTGAAAAAATGTATGATGAGATAACAGAAATTATACAGGTTGTGAAGGGAGACGAAAATTTAATAGTCATGGGTGACTGGAATTCGAGAGTAGGAGAAGGGACAGAAGGAAACATAGTAGGTGAATATGGATTGGGGCTAAGAAATGAAAGAGGAAGCCGTCTGGTAGAATTTTGCAAAGAGCATAACTTAATCATAGCAACACTTGGTTCAAGAATCAGAAAAGAAGGTTGTATACATGGAAGAATCCTGGAGATACTAAAAGGTATCAGATAGTTTACATAATGGTAAGACAGAGATTTAGGAACCAGGTTTTAAATTGTAAGACATTTCCAGGGGCAGATGTGGACTCTGACCACAATCTATTGGTTATGAACTGTACATTAAAACTGAAGAAACTGTAAAAAGGTGGGAATTTAAGGAGATGGGACCTGGATAATCTGAAAGAACCAGAGGTTGTACAGAATTTCAGGGACAGCATAAGGGAACAACTGACCGGAAGGGGGGAAAGAAATACAGTAGAAGAAGAATGGGTAGCTTTGAGGGATGAAATAGTGAAGGCAGCAGAGGATCAAATAGGTAAAAGACGAGGACTAGTAGAAATCCTTGGGTAACAGAAGAAATATTGAATTTAATGGATGAAAAGAGAAAATATAAAAATGCAGTAAATGAAGGAGGCAAAAAGGAATACAAACGTCTCAAAAATGAGATTTACAGGAAGTGCAAAATGGCTAAGCAGGCATAGCTAGACGACAAATTTAAGGATGTAGAGGCTTATCTCACGAGGGGTAAGATAGACACTACCTACAGGAAAATTAAAGAGGCCTTTGGAGAAAAGAGAGCCACTTGTATGGATATCAAGAGCTCAGATGGAAACCTAGTTCATGTAGATGAAGATGAAATGGGAGATACGATACTGCGTGAAGAGTTTGAAAGAGCACTGAAAGACCTGAGTCAAAACAAGGCCCCGGGAGTAGACAACATTCCTTTAGAACTATTGACGGTCTTGGGAGAGCCAGTCCTGACAAAACTCTACAATCTGCTGAGCAAGATGTATGAGACAGGCGAAATTCCCTCAGACTTCAAGAAGAATATAATAATTCCGATCCCAAAGAAATCAGGCGTTGACAGATGTGAAAATTACCGAACTATCAGTTTAATAAGTCACGGCTGCAAAATACTAACGCGAATTCTTTACAGACTAATGGAAAAACTGGTAGAAGCTGACCTCGGGGAAGATCAGTCTGGATTTCGTAGAAATGTTGGAACACGTGAGGAAATACTGACCCTACGACTTATCTTAGAAGAAAGATTAAAGAAAGGCAAACTTACGTTTCTAGCATTTGTAGACTTACAGAAAACTTTTGACAATGTTGACTGGAATACTCTCTTTCAAATTCAAAAGGTGGCAAAGGCAAAATACAGGGAGCAAAAGGCTATTTACAACTTGTCCAGAAACCATACTACATGTAAAAGAGTCGAAGAACATGAAAGGGAAACAGTCGTTGAGAACGGAATGAGACAGATTTGTAGCCTATCCCCAAATTTATTCAACCTGTACACTGAGCAAGCTGTAAAGTAGTATATCACTGCACATCACTTCCCTCGAATGTCGGATTGTCTCTTTGACTGGGTTGCAGTCGACCTGTGTTGACTACTCTCTGTAGTAGTAAGCACGTTCTTCCCGACAGGTGGCATTTATTCTAACATCGTTGGCTAGTACATATATGTCACATGTGAAACAAATCATTACTCGACAATACGTAGACATACTCAGGGTAATACAATATATATTGTGGAACTAGTAATTGAGAAAAGGTCGCAGCATCATCGCTCAAATGTCTTGATACATGACGATGATTTTCAGGACCACGATGTCAACTGTTCACTAAAGAAAGAGGAGCACAAGCGATTTCTCTAACCCGTAAATCTCTATTATGTGTCTCATAAGCCTTCACAAGTTTTTCCAAAATTAGTTAGCTGAGTGAGCAACCAGTTTACTGCCAGATTTCATTCCCAACCCACATTTCTGACAGCTCTCGGAAGAATCATATAGAGTGACTTCATTAGCAATAGTACGCAGCTTAGAAACCATATTTCTACTGCTGTTTGACGTTATCTCATTTGCTAATATTTGCTCAATTTTGGATAAATAACGGCTAGCCTTAGTGATGCAATGAGTGCTGTCGCAAGATGGTGTACCTTTCCATGATGACAACACAACTTGTTACGCAAACTACTCTAATTTGTCGAGTAATCTGTGATAACAGCTCACATTTGATGATCCACTTGACTTATACAGGGTGAGTCACCTAACATTACCGCTGGATATATTTCGTAAACCACATCAAATACTGACGAATCGATTCCACAGACCGAACGTGAGGAGATGGGCTAGTGTAATTGGTGAATACAAACCATAAAAAAAACACACGGAAGTATTTTTTTAACACAAACCTACGTTTTTTTTAAATGCAACCCCGTTAGTTTTGTTAGCACATCTGAACATATAAACAAATACGTAATCAGTGCCGTTTGTTGCATTGTAAAATGTTAATTACATCCGGAGATATTGTAACCTACAGTTGACGCTTGAGTACCACTCCTCCGCTGTTCGGTCGTGTGTATCGGAGAGGATACAAAGGGAACGGCGATGGACCTTAGGTACAGAAGAGACTGGAACAGCACATTACGTCCACATGCTAACACCTTTTTATTAGTCTTTTACACTGACGCACATGTACATTACCATGAGGGGTGAGGTACACGTACACACGTGGTTTCCGTTTTAAATTACGGAGTGTAATAGAGTGTGTCACAACATGCCAGGCCAACAGATGTTCAAGGTCGTGGCCATCATTTACTACACACAATTGCAATCTCTGGCGTAATGAATGTCGTACACGCCGCAGTAAATCTGGTGTAATGTCACCGCAGGCTGCCACAATACGTTGTTTCATATCCTCTGGGGTAGGCACATCACGGTACACGTTCTCCTTTGACGTACCCCACACAAAGAAGTCCAGAGGTGTAAGATCAGGACGACTGCTACGGTCGCAGGTTCGAATCCTGCCTCGGGCATGGGTGTGTGTGATGTCCTTAGGTTAGTTAGGTTTAAGTAGTTCTAAGTTCTAGGGGACTAATGACCACAGCAGTTGAGTCCCATAGTGCTCAGAGCCATTTGAACCATTTTTGTGTAAGATCAGGAGAACGGGCTGGCCAATTTATGCGTCCTCCACGTCCTACGAAATTCCCGTCAAACATCCTGTCAAGGATCAGCCTAGTGTTAATCGGGAATGTGCAGGAGCTGATACCACATACGTCGACGCGTTTCCAGTGGGACATTTTCGAGCAACGTTGGCAGATCATTCTGTATTTCGCGATGTGTGTTGCAACTGTTTGGGCCCCTGCAATGAAGTGAGGACCAATGAGGTGGTCGCCAATGATTCCGCACTATACATTTACAGTCCACGGTCGCTGTCGCTCTACCTGTCTGAGCCAGCGAGGATTTTCCAGCAGCCGGCCGCGGTGGTCCAGCGGTTAAGGCGCTCAGTCCGGAACCGCGCGACTGCTACGGTGGCAGGTTCAAATCCTGCCTCGGGCATGGATGTGTGTGATGTCCTTAGGTTAGTTAGGTTTAAGTAGTTCTGAGTTCTAGGGGACTGATGACCTCAGATGTTAAGTCCCATAGTGCTCAGAGCCATTTGAACCTTTTTTTTTTTTTTTTTTTGGTTCATGGCAAAAGCAGCTAACACACCAACTGCACCCGGGCCTGTTACGGACCCGTTTGGGGCTACGACCATACCTGTTGCATGCAGTTGGCGGTAGATGTTTTTCAATGTGCGGCACGTTGCTCTCTGTCCGGGTACCGTTCTGCTTACACCCTGCAGGCTTCAGCTGCATTTCGTCGACATTCGCCATAGATGAGTATCATCTCCGCCTTTTCAGAGTTCGAATACACCATGGTCACAGTTCCTACAACACTACACTATCACAGGCGTCTGGTAACACGGTGTACTACAGTTGGTCTGCGTGCGGAGACGAATGCAGAATAACAATAGCAGCAAGCGCTACATGCGGACACTGCGACAGCTAGACCAAACCACAACAGTGCAGTACAGCCACACTCGTAAACACGGTCGTCATCGTAAACATGTCCCTGCACATGCTGCTCGCCGACCGTGGCCCGTGTTTGTTACAACAGGCAACTGAACGTCGGACGTTTCAAGAGTCAACTTAAGGTTACAATATCTCCGGATGTAATTAACATTTTACAATGCAACAAACGGCACTGATTACGTATTTGTTTATGTGTTCAGATGTGCTTATAAAACTAACGTGGTTCCATTTAAAAAAAAAAACGTAAGTTTGTGTTAAAACATACTTCCGTGCATTTTTGTATGGTTTGTATTAAACAATTACACTAGCCCCTCTCCTCACGTTCGGTCTGTGGAATCGGTTCGTCAGTATTTGATGTGGTTTACGAAATATATCCAGCGGTAACGTTAGGTGACTCACCCTGTATAACATATAAGATTGGGTCCGCCGATAAAGATAAGCAAGTAAACAAGTCGTATATAAGTCTCGTCTCAGAACCCGACCCACCGCTACAGGTCTACGGAAGCCTAGACACAACTTGTCGCCAGAGATGGGAACCGTATTTCGGCTTCCTTCAAAGAGTGAAATTCCGAGTAGTGTTTATTATTTCAGTATTGTCAGAATTCGAATACGTAATCCCCGTACTCAGACGTAACTTCCCTGCAGTTCCTTGATCCGTCCCAAGTTGTAGATGTTATAGCTATTGTCATTACGTGAAGTAGTCAGTAGACTTTTCCTGCAAAAATAAACTTTGCCTCGATATTGGTGTGCTCTTTAACGCACCGGACTATCCCTGTATCATGGCTGTCAGCAGTATAAAATTTGCAACAGCCTGTGCTCATTTAACATTGCACCTGAGACAGAATGCAGAACCTAGATTATAATCGCTGTGGCCCTTTGTATGAAAAGAAATTCATACCAGAATGACCACTGAACTTGCATAATTGATTACGGTACAGATGATGAGAAATTATGCCATTGTATAGACCCAGGATGTGTGGCCACTACGATGGATGGCGGAATTGGGTTTGTAGCGTCAGGAGATGATATTCACCACCCTGGTCGGAGTAGTGGAACAAAAGCGGTTATATGGCTGCAGGCGGAAGTTCATGGCGGAAACATCAGTGATTAAATATACATTTTATTGGTGAGCACATTGCAACATTCGTAACGAAGCTCGGTGCTGGCAACGACCCCCAGAGCGTCTACTGAAGACAGCTGTTGTGGCACCGCTGACGTAAGCAGGCCGCCTGCGGCCTAGGGTAGCCTACGGTGACGTCTGCGACTCAGCGAGAATGCTGACGTATGGTCATGTGGCTGCATGTATGCCAACTGGAAGTATCTTTGCAGCTGAGAGCAGGTCACATCGGAAGGCACAGAATCTCTCCGTGGACTCCGTAGAGGAAAGCAGCTCTCAGACACTGTAGTACCTGAGTTTACATCTAGAGACAGATACGACAATATGCCCACATAGGCGAAAGTGCCTGAGTGACTGCACAGCCCCAGTCTCAATCAGTAGTTCTCCAGGGGGGAAGGACGGCAGCCACTAGAAGTAGGCCTGGAGGCGCCTCACGGGATGGAAGCAGCTCAGTCCACGAGATCGGACGCAGAAACAGCAGTAGGCTTACAGTTAGAATACGGCAAGTCTCATGATGACAGCTTGCAGATTCATGTCACGTTGTGGACCAGCCTGAATCTCACCTCGAAGCTTGCCGCTGCCAGATGCATGCATTGTCTACAAACCTACAAATGAGGAGTATTTGTGTGGGCTTGTTGTGTGTTGGCTTTGCAAAGGCAATAGTTTCCATCACGTGGCCTCAACAGAGTCTATGGCCCGTTGGTGAAGCAATCAGGCCGCCACATCAAAGTGGCCCTTTCTTTTTGTTGAGTCTCTTCTAATGCGATGCTTGTCTTTTGGCTGAACCGGATGTACGGTAATCAGCGGACATTGTGGTGGAAGTTTCTGTCACATTAACAGGTAGTTCCTGACGTAGCCGTGTTTTATCGGATATGGCCTGACCTGATTCCATGGCCTCTTGTGTTTGCTCTGATTGTGCTGTTATTGTTCAATCATGTCAAAAGATAGCGGCCCAACGGCCTTGCCGCAGTGTTGACACCTGTCCCAGTCAGGTCAGGCTGATCTGCTGAGAGCTGTTGGCAAGCGGGGCACACTCAGTTTTTGTGAGGCCAATAGAGGAGCTACTTGACCTAGCAGTAACGGTTCCAGTCAGGAATACTGACAACGGCTGCGATAGCAATGTGCTGAGTACATGCCCCTCCATACCAGCATCACATGACACCTGTGGGCTGATGATGATTTGGCAGTCGGTCGGTACCGTTGGATCTTCAAGGACTGTTCAAACGGAGAGTTAAAAGATAGTGTGAATGCTCTGAAAAGCTAATCATTTGCATACCCCAGCATCTTCTTCCTGTCGGTTAAATTTCGCGTCTGGTGCACGTCATCTTTGTGGTGTAGCAATTTTAATAGCCAGTAGTGTAGAAATGTATATCAGTGTTTCCTCAGTGATAAGAGAGTGCTGAATACTGGTCTGTTTATATCATGTTCTTATATTATTTATTATTATTATTATTATTATTATTATTATTATTATTATTATCACAGATCTAAAGGAAAGAGGAACACGCACATAGGACTGTCATTTAAAAGACGAACTGATGCCATAACAGGTCGGGAGGCCCAATCCGTGAAAGGCATAAGAAGACTATTACTATCTTAACTTATTCTTCCGTCGTTTCTTTGTGGATCAAGGCAAAAGTAAATGAAAATGCTATAGAACAAACGCAATAGATAAGACTATCGTTATTATTATTAACTGATGAATAACCTGCGTTGCCCAGATATGTATTCATCCCAGTCTGCTGTTAGTTCATGTCCTCCTCCCCCTCTCTCTGTCCTCCTGCTCCACCCCCTTCTATCCACACCTTATGAAACTCACCTTAATAGGTGGTTGCTGGTTCTTACCCCCAAAATAGTTGTTTCTAGATAGTAAGTACCAAGTTTATACGAAATCAGTCCACGGAATTAGGATGACCTTTCTACTCTTGTCTTTACTCGTATACGCTCATATATTCAACATATATCACAAATATTTGTACAAACAGTTCACATATATCTCTAGCGAATTTCGTCCTGCAGTTACGTTTTCACGCAGCTCACTGTTTATGGCATAATATCTCCTGAACTACTATGTGTCGTAAAACGATATATCCTTGCTACTGTAACGGCATATGTGAATGTTGTCTGCAAATTTTGTTGCAAACTGAAATGGCGGTAATGAGGTAACAATTTAAAACGTCACACCAGATGCAGCAGTTTTACTGCACGAACAGCGAAAATGTAGTATACAATAAACTTTTTTCCTTTCATCATTTTTTGGGGTTGTTGTTGTCTTCAGTCCTGAGACTGCTTTGATGCAGCTCTCCATGCTACTCTATCCTGTGCAAGCTGCTTCATCTCCCAGTACCTACTGCAACCTACATCCTTCTGAATCTGCTTAGTGTCTGACATTCCACGCTCCGATCCGTAGAACGCCAGTTTTCTTTCTCCTGATAACGACATCCTCCTGAGTAGTCCCCGCCCGGAGATCCGAATGGGGGACTATTATACCTCCGGGGGGTGTGACACCGATATTTTTTTTTTTGAGTCGTCAGTCTTCTAACAGGACTGTTGCGGCCTGCCACGAATTTTCTCCTGTGACAACGTCTTCATCTCAGAGCAACACTTGCAACCCACGTTCTCAGTTATTTGCTGGATGTACTCCAACCTCTACTTCCTTCTACAGTTTTTACCTTCTGCAGCTCCAGCTGCTATCGTGGAAGATATTCCGTGATGTTTTCACAGATGTCCTACCATCCTGTCACTTCCTCAGATTAGTGTTTTCCATATGTCCACTTCCTCGCCGATTCTGCACATAATCCGTTAGTTCCTCTTCTCATCAGTCCATCGAATATTCATAATTCTTCTATGTAGCAAATGCTTCAATTATCATTTTCTCCGGTTTTCCCTTGGTACACGTTTCACTGCCGTACAACACAGTGATCCAAACGTACATTCTCACATATTTCTTTCTCAAATTATGGCCTATGATTTTAGTAGACTTCTCTTCGCCAGAAGTGCATTTTTTTAGTGTTAATCTGCTTTTTATGTCCACCTTGCTCCACCCGTCATGAGATATTTTGCTGCCTAGTTAGTAGAACTCCTTTACTTCATGTAACTCGTGATCGCTAAGGCTGATGTTAAATTTCTCGTTTGCCATCATTTCTGCTATTTTAGATTAGTTTCGTCTTTCTTCGATTTACTCTCAATCCATATTCCGTGCTCATTAGATTGTCGATTCTATTCAACAGATCCCATAATAATTCTTCTTCACTTCCACGAACGATAGAAATATGATCAGGAATCTTTCATTGATATTCTTTCACTCTTATTGTTCTCTCTGTGCTCCTATACAGAACATATATTACCCGTCGTTCCCTATAGTTTACTTTTATTTTTCTTAGACTTTCAAACATTTTGCAACATTTGACACTGTCGATCGCTTTTTCCAGGTCGACAAATCCTATGAAAGTGTCTTGATTTTTCTTTACTCTTGCTTCCATTATCAACCACAAGGTCAGTACTGCCTTTCTGTTACCTTTACCTTTCCTAAAGCCAAACTGATGGCCATCTAACGCAGTCTCAATTTTCTTTTCCATCCTTTTGTGTATTATTCTTATCAGCACCTTGGATGCATAGGCTGTTAAGGTGATTGTGCAATAATTCTCGCAATGGTCGACTCTTGCAATTTTGGAAATAGTGTGGATGATGTTTTACCGAAAGATGATGGTATATCGACAGTTTCATACATTTTAGATACTAGCGTGAATAACCGTTTTGTTTCCACTTCCCCCAATGACTTTAGAAATTCAGATGGAATTTTTTATATCCATTCTGCCTTATTCGTTCTTAAATCTTTCAAAGCTTTTTTTAAATTCTGTTTCTAATACTGGATCCCTTATCTCTTCGATACTAACTCCTGTTTCTTTTTCTATCATATCATTAGAAAATCTTTCTCTTCGTAAAGAAGTTCAGTGTATTCTTTCCACCCATTCGCTCTCTCCTCTGCTTTTAATAGTGGAATTCCCATTCCCCACTTATTATAAGACCATTCATTTTAATTTCATGACGGAATTGGACTTTTCTGTATGCTGACACAGTCCTTTCTACAATCATTTCGATTTCTTGACATGTTTCATGCAGCCATTTCGCCTTGGCTTCCCTGCACTTCCTGTTTATTTCATTCCTAAGTGACTTGTGTTTCTATATTCTTGAATTTCCCTAAACGTTTTTGTGCTGCCTTGTTTCATCGATCAAATGAAGTATTTCTTCTGTTAGCTATGGTTTCTTCGCAGTTACCTTCATCGTAGGTATGCTTTTCTTTCCAACATCTGTCGTTGTCTATTTTTTAGATATGTCCATTTCTCTTCAACTTAAACTACTACTGAGCTATTTCTTATCGCGGTATGTATAGTCTCAGAGAACTTCAAGCATACTTCTTCATTCTTTAGTATTTCTGTATCCCAATTCTTTGCCCATTGATTCTTCCTGATTAGTCTCTTACACTTCAGCCTACTCTTCATCACTTCTTAATTGTGGCCTGGGTGTATATATGCTCCTCGGTACGCTTTATCATCCAGTAATTGATTTCAGAATCTCTGCCTGACCATGATGTACTCCATTTATTGGAGAACTCAATTAGTCTCCTATCTCATTCATAGTACCAAATATTCTCCGGTAATACTTTCTTGTACTATTTTCTCTATAACTACTCTCCAACCTCCCTTGACTATTAGATTTTCATCTCCCTTTATGTACTGAATTACCCCCTCAATATCCTCGTATAGTTTCTCCATCTCTTCAGCTCGCGACGTTGACATGTACACCTGAAGTATCGTTGTCGGTTTGCTGTCTGTTCTCGTGATAGCAACCCTATCAATGAACTGCTCACAGTTAAGTGACTGTCTGTCCTAGCTCGCTATTCACAACGAGTACTACTCCAGTAATATATTTTCTGGTGCTGTTGATGTTACCCTATAGTCGTCCGATCAGAAGTGCTTGTCTTCTTTCCATTTCACTTCACTGACCCCCACTAGACAGAGCATTAGCATTTTCCTTATCACTTCCTAGCTTCCCTATCGCGTGCAAACTTCTGAAATTCCACACCCCGACCCATAGAATGTTATCCATTAGTTGGTTGTTTAATTTTTTTCTCACGATCACCACTCCCTTGGCAGCGTACCCAGAGATCTGAATGGAGAGGTCATCATGACATTTTAGCTACGAATCAAAGAAGTTACTCCTAGACGACGAGCGCACATGGTCATTCTCAAACACTGGAGGAATGTAGTCTGGCTTTTGGCACGTCGTAAACTACGCTCTGTTTTCACACCTCTCCCCCATCCCCCACCCCCGCCAACAACCTTCTAGAGTCAGATCGCCGTTCTTGTCATTACACTGTTTCTTTCCAGTGGTATGTATACAAAGTATGGTAGAAACCTATGCAGTAATTTAGGAGGAAATTTAGAACATATATACATATAATATTATAACATTGTACCTTACCCGAGACGTAATAACTTTCCATTTTATTTTTCTATCGGAATATTAAGGCTTAAAGATATAATTTAACCATTGAGTCAATAAACTGAGCTGCAAGTCAGCGAATATGTACGCCCAGAATAATGAGAGCAGCGTATTATTATCATCTGTATTTTGTACTGTATAAGAATGAGCGCTCGTCTTTTATTTCTCTTCTAAAACTGCACGCGTTTCCGACAGAATCTTACACTATAAGACTTCTTTTTTCTTCCATTTTGTTCGAATCAACTAACCTTGTATTCCTGCTGGGTATTTATTTAATCATTCCATTATTATCGCCAATTGCGAGTAATAATATGACCTTATTATGCATGCTTTATTCTTTCGTTCCAGAGGTGAGCTAAGATTATTGTAATTAACAAGTATTTCGCCGAAATACGGCACAATTCTTTGTTATGTTCAAACCTGTGAAGATTATTCACAAAATGTCAGATTTCTGTACAAATGATTTACTTAGTTAAATAATAATTGTTCAATTTAACACTTCTGCTTTCATTTCGTAATAGCAGTTCCAAATTTCCAGTTGATAGATGATACACACATTTCTTTACTGCATTTTTTCTTACGGTGCTAACGCGATACTCACCAGATACAAGCAAATTATTCTGAATCTCGAGAGGCGAGAAGATAGTTAGGAATTTCCCTGAGATTTCAAAAAACAAATTAACCGTTTTTCAGCACGTTGCTTGCCTATTTATCGTCACTTCAAGAAAAAAATGTAAAAAGAGCAAAATAAATTGAGAAGTGAAGTGATAATATTGTGCGTTCAATAGTATTGTGTGAATTTTCTGATAAAAATACTTTTTATTATAAAGTCAAAAATAAGTGGCGTGTGTGTGAAATACGTAATTCATTTACTTTTATTTAAGAATAAGAAGCGATTCCTCTAATTATTCCACGTACTAATAGTTGTGTGTGAATATTTAAGTATTAAAATTAACTAGCCTCATGCGTATATTTAAATAATAGTAGATCAAAAAATTTGATTGAGATACATTAAGTTTGAAGAAATTTTGTTTAACAGGCATTCAATTACTGAACTATAGCTAATATATGAATATACTGTAAGATTTGGTTACATAAATCGTAGTTTACGCTAGCCGAAGCACAAATTTCCACAATTCCATAATAATATTTACCCATATTTATAAAATATACCATAGTCAAAAAGATCCTGTACAATATTTATGCGTTACAACAGTAAACACAGTAAATACGTTCACTGTACTGTATTTCGTGTTTGATCACTAGTCGGGTACTTTCTATGCATGTAAGTCTGCGTGACGTTTCCGCGGTTAATTCAAGCAGGGCTCATTAGAGTATCTTCCCGTAGTTGGAAGATGGATATTAGATCAATGTCAATGGTTTTCAAGAGCCCACTAAGAACTTTTGGCACTGCTCCGAGTGTACTTAGAAAGATTGAGACCACTTTCACTGGTTTCCCCCAGCGTGCTATTATCATTATTATTCATGATGATGATAATGTTTGGTTTGTGGGGCGCTCAAGTGCTCGGTAATGAGCCACCGTACAAATTCCCAATCTTTGGTCAGTACAATCTCGCCACTTTCAGGAATGATGATAACACCAACACCCAGTCATCTCGAGGCAGGTGAAAATCCCTGACCCCTCTGGAAATCGAACCGGGGACACCGAGCTCGGGAAGCGAGAACGCGACTTCGAGAACACGAACAGCGGACGATTATTATTATTATTATTGTTATTATAATTATTGCTATTGTTACTATCAGGCCAGACTATCGTCTGTACACGGTCACTTCAGTGGAGATGTTACTTTTTGAAGGAACGCACTCACAGGACGAAATTTTGACTCGCATTCGCTACAAGATATTTTATATCTTCATTATGTTGTAACCGCTTGGAAACATGACACGCATAAATTGATTCACGTGGCTGGGTGCAGGCGGTTATCGCTAAAGCAGCAATAAAATATAATGTGTTTTTCTCATTTAATTATGTGCATTACCTTGCTTTTCGGTGATATTTAACGTGAATAGTCATTCACGACGAGCTGAAAACAACGTTTTCAGTGAGTTTGCGTTTCCATGTAGTTTCTCAGCTAGTACGCGTGCACTTAAGTGCAGTGTCATCAAAAAGTCTGAGAATGTGGCTCACAGCACCTGATAAAATTCTCATTACACTCCTGTATTTCGACTCTAACACAAGTGGTCAATAAGTTTCAAGTATGTCCGATTACTTTCCAAAACAGCTGTGGTGGTTAGTCATGTTAAAATCTTGAGTGTACTCGAAAAAATAATGATATGCAGTTTGAACACTTTAACGCGGTAAGAAAATCATGAAGGCTAAAGGGGATGTCATATGAAAAAATTTGATTCCCTGCTCCCTCAATAAAACAAAAGGAGCTGCTTGTGTATTCAAAACTATCGAAAAATGGAACTCTTAGTGTACTCTAATTAGTCTTTCGAGAGATAAAGATGAGAATTATTGAAAGAACGACACCTTTGGAAATATTACACTGCAAGTAATTCCAAATTCCACCATACTTGATTAGTGAAAAAATTCTATTTCGTTGCTCGTTATCTACAGCTACATCACTACTATGCAATTCGAAAATTAAGTGCCTAGTAGAGGGTTCAACGAACTGCCTTCAAGCTACTTCTCTATCGTTCCAATCTCGAACATTGAGCGGGAAAAACGAATAATTAAAGGCTCTGACATTTTAGAATGATTATCATTTTTCCTTCTGTAGTGGGTGCCAACAAATTATTTTCACACTGTGAGGAGAAAGTTGGTGATTGAAATGTCAAGAAAAGGTCCTGCCTCAACTAAACACGCCTTTGTTTTAATGATTGCCACCCCAACCTTTTCGATATCAACGTTGCTTCTGTTTGACGTGGTTTCCACGCTGCACTGTAATACTCCAGAAAAGGGCGAAGGGAGCGCGTGGAGGCAGGGGGGGGGGGGGGGGGTAAACGTAGTGCAGGCAGTCTCTTTAGCAGACATATTGCATTTTCTAAGTGGTCTGCCAATAAATCGCCTTATGTTTGCTTTACTCAAACCATTATCTATAGGATGGATCCAGTTTGTTTGTAACTCTAATACCTAAGTGTTTAGTTGAATTTACAGGGTTTATATTTGTGTAATTTACAGTGTAACGGAAATTTAACGGATTCTTTTTAGCGCTCATGTGTATGACTTCACACTTTTCATAATTAAGAGTCACTTGCCACTTTTTGCGCCACAGGTATTTTGACAAAATCATTTTGCAACTGATTTTGATCTACTGATGACATTACATGGCAGTAAATGATAGCATCATCTGCAGGCAATGTAAGAGGCTGCTCAGATTGTCTCCTAAATCGTTTATGGTTCAAAATGGGTCAAATGGCTCTGAGCACTATGGGACTTAACATCTGTGGTCATCAGTCCCCCACAACTTACAACTACTTAAACCTAAGTAAACTAAAGACATCACACACTGCCATGCCCGAGGCAGGGTTCGAACCTGCGACCGGAGCGGTCACGCTGTTCCAGACTGAAGCGCCTAGAACCGCACGGACACATCAGCCGGCAATCGTTTATGAACATCAAGAACAAAAGAGGGCCTATAACACTTCCTTGGGAGATGTCAGATACTACTATTGTTATCCTCGGCGACTTTCCCTCAATTACTACTCACTGTGACCTTTCTGACAGGAAATCACAAATCTAGTCACACAACTAAGACGATGCTCATCAGTCGCGGAATTTAAGTAGAAGAAGCTGTACCAAAATCCTTCTGGAAATGTAACAGTTAGGAACGAATTTCACAACCCTTGTCGATAGCATTCATTACTTTGTGAGAATAAAGAGATAGTTACATTTCATAAAAAAGATATTTTCTGAGTTCTTGTTGGTTATCTGTCAATAAATAATTCCATCCGAAGTGATTCATAGTGTTCACTCATTCTGCATGTTCCGAACTCCTACAGCAAATATACGTTAGCGATGTGGGTCTGTAATTCAACAGAATACTCCTATTTCCTGTCTTGGGTAGTGGTGTGACTTGTCCAACTTTCCACAGATCTCTTTACGAGTGAGAGGTTTTGTATGATTCCTTAGTGTCCTGTTATTGTATCAACATATTCTTAAAGGAACCTCACTGCTATACAATCTGGATCAGAAGCCTTGCCTTTATTGTTTTAAGCTGCTTTGCTACACCGAGGATATCTATTCCTAAATTACTCATGTTGACAGTTGTTCTCCATTCGACTTATGGAATATTTACTTCGTCTCCTTTTGTGAAAAAATTTCGTAAAAACGTGCTTAGTAATTCTGCTTTAGTGGCACGGTAACCAATAACACTCCCATTGTTATCGAATATTGAAGGTATTGATTGTGTTTTGCCACTGGTGCACTTTACGTACTACCAGAATCTCTTTGGGGTTTCTATCAGCTTTCGAGACAGGGTTTCGTTGTGGGAACCAGTAAAAGTATCTCGCATTAGAGTTCGCGTTAAATATTAACCATCTATAACACTTCGCCTATCTTAGACATTTTACGTTCTTTTAAAATTCACGTGTTTTTTTCGTCACTTACGCAATAATGTTTTGACCTGTTTTGTGTACCACGGGGTATGAGTATCATCTGTCATTAAAATATTTGGTATACACCTCTCAATTGCCGTCGACATTATTTCTTTGAACTACATCTAGTCTACGCTTGTACAGTCAGGTAGAAAAGAGCTGAGGCTGTCTTTAGGGAAGGTGTCAAGAGAAGTTTTATTTGCTTTTTGAAATAGATGTATTTTGCATTTATTTTTGGTTGGTTTGGATTTTACGGTATTCAGTCTAGCTACAACCTTGTGGTTATTATTCTCTATTTGGTTAGGATTATTTGTTGCTAACAGGTCATGTATGTTTCGCAACCCCTCAGAGTAGGCTCCTGAACTAGGTGTAGGCCATCAGTACAATTCTGGACGACGTTTTCATGCCTACCACTGACTGTAAACATGTGTTTCGCTAAAATATCAAGTATAGATTGCAGTCAACACCAACTACAATTTATTACATTTAATTGAAATGACACTGAAGTTTTATTTGAACTGTTTAGCAACTATATCACCTGAGTCGGGGGTTCGTAAAAGATATCACATTTATTCTATTTGTGAAGTATAACTTTTACCCTTACTGAACTCTATCGTTTCACTGTCGAATAATGGTGATGTAGCAGGGTGGACTGAGGATGGACTGGTGCTATTGGAATATCCCCAGACTCAATGAACCAGAGGCGATGGCTGTTGTGTATGGGGCTCAACTGAGAACACTTGAAACGGGTTTTGTTCCCCTTTCCGATCACGTGTGCGTATATATTCGCGTTGCTACGTGTTGTAGTCCACAGTACCACTCGAAATTGGCAGGAACTGTCCTACAACAGGTGCCTGAAGAATTCCCTCCTACGACCTACAACTGTATAGCTGCTGAGGAACACGTGTGCACCCACACACACACACACACACACACATATATATATATATATATATATATATATATATATATATATATGGTGCTACAAAAAGGTACGGCCAAACTTTCAGGAAACATTTCTCATACAGAAATAAAGAAAAGATGTTATGTGGACATGTGTCCGGAAACGCTTAATTGCCATGTTAGAGCTCATTTTAGTTTCGTTCTTCCACCTACACTCAATGGAGCACGTTATCATGGTTTCATACGGGATACTCTACTTGTGCTGCTAGAACATGTGGCTTTACAAGTATGACACAACATGTGGTTCATTCACGATGGAGCTCCTGCACATTTCAGTCGAAGTGTTTGTACGCTTCTCAACAACAGATTCGGCGACCGATTGATTGGTAGAGGTGGACCAATTCCATGGAATCAACCCTCTTGACTTTCGTTTATGGGGGCATTTGAAAGCTCTTGTCTACGCAACCCCAGAAATGTAGAGACTCTTCGTGCTCGTATTTTGGAGGGCTGTGATACAATACTGCTGCATACGGCTGCATCAGCGCATCAGGATTCAATGCGACGGAGGTGTTTGCATGTATCCTCACTAACGGAGGACATTTTGAACATTTCCTGTAACAAAGTGTTTGAAGTCACGCTGGTACGTTCTGTTGCTGTGTGTTTCCATTCCATGATTAGTGTGATTTGAAGAGAAGTAATAAAATGAGCTCTAACATGGAAAGTAAGCATTTCCAGACACATGTCCACATAACATATTTTCTTTCTTTGTATGTGAGGAATGTTTCCTGACAGTTTGGCCGCATCTTTTTGTAACACCCTATATATACACTCCTGGAAATTGAAATAAGAACACCGTGAATTCATTGTCCCAGGAAGGGGAAACTTTATTGACACATTCCTGGGGTCAGATACATCACATGATCACACTGACAGAACCACAGGCACATAGGCACAGGCAACAGAGCATGCACAATGTCGGCACTAGTACAGTGTATATCCACCTTTCGCAGCAATGCAGGCTGCTATTCTCCCATGGAGACGATCGTAGAGATGCTGGACGTAGTCCTGTGGAACGGCTTGCCATGCCATTTCCACCTGGCGCCTCAGTTGGACCAGCGTTCGTGCTGGACGATGTTGGGGCGTGAGCGGAAGACGGCCTAACGGTGTGCGGGACCGTAGCCCAGCTTCATGGAGACGGTTGAGAATGGTCCTCGCCGATACCCCAGGAGCAACAGTGTCCCTAATTTGCTGGGAAGTGGCGGTGTGGTCCCCTACGGCACTGCGTAGGATCCTACGGTCCTGGCGTGCATCCGTTCGTCGCTGCGGTCCGGTCCCAGGTCGACGGGCACGTGCACCTTCCGCCGACCACTGGCGACAACATCGATGTACTGTGGAGACCTCACGCACCACGTGTTGAGCAATTCGGCGGTACGTCCACCCGGCATCCCGCATGCTCACTATACGCCCTCGCTCAAAGTCTGTCAACTGCACATAAGGTTCACGTCCACGCTGTCGCGGCATGCTACCAGTGTTAAAGACTGCGATGGAGCTCCGTATGCCATGGCAAACTGGCTGACACTGACGGCGGCGGTGCACAAATGCTGCGCAGCTAGCGCCATTCGACGGCCAACACCGCGGTTCCTGGTGTGTCCGCTGTGCCGTGCGTGTGATCATTGCTTGTACAGCCCTCTCGCAGTGTCCGGAGCAAGTATGGTGGGTCTGACACACCGGTGTCAATGTGTTCTTTTTTCCATTTCCAGGAGTGTATATATGGCTTGACTACACATAGCAACAAAAAATCAACGTCATATTATCGCCCCCTTGTCCCATGCAACATTTGTCCCACAAACGTTTCAGCTAATATCATACTTTAGGAGTTATTTTAGGTGGCAATACTAAGTGACTCACCACATATCCATACTAGATTTCCATGCAGTCTTGAAGAAGTAGTGTTGTCCTTCCAACAGAAAGATAATGCTGACTTGACATGCAGACAGGTAATGGGCCACAACAGAGCAAACCCACAGCAGAGTCAGTCGAAGTTGAAGAATAGTGGTAGGTAGGTCATCACAGAGTAGACCCACTTTAGACCTAGTAGAGATTATGGTATTGTTGGGCCATCAGAGATGCATACCCACTGCAGTCCTTGTAGAAATAATGGTATTGGTGAGTCATCAAAGGTGTAAACGCACTGTACCATCTGTTGCGATTGTGTGGGTGCACAGACACCATTGAAGAGTCTTGCAGACAATATAAAAAGTCCATAAACCACCACTTGTGCACTCACAGACTTTTTGGTATGCCCTTAGAAACAGCAATGCTGTTAACCAGTCACTTGCTGAATTATCAACACACATGCAAACACTAACAGTCCCAACTTCTCGTCTACTGTGCATATACTATGACCAACACAAATGTGTGCAATGAAATGAATGCTTAATTTGTCTATACAATTATAAATTTACATCAGAAGAATACATATACAAAGATAAAAAATACATCCTTAAAGAACATAACAATACTGATAACATTTTTTAGTAGTACCGGCTTTACAAAAGAATAGAAATACACAGATACATCAGTGTTGCAGGAATTATGACATAAGTAAGTAAATAAAATAATGAGAACAGTTTTCGAAACATTAATTTCACAGATGAGCATTGAAACAGAACAGAATTAATAATGTCTAAACATCTTTACAAAGTAAATAACATGTTATTAATGCAAATTATATTTGAGGACAACAGTATTACTCATCATAGTGAATGTAGCTTCGTATCAGAAAAATTCTTCAACATAAATCTTATTAGCTAAACACATAAAGAGAGGATAAACACAAATACACATAGCAAAATAACGCAAAAATAAAAGACAGGTTTCGTTTTCAGTGTAACATTTGGTACTGCAGTCCAACCCAAAACTTCATTCCATAGATCTTTCCTTTTAGTTCAACATTTGCTCCTGCAAAAAAAATCCTATCTAAGCCTATTGTCCCTAAGCCCTACTGCTTTGTTCGTATCCTCTTTCAAAATAAATATTTCTCATTGTAAAATACTCATTTTTGCCCAAATCTTTTTCATATAACTTCTCAATGCATTCTTTTCCTATTCTCCATAGTTAGTTTCTTATATAGTATCACCCCCTCTTAAGCTAACTTAAATCTACTGAGCTCAGATACATATACTAAGGGACGACGCAATGCAGCAGTACAAAACAATTAATACAAACAACAATGGCAAACAATGCAAATTGGCAAAGCAAGCAGCAGTATATCTAAATTAGCAAAGCAAATACAACATTACACTACACGCTTAGCACACAAAGTAATCCCCTAAGGATTAAAGTAATCATGCCCTCAGGTGTTACAGGTTGCAGCAATGGAATGAAATGTATCACGGAAAAACTGTGTATCTTTGTAATTCAAAATACTGTAAGAAATAAATGTTTTAAGTACAAAATTAATCACTCAAATGCGTGTCCTGTACCGCTAGATGTGCGTCTTGCTGTAAGATAATTCTGTGGAAGTGTCGTAGTTATCGTCTTCCGGAAGCAAAGTTCTGCAAAAGTCACTGTACTCACCTAATCAAAAACAAAAGTGAAATGCTTTGCGTACAGATATCGTAGTTATTACGCTTATTGCCATGATGAAGAAAGCACTGTACTGTAACGTATTGTTGTGCTACGGAAAAGGCTGTCTCATTGTAGCTATACCACAAATGTTACAACTAAAACATGTTTCACTTTCGAGAATAATTCAGAAAAGAAGATATAAAACAGATACACTGCAAAAGAAGCAATGTAAATTGTGTCACACATTAGCAGCGTCGTGATATAATCGTGTAGCTGTCAAAGAAACCAAATGCTAAGTGTTCTTTAATCCCTCAGAAAGTATTTTAAATAAAGAATGTCTTTTCAAATAAACCAAAATGTTGCATTAAAATCTCATTAGCAGTATATGTTATAAGTATGTACGCCTTATAGTCGTTACGTAATCGTGCAACTAACAAGCAAGAATGTACACATACAATAACACTGTGTCGTCCTTTCACTATAACAATGCTCTCGTAATTTCTGTTTAAATTATTTCTCTTGGTTCTTGACTGGATATTTAAGTTCAAACATTATTGCATGTTAACAGCTTCTAAGTGTGACAAAGTATATTAGTTAAGTAAAGTGAAAGATTTTATGGCAAAGACTAAGTTAAAAAACAGATTATCTCTCAATAAACGGTTTTACATGTGAAATGTGGTGCAATCCTTTACTCTTCCTAGTAAGCAGAGTTTCAAGTTCAACGCAGTTATCATGTGGTATACGTCGGTAAGGAATGCTAAAATTTTTCTCAAGCTTAGCGTCTATGTTATCTTTCCCTGAGCCAGCCGGCGCACGTGGCTGCCTGCAGTGCAAGTCATTGTCTGTCTCTTTGTTGGCGCGCGTCGCTATTAGGATTAGGAGACCTAACTTCAAAAATTCACCTTGATGAGAAGGTCCTGCGCTGTCTGAATCTCGCTAGTTCTGATGAAATTCAGGTCTGTCGTTATGATTATATCGTCTGTCGTCATGTCGGTAATTACTGTAACTAATTTCTTGTCGGTCACGTGGTGGAGAACTTCTCCCTGAGACGTAACTGCGCGGTGCACCGTTGTGTCTGAAGTTATTCTGTCTCCCTTCATAATAATTGTTTCGGTTCCCATATTGCCTGTTTCTCTGATTGTCTCTGTCATATTCAAAACTAAGGAGAGGTGATCTTTCCCTGTGATTATTATTACTTCGCCAGTGGTTGTCATGTGGGTGGTGTCTGTTTTGGTCACGATTTGCTTTGTAAGAATAGCCTTGTCGTGTCCAGTTATTATTTCTGTCATCGCGGAATTGTGACGGATGTGACCTGTAATTGTTGTTCTCCTGTTTTCGCGTTCCGCGATTGTCAGTGTCAATTTCCAGCCAAAATAATATGTC
The DNA here is from genome assembly GCF_023897955.1 of Schistocerca gregaria. Lineage (NCBI taxonomy): Eukaryota > Metazoa > Arthropoda > Insecta > Orthoptera > Acrididae > Schistocerca > Schistocerca gregaria. The sequence goes on from NC_064927.1 coordinate 200,315,123, forward strand.
GTAAATATTCAGGCAATTTGATTAAGCAAATGCGGATGAGTTCTGACGTGCTGTATGGGTTTGACAGGTACTGATTCTTGTGCAACATGTCTTCAAAATATTTCACAAGGCTGGAAAATTCAGATTGTTCGAAATGTTTCATACTTATGATGCTACGTTTTGCTCGGTCTTGTGTAGCTTGAGACCAATATGCTGAGAGGAAGGCATGATAAAATTCTCCTTCACTGTGACAATCGTGAATGACCGATCGCATTCTTACAGCTTGTTCATTCTCTAAATAGCCACACATAAATTCTAACTTGTGTTCCAATGATCAGTTGGGTGGAAAACAATGAAAGAATTGAAGAAGCCACGCTTGTGGATGAATGTCGTTGCCAGAATTCTTAAATGTTTTGAATTTACGTGTAGTAATGAACAGCTTACAGTCAAAATCATCATGTCGGCGAGTCGCATATCGTTCATTGTTACGTCGTTTCGGCGGTTCCATTTCAAACTTCAGTGCGCCTTGCCAATTTCTTTCATAATTTCCAAAATGCCCTGTGTTATTATTTTATGACTTTTTCGTATTTCTGAAATATGTAATTCTTGTATTATCTGTGTCAACTGATCTTGTACTTACTGGGTTTCTCTTTTGTACTGTGTATTGATTTGGTTTTGATTTTGTTTGAATTTTCTAATATGTTTATACTCTTCTGGGTCAGTGAAAGCTACAGATCGTGTGTCATTCTGATCATCATCTACTTTTGTAGATAGGTTAGTGAAGTAATACGAAAGTTGTGCTACTTTCTCCGATAGTGAACTGATTTCCTCAGTGTCTTGTTCTGAACCAAGTTGCAGAGTGTCCATTAGTGTTGAAATCGTATCTACAGTGTCCTTTAATTTTTCCAGAGTTTTTGCAAGTTGCGTATCCGAATCGGTAGATGCAACTGAGTCAATTGTAGCTTGCAAGGTGTCGTGATTTTCATTAACAATAGTTTGCAGTTCTTTTATGGCTGCTTCGTGATTCTGTAATGCATTTTCATGACGAGAAAAAATAGGTTGAAAATGCTCACAAATTTGTGTTTTTATGTCATTACTGACTTTTTGACATTTCGATTCGATTTTAAGTAACTCAGCAGTTAAACCTTCACGTGTTTGTTCAAGCGTTTGTTCCATTGAGTCTAACTTTTGAAGCTGTTGCTGTGTTCGTCTCTGATTTTGTTCCATTATGTCTAACTTTTGAAGCTTTTGTCCCATTTGTTTCATTAATTGTAATAACAATGCACTGGTGTCTGAAACATGTTCCTCAGTGCTATTCGGCAGTGCATTTGAACCGGCAACATTCGGATTTTGAAAAGCAGAAAATATGTCTTGACATACTTGAGAAAACGGTGAGGACGCAGAATCTGAATCTACAGTATTTATAAGATTGTGCCCTGTCATTTCGGATCCCTATGGCGAGCTGTTGCCGACCGACCGATCGACAATCCTACCCTGTTCACTAATTGTTTCACTGACTACCCCATTATTTGAAGCCCGCTCCATTTCCCTATGCACAATTACCAAATTACAATGTTGAACATTAGTTAATTCATTACACGTTGGCGCTAACACACTACTCTCGTCTTCACTGTCAGTTCCCAGTTTACTTGTGAGCCTAATATTACGGTTTTCACACGCCATTATTATCACAATATTTCACACGATAACACAGAAAAGCACAATTTGAAGTGCAAAATAAGAAAACACATTAACATCGCATTGAAAATAATATCTAGTTAATTGCAAGCGCAGCTGCGAAATACTTCGTGCAAATCTACATGCATGCCAGCAATGCATGCATGTACAACAATGAAAAACTACAACTTAAAATAAACTTCTCTCTATAAATACGCGCTAGCAATAAACAACAGGTACACTAATTACACAAACTACAAGAAAACATCAGAAGATTCCAGTGAGGTATCCTCGGGTAAGGGTCGACATATGAAACACCCCCTTAGAAAAATTTATGAATGACTGTGCTGATAAACCTCTTACATTATATGATTTACAAACAGCTGAGCAGAACTGAACGAACACAGACATTTCTCGCTTTACTTATTCTGATCAACACTTTCAGCGCAACGCAATCTGACTTTCAAAAATCTCTACAAAAGAATGGCCCTGACTAACAATGACCTATACCTTTCATAAATCACTTACCTCACAAAAACCTCACTGAAAGATTATTCTAACTACTGAAGGCACAAACTACTGATTGGCAGAGTTCGCAAATGAAAGATTTTGATAGAGAACAAACAATGTAATTACCTTAATAATGTTCAAAGGTCATAATATATATATATATATATATATATATATATATATATATATATATATATATATATATCAGTTCATGATACCCAATATTACAAATTTACTCTTTCTAATGGACACACGTCCAGATCGTACACTCTCAAAATTCTGCCATCTCTCTCCCCACATCCACCACTGCTGGCGGCTCACCTCCAACTGCCCAACACTACAATATCGAAAATTCTAACAATGCCAACCAGCCACAGAATGCACACAGCACAGCCTGTGATTTTCACACAGAGCGCTAGGTGACGTTACCAACATAAAAACCAACACCGCTGCATCTCTTACACTATCTGGAAACTAGATTCCAATAACCCCATTGTCTTCGCTCCGGTCATCAATCCTGACAAGCTACAGTACCTTCACAAACACTTTCCTCAAATTCCTCTTCTCCTAGACCTACACACGCTCCATATCCCATCATAACGCAGTTTCAATCAACTCACTTTCAAAGACAGTGAGACCCCCCCAATGTTTGTCCCTCGTGCCCACTTTAACTATTCTGCAATTATCCAAATCAGGGCTCCTTTCTCCTTTTCCCCCTACATTCATCCCTATCTCTTTGCTCTTGTAACCACTGTCATATCCACAAACAATACTACTTCTTACGCTCTGCCTTTCTCAACGTCTGTATCTCCACTATGCACATCATGTCCTACCTATCATATCCATAGATTTTCCTATCTAACTGGCCCCTATATTTTCACCCAGACGCCTCAAACTATGGAACATACTTTCTCCTCTCATAATACTTCCCACACAATGCATGTCCTTCAGATTTCAAATGAAAATGCAACACTCAAGAGTTTTTTCATCAAAGAATATTATCACGTTGCATTTGTGTTTTTAAACCTTTTGTATTTTTCGTCCTTTCAGCTGTCCATTTTTATTATTTTAACTTAAAAACGAAAATCAGTCCTCATATATTTTCTCATCTGTGTCAAATTTTTTAAAAGCTGTTTGATGAAGAAAGGAGTATTATACTGACATGTGGCGCAATCGGGTCTACTGCCGGATGTTTGTGTCGCTCTGGCACAGTATTTCGGCCACGTAACTCGTTGCCGTCTTCAGATGCTACCCGAGACTAGTATTGTACTACTGACAGTCCACCCCCTGTCCGTATGGGGCGAGGGCGATGAAACAACAGTAAATAAAAAAAGTAAAAGTTCACAGATTAGGAGGATACAGCTACTTTTAAAGGAAGCTGTGCTTCTCGTCTTGGACAACACAACTGTTCAAAAATGGCTCTGAGCACTATGGGACTCAACTGCTGTGGTTATCAGTCCCCTAGAACTTAGAACTACTTAAACCTAACTAACCTAAGGACATCACACACATCCATGCCCGAGGCAGGATTCGAACCTGCGACCGTAGCAGTCGCACGGTTCCGGACTGCGCGCCTAGAACCGCGAGACCACCGCGGCCGGCAACACAACTGTTACTTTCGTTTCGACTTCAGACAAAGCATTTATATACCTTTACAGAGATCACAGTCGGAGGTTTCATAGGAACAAAGATACAAACAATAGAATAATGCAGTATTTACATCCTTCAGTTGCAGTAACCTGACCAACTGTAGATTGAGTATACAATGTAAGCTTTCACATCTGGTACCATAAATCTTCGGGGCTAGTAAGCAGTGGTCGACGTATAAAACTTTTTCCTAACGCTTCCTCTCCGACTGTGTGATACATATTCAGAGGTAAAAGGGCCAACTGCCAGGAGATAGCTTTATACGTCGACCATGGTCTAATATTCCGGAAGTTTTAAGTGATGTAGAATGAGTAGTTAATGAGGCATTCTTTTACATTATATTTGAATTACGTGGATTTTCAGTTTCCTATCTGATTGGAACCTATTATACGAAGGTCTGAACTTTAATAGTGGCAACTATTTATTTACAGCTCGAACAAAATAGATACGTCTTTCAAAGTTTTACTTACCTTCAAATTAGTCTCCAGCATTGTACATAACCCGCTGCTAGCGATATGGAAGTAGTAGGATACTCTTAGCAGTGCCAGTTGTGTTGACAGTTCGAGCGGCGCAGTCTATTGCCCGACGAATTTGTAGCAGTTCTGAAGCGAATGCCTTTAAGTGTTTCCTTCAGTTTAGAAATCGAGTTAAGCTTTGAGGGCGTCAGTCAGGGGAGTGCAGTAGGCGGTATGGCACTTAGCAGCTCCATCATTCAAACAAATCAGTAGTAGCGTGCATTGTGCTCCAAAATGATGTCCAGGTCCTGCAGGAAGTGCCATCACTTCTGCCTCTAAACTGGTCGTAGGTTGGGCTCCAAAAATGAACAGCATATCTATTTTGTAAGAGCTGTAAATAAATAGTTGCCACTGTTAAAGTTACAACCCTCGTAGATAAAAAGCTCCTTTTTGTTACCTAGATTGGGATGCACAGTATGTTTAGAGATTACTTTTACTGCAAATACTGTCGTTGTAAATTGCACAGTTCATCGTAAATTCACGCCTGTTACTAATCACATTCATCATTAGGAGTAATTTATTGTCAAATAAATGTGAGAATCTCTAAGTCCCTATTAAGTCCCTGAAGTGCCCTCAGTGAGACATCCACTTACGATATTTACAGAATACTCTTATTAAACGATTTTTTCTCTTTCTGAGTGGGGACTGAGTTGCATTTCCCCAGGAGTTCATGACAAAGGACAAGATCGAGTGTAAGTGCCCATAGCATGCGACCAATGCCATCTATAAAGTAAGATTTCGATGTACAAAGTAGGCAGACCTGAGCTTTGCGGCTAACTTATCCATGTAGTGATATTGCGTAGGTTTATTATCCACACAGTCGCCTAGAATTATCAGACGTGGAGTGTCACCCAGTGAATGCCTGGCGAGTTATATTTAGGATGACCGTCAGACAGTGTTATTTGTTTTCATTTTCAGTATGTGAGATTTTATACGACTAAAGATTAAGCTGTTTGCTTTGAATGTTTTGTAAGCCATTTAAACTACCCTCCTACGTGTTACGAATATGGTTGAACCTATTATCACTAAATATGTGTCATCACAAAAACATGAGAGATTTTTAAAAATTAAACAACTTCCGAATAAATCACTTATATAGGTCAAGAGCAGCAGCGAAAAAGGCACATAAAATTGTGAGTTTCCATTTTTAATGTTCCTTACTCCCAGCGTAGGCTTATTCCTGTCGTATCGCTCGATAACGTGGCCTTCTGTCTTCTGCTGTTGAGTTTCATGGAGAGAAAGCCTTTAATTCCACACCGCCCTGGTTTCTCTGAGAAAATTTTCTAATGTGCTCAATCTAAGGCGTTGGCAAGGTTACAGAAAACGCCAACAGGGAGATTTTATTATTAAGTTGCACAAAAACTGAGTTCATGACGTCATATAACGCCTTCTCAGAAGACAACCCTTCATGGAATCGAAAGGCTTAATTCTCAGAAACATGGGTCAGTGTTATTACGTAGAATAACATTTCAAAACAAATCGGGAGCACGTAAAGTAGGGAAAAGAGTTATTTATTTTGTCGTATAGTTTTACAAGTACACAACGTATTTACAATCAAATGGAAATGTCCTAATGTGACAACCAGTCAAGAGCACTTTGACTCATTTGATGTGAAGTCCTTAGATCATCGGTAAATGCTCGAAGTGGGCACTCAATAACAATGTGACCTATTGGTTGCTCCTCCTGTCCGCAGTCGCAGTCAGCGGATGGACAGAAACCCACTTCTTAATGCTGTAACCCTACCTTACTTGGCCAGTCCTCATACGGTTCAGCCTTGACCAGATTTGGCGTGGTACTTCGCACCTCTCTACCACCTTTGTTGGGTCTTGAACCATGTGAGCGTTGTTGGGTGGATGTTCGTTGCAGCGCTGTTGCCATTTGCAGGTCATGTCAAAAGAACTGATACCCTCTAAATCAGCCCAGAGCGGTTTGCGTGATCTGAGACGAGTTGTTGGTGGATCCTGTAGGGTATCATACAATGGGGAATTCTTAAGAGAAGTAATTTTTTTGAGCAAGTTTATCTTGGCTCCTTTCTTCCTTAGCTCTTGCGGAACAATGTTAGCTAAGACTGGCAGCCACTGACTGGGAGAAGGTTTGACAGTACCTGTGCTGACTCTCTTGTCTTCATTTAGTTGCTCATAAATATTTCTTGAATGGCCGCTGTTTTCCCACACAAAAGAACACTATTCTCCAGAAATACACAGTTGGGAGTGAGACAATGCGTAGAGTATGAGTCCGCATCCAAGCTGCTTCCGACAATCTTGAGAAGTAGATTTACTCTTGAGACTAGTTTCTCAGATAACTTGATGCACAGTTGCTTGAATGTCAAGAGTCTATCCATAATGATTTCCAGACATACTGGATTGTAGTTATGTGGTACTCATATTTCATTGAAAGCAATATGTAGCTTGAGCTTATTTATTACAATCTGGTGGCTCAAATGGCTCTGAGGACTATGGGACTTAACATCTGAGGTCATCAGTCCCCTAGAACTAACCTAAGGACATCACACACATCCCTGACCGAGGCAGGATTCGAACCTGTGACCGTAGCGCTCGCACGGCTCCAGACTGAAGCGCCTAGAACCGCTCGGCCACACCGGCTGGCTACAATTGGGTGAAATGCAGTAACATCAGTTTCATCTCGATTAGTTAGATGAGTTTATAATTTCAGATCAGTTGCATATACACACTACTGCATACTTTCAAATAAGAAAACTTGAGGCATACATTGATTAAGAAGGTGCCTCAAGGGGATGCTACGAAGTCAACACAAGATTTTGATACTTTGATGTCATTACCTGAAATCCATGGCAGTTGTTTCCTGTTATAATTCTTTCAACTGTAGTAACTCGTATCGTAACATGTGCGCGCAAATGGATCTCAGCGTCCTTACCGGAAATAGCGGAAACGTATGCCATCAAACCTGCGAGCGTATAGCCCTAGTGTGAGGGTTGTACCGTTGTTAGTCGCCTACATCTGTGTTGTCAATTGTTCCAAGTTTATATTAGCCTCACGTACAGACAGTTTCAGAAAACTGCTTCGCTGCCCTCTAGTGCAAATTCTGAATTTCATTCCACTCTTAGCTGCTGACTCATAGTGCGGCCCAGTGCTTTGCTATCGCAAGTCATTCCGACCCCTGGGAAAGCTGTCCCCAAATCACGTAGTGTGTCGTCCTGACAACACCTCATTACCGCACAGTGTCATTACTTCGATGTGTCACGCAATCTGTGATAACAGATTCTGTTCCACTTGCGATAAATTCCATATCTGAAATTACGCAAGATTACTTTCGTGATACTGCATACAGAAATCAAGATAATTACGTAAACACGACGTATATAAGTTTCTTCACAAGACAGAAAGAGCATTATTGGCCTGCGGTAGCCTGCACACATCTTACTGTCACCGACGTCACCTGTAAGTGTTTCTGCTGATTCTCAGTTCTGTAGTTCACAGTGAATGTGTATTATATCAGTATGTAGGGATTTTCCAGTTCTAATTCTCATAACTTAAAAAAATTCAAAGTGTTTCATTTTTTATCGCAAACGTGATACTCATTGATTGTACCGACGAATAAAGCTGTTGCAAAAGTAAATTTGGACCTTACTTATATGTGTTCTGGGGTACTACCTTTAAGCGTGTTAGATTTTTCTAATGCACGTTATTGCCCGCGAGAGAACTAACTCGTTATCTTGGTACTGTCAAAGCAAAGAAGAGGTCTTCGAGTCCACAAGAAATTTGAGCTATGTTCAGTTAATCCATGTTCGAAGCAGTACATGAACTAATTGAATTGGAATAATAGGTTCTCATGTAGAACACTGGTCATGAATTAGCAATGAGTGTCAAAATTGAGCTCCATTTATCATGAGCGATACGAAAGGAATGTCATATTGTGTACGTGGTAGACAGCATGTGGAGCTACTAAAGTGATATAAATGTGTTGTAACACCCCCTGAAAACCCATAGAAAAGTATCACGTCTTCGTATTCTGTCTTGTTTAAGCAGTAATTTCTTGCATCTCCAATAAATAGTGTTTTCACACATTAAAATGTATTCTCAACAATACAGACATCGCATAGCTATGCGAGGAAAGGGAGTGTGGAGCTAAACTTCGTTTTCGTGAAAGGACGGCTGAACATAGTTAGAACACTGTATTGTCTGTTTGCATTGGAACAATGTCTTGTGCAAATAGATGGACACACTCGGCTGAAATGTCCACGTATATCGCGGCAGTGGCTTGCGTTTCGAGAGTAGCAAGACGGTGAACATACTGCCAAAAAATAATGACCTCCACCATCTCTGAGGGACCCGGTCCGGAAACGACAAGGTCGAAAGTTACAAGAGAAAATCGTTCTGATACCTCAGACAGTGGAATACATGTACTGGTACTCTGGTACCGTTGTTGCTGAGACTGTAGGGTAGGCAATTTTCAGAGGTGGTAGAACGGACAAAAACGAAAAAAAAATTTCTATCAAATATGAGCTCAAAAATGCGTATCTTAAGAGATGTGTGCACTTGTTCTGTAGAAGAGATGTATTCCACAGTAACGAAAATGAACAAGTGATCATGCTTGTTCAGGTCGGTACTTCAGAGCCCATTTTCACAACACTTTTTTCCTGTTTTGATTCATACTACATTGTCCAAAAATGTGGGAACCAAAGAGCTCGCTATAAAAGAGCTTTTCTTCCAAGGATTCACAATTGCGTTCCCTGAGCAGATTCGCTACTTTCGAAGAGGCTACGGTTCTATCTCAACGCTTTTGGACTAGTTCGGTATCTACTGCCGTGGTTACTTGATGATGACTCTCCGTGCTGGAGCAGTCCTCTGGAATTGGTCCATCTAGCGTCCTGTAAGCAATTTTTCACACATGCACTGCATTCAGCCAGAAGTCTAAGTTCGCCTTCCCTAATTCTAACGTCACATATCCGATCCGTGAGGTATCGCTCATTACTATTACCCCTAAATACACTCCTGGAAATGGAAAAAAGAACACATTGACACCGGTGTGTCAGACCCACCATACTTGCTGCGGACACTGCGAGAGGGCTGTACAAGCAATGATCATACGCACGGCACAGCGGACACACCAGGAACCGCGGTGTTGGCCGTCGAATGGCGCTAGCTGCGCAGCATTTGTGCACCGCCGCCGTCAGTGTCAGCCAGTTTGCCCTGGCATACGGAGCTCCATCGCAGTCTTTAACACTGGTAGCATGCCGCGACAGCGTGGACGTGAACCGTATGTGCAGTTGACGGACTTTGAGCGAGGGCGTATAGTGGGCATGCGGGAGGCCGGGTGGACGTACCGCCGAATTGCTCAACACGTGGTGCGTGAGGTCTCCACAGTACATCGATGTTGTCGCCAGTGGTCGGCGGAAGGTGCACGTGCCCGTCGACCTGGGACCGGACCGCAGCGACGCACGGATGCACGCCAAGACCGTAGGATCCCACGCAGTGCCGTAGGGGACCGCACCGCCACTTCCCAGCAAATTAGGGACACTGTTGCTCCTGGGGTATCGGCGAGGACCATTCGCAACCGTCTCCATGAAGCTGGGCTACGGTCCCGCACACCGTTAGGCCGTCTTCCGCTCACGCCCCAACATCGTGCAGCCCGCCTCCAGTGGTGTCGCGACAGGCGTGAATGGAGGGACGAATGGAGACGTGTCGTCTTCAGCGATGAGAGTCGCTTCTGACTTGGTGCCAATGATGGTTGTATGCGTGTTTGGCGCCGTACAGGTGAGCGCCACAATCAGGACTGCATACGACCGAGGCACACAGGGCCAACACCCGGCATCATGGTGTGGGGAGCGATCTCCTAAACTGGCCGTACACCTCTGGTGACCGTCGAGGGGACACTGAATAGTGCACGGTACATCCAAACCGTCATCGAATCCATCGTTCTACCATTCCTAGACCGGCAAGGGAACTTGCTGTTCCAACAGGACAATGCACGTCCGCATGTATGCCGTGCCACCCAACGTGCTCTAGAAGGTGTAAGTCAACTACCCTGGCCAGCAAGATCTCAGGATCTGTCCGCCATTGAGCATGTTTGGGACTGGATGAAGCGTCGTCTCACGCGGTCTGCACGTCCAGCACGAACGCTGGTCCAACTGAGGCGCCAGGTGGAAATGGCATGGCAAGCCGTTCCACAGGACTACATCCTGCATCTCTACGATCATCTCCATGGGAGAATAGCAGCCGGCATTGCTGCGAAAGGTGGATATACACTGTACTAGTGCCGACATTGTGCATGCTCTGTTGCCTGTGTCTATGTGCCTGTGGTTCTGTCAGTGTGATCATGTGATGTATCTGACCCCAGGAATGTGTCAATAAAGTTTCCCCTTCCTGGGACAATGAATTCACGGTGTTCTTATTTCAATTTCCCGGAGTGTATTTAGCCGATGCACAACATTTTAATTTCAACTTTGTTTTCTCTTTTCATAACGTAGATTTTTTCACGTTATGTTGTATGCCTAATTCACTTAGGAAAGAGGAGTTACAGCCTTAATAATAATTATCCAAACTGACAACTGTTATAGATTTTCGTACTTTACGTGCTTTTTCGAAATAGTGCAGCCTTGAGGTGCAAAGAAAATACTTTTCGTTTGGTAAGACATTTTTAATTTCTGTTTGTCTTTTATATGGGTATTCTGAAGTTTTACTGATACCCATATCAACCAATGTGATTTGACAGTGGTTACGCAATATATGTATGAGATCATTCATAAAGTAATACCTCCGAACTTTTTATGTGAAAATTCTTAAAGTAATTTAAACAAAACCAAACTTATTCACGTTGCACATATTTATTCTTCATGTCTACATATTTTCAGCCGCTAGAGGGATCCGAATTTTAGTGTGCAAAATGGTGGTGTGTAAAGTAACTATGTCGGTGCGTGAGAAACGGCGTGCTGTAATCGAGTATCGAATTCGAAGAGTTCCTTCACACATGGAGCACACTCTCCTTCAGCATGACAAACCCAGATCATACAACGCTGCGACATCCGCAACAGTTCGATGCCAACAATTATTAATTCTCAGCACGGCTTCATAATTAGAACACTTTTCAGACTGTTGGCCCTGTAATCTAAGTTAAATCTATTTTCTTATTTCATTTTGTAATGACAGCATTCGCTTTATGTGTGCTGCAGATTTTTTTCTGAAGTTACCAAAATTCCTCCTGAAACCAAGGTATTTAAAATATGAAAAACTGTTCTGGCCATGCAGATATGGACAAATATTGTATTCAAATTTAACAGTGCTGCAATTTATAAAATTTTATCGGTACTGTATTTAATAGCCCATGTTTTAAATAACTACTCTAGTACATGCCAATAATCAGTAAGTGAATTCATATTAAGAAGATGTGGTATCAAAAACTACTACAAGTTAAAAGTTTTAAGTGGAAGCTGATGGTAGCTAACACAAATTTCCACTTCAAGACAGGGAAAATTGTTAACACATTATAGAAGACTGACTGTGTGCATATCCTGGTGAACCGCTCATTGACTGTGAATATTTCATCATTCACATAAACCTTTAGTGGTAGATTATGGTTATTGAATGTGCAGAGCAGCACATTTGTGTGCATTTAAGAAAACACTTTTTAGCGGAGTTCAATAAGGAACGCAACTCTATTTTTTTCTGAAAGCAGGTTTGTTTTATACAGGATTCCAGTACACCATATTATTCCCCATTCTTTTAGTTACAAAACACCGGTTTTCAACAAAATTCCTTTTCAATGTGATGATCTTATTCTACCTTCTTCGGACGGCTGCATGCCCACATGGTACCACTCTCCTGGTCGACGTTGGAGCCAATGTCTTGTTGCAACAATAACCTCTCCATCACCCACATAATGCTTCCCATGGAGTACATCCTTCATTGGACCAAACAGAGAGAAGTTAGAAGGTGTGAGATCCAGGCTGTAGGGTGGATGAGGAAGAACAGTCCAACAAAGGTTTGTGAGCTCCTCTCGGGTGTGCAGACTTCTGTGAGGCGTTGCATTGTTGTGGAGAAGGAGAAGTTCATTTGCACAATACACTTGAGAGTTGATTCTTGCACCATGAGGGAGGACATCAAACAGTCAGAGCTCATAGTAATAATAACTTACTCTGGAGCTGGAGTGCTGCACACTGCAAATTACCTTCCTAGCTGAATGTTCTAAACTGGTCGTACGGCTCTGGAAGACTTACAAATGAATTTCATTAATATGACAACGATGTGTACATTTCCAGTAGAACAAAGCATTGCACTGACATCTGTTATGTGTCTGACTGTTGGCAGAGACATCTGGGGAGGATGCGACTGCTGCTGGTGGTGGCGAGTGTGTGGCTGGTGGCCGCCGTGGGGCAGGCAGGGGCCAAGCCGCCCAACATCGTCTTCATCGTCGCCGACGACATGGTGAGTCGCTGTCCTGTCCTCCCGTAAACATCCTTCTTTCTTAGGGTTTCATGAGGGAACCTCGGACAGATACGTGAATTATAGGGCTTGAACTGCTGACGTCAATTTGTTGCAGAATCACGAGACACCAGATATAACGCCTTTTTATTCCAGTCTCTGATCACAAATAAATTCTTTAGACGATAACCAGTTTCAGTCTGTAATCACTGTCTTCAGATCTTTTTTACGCCATGTCCTAAGGTGATGCGGCCATAATGGTATTGTGAAACCATATAAATATAATCAGCATAGCATCGTCACATATATTTAAAATATGGCTGTATCACTTTAGGACATTGTGTAAAAAAGATCTGAAGATGGTCATTACAGACTGAAACCGGTTATCGTCTAAAGAATTCATTTGTGTGATCAGAGATTGGAATAAAAAAGCATTTTACATTTTACAGTATTGGATCACAGTTTTCACACGCGATTATGTCGCAGTTGGTGAATGCAGATAGAACGTTACGACTTTTTGATGATGTAAAATCTCTAACTTCATTGCTTCGCACTGTAGTAGGTGTTATAAGTAAGAGATAAATGTAACTCCAAGGCAACTTTACTTTTTTCGCACAATGACTTCATTTCATGGGAGCCACGATTTCACCGTCAGCATGTGCAGAGTTGCAGTTCATTATACATTCTCTAGCTGCTGGTTCGTCTAATTGGCTCGTCGTGAAAACTTCGAAGCATCAGTGATAAAGCCTATGATATTACAAAGGAGTGTTTCGAAGTGACTGATATCTACTACTCACTCGTACCTTCTCTACAGTCCGAGTAACGAGGTTGGGTCCGTACTGGGATCTGTGTCAGGGGTCAACCCTCATCATAACTGCACATGTTCATAGAATACTCAGTAACCGTACCTACGAGGGTTGTTCGTCAAGGAAGGTCGACTCGGCCGCGAAATGGAATCCAAAAGGAAAACCACAATTTTTTTTTTTTTTTCCAAAAGCTACACCTTCCAGTTACTTCTATATATCGTCACCGCTCTACCGCTTATCGTAGCATTGTACAAACTCTTCAATACTATCGTCATAGAAGGCAGCCGCCTGTGCCTTCTTCCAATTCTCTAAGCTAGTCTACAGCTCGTTGTCTGTGCTAAAATGTTATCGTCTTAGCCAGAGGTTCATGTGAACAGAGACAAAAATCAGCGGGAGCCAAGTCTAGGCTGTATGGTGGGTGATCAAACACCTTCCATTGAAAACGCTGTAGGAGCATCCTAACTGCCTGTGCAACGTGTGGGCGAGAATTGTCAGGAGCAAGGAAATGCATGGCAATTACGTCGTGTGAACTGCACAAAATCAGGTGAAAACTGTTACAGGCGTTCATACTTGCCTGGATGCATTATTGTTCTAGGCGTATTTACGTGCACACTGTGCACTCAGAAGTGAAAACAGCAACGTGATGCAATCGACGGACACACTGGAGACATTTTCCAAGACAGCTATTCAAAGCTTCAGCGGATTAATCACTGTGGTTTAAATTTCGCAACCGATCGGACCTTGCTTTGCGAATAGCCCTCATGTTTTTCAGTCGACTCATCAGACAGAGCGATAATATGCAGCGAACTTAGACTTGTACGTTACAGTTGAGAAATTAAATAAAAATTACTTGCAGCTGCAATGATAAGAAGAAACTGCAATTAGAAAGATTATAGAGGAGAGAGGTAACATAACGATCAACCTAGTGATCTGAACACAGAACAGTCCCAATCAAATTCAAAAGAATACCAGAACTGATATAAAAGCCTGAATGACTTCCTAAGGTCTGATTTTCTTGACAAGGGTCAGAAGAAAATTGGTGGCTGAAATGTAACGTCAACGAAAATCAGGCATCTAATGCATATTCGAGTTATAGGGAAAAGAGTAGGAAAATAGAAAAGTAATAAGCGACACAGATGAAAGTAAAATCCTGCTAAATCAACTGTTCATATATATAAATTAATAATTAAATACACTCTTCTCATATTTTAAAACTTTAAATCAAAAGGATGCTATGTATGCCGAAGAAATTAATGTCAGGAAATTAAAAGTAAACAGCTGAACAAGTACGCTAAGAAAAGACCTGCACCAATCGAACAATATTTCTTAAAAAGGCTTTTGAATTGAGTGTAACAAATGAAGCTGAATTCCAGATCAGAGAGGGTAGGGAAAGTAATCTACCAAAAGTCTTATGAAATTGTAGGTGATATTTTTGCCGTATGTGTGTAAGTGCTCAATTCATTTTCTAGCAATGGAGGTAGTCAATGGAGATTAATTAATTCAAACGTGTCACGTCTATCACGGGTAATAATAGTATCGATGAGAAATTGCAATTTATTTCCTGGTATTTTGCTCAACACTACACTGTTTTCACTCTCTAAATGAAACTATATTACGTTTGGGGAATAGGCCCCAGCAGCTAGTGAAGACGAGTGGTATTGAGCCGAAGATTGCGTGTGACGTAACAAGAAAACGTGTTGCAGGGCTGGAACGACGTGAGCTTCCACGGCTCGGACCAGGTGCCCACGCCCAACATCGACGCCCTGGCGTACCACGGGGTCATCCTCAACGGCCACTACGTGCAGCCGGTCTGCACGCCGTCCCGGTCGGCCATCATGACCGGGAAGTACCCCGTCCGGCTGGGTGAGTCTGACGTCAGCGACGGTCCGTGCTTAGCACTGCACCAGCGCTTTCTCTTTATACTGCCATGTGAGAAGATTATACACAGCAAACTCCTGTAGTGTCTCTCAAACTTGCTTTGTGCATAGTCCCTTTGACGTTACCTCTCATTCTCAATTTCTGATATCTCTAGTTCAATGGGAAGTAGAATTGTAACCTACTTCCTTACTACGATCTTGGTGTTTGTGTGTTGAGCCCCTTTTGTTTCCTCAGCTCACTGCAGAGAGCAAATACTGTAGCGTTACCAGCAGATAGATTGCACCACAGGTTTTCCATCTGCGTGTGTGCACTGTAACATTAGACATCTCGTGTTGTTGCAGGCATGCAGGGCCACGTGATAACGGGAGACGAGGCGCACGCGCTGCCCGAGGGCAAGATCCTGCCGCAGTACCTCAAGGACCTGGGCTACGTCACCAGGGCCATCGGCAAGTGGCACCTGGGCCACTACTCCAAGGTCTACACGCCCACATACCGCGGGTTCGACTCCCACCTCGGCTACTGGAACGCCGGCGTCGGCTACTACGACTACATATTTGCAGACCGGGTAACCAGTCGGCTTCTTTTCTGCGCTTCAGTTCACCTCACAAATTCTCTCGGACCTGCAGAGGAGGCCGGTGGCCACTGTAAAAGCATTAAATTATAGTAATCAATGTCTTGGTGACAAATTACTTTATTAAACACTATAACCAGATTCAGTTTTGGAGTCATCATATGATTCAACGATTACAACGACACGTAGTACTGACTGCGCGTGTGTACGTCGTGTTGTATTACTTGAATTTAATGGTGACTGCAAGATCAAAAGAAGTTTCAAAAGAGTAACATGTGACCAAGAGATTGATTTCTATGACTTAATCATCTCATAAAGTCTCAGGGAGTTTTCTATACTTCTTTATTAAGAATGCCTTGTAAATTTTTTAATTAGTCCCTTGTACAGTTTCCCAAGTGGCTTCATATGATGTGAACAGAAAGGTACAACTGTTGCCTGCTTCAAAATTTTCAGAGTAGTTGTCAACACTATATGTACATTTGGTGTTCTCGATCTGTCTGATGAAAGCATAGTCATCTTTTAAAATAAAACAACTATATATTGGAGTTAACCAATAGGGTGGCCCAGTTAAAGTTTTCAGCACAAATATCTCTGGAATAACTATAGGCACTGAAAACCGATTTATTCTAAAACGTCAGCAAAACTTTTTGTCAACGCAAACTAATGTTTTTAATGGACAATCCATGTTGTTTCTTACACAATCAATAACATAAAAAATCATAAAAAGAATGGCATTTGTTGCAGCGCAATACGTGATTTACTTCCTGAGAAACTTCAAAGCGTAATTGATGCTTGAAATGAACGAAACTCGCCGCTGTTGCACATTCCGACATACAAGCGTGAACCCCAAATTGGTCGTAATCGCGATGTGATAGACGTAGTACGAGGCAACAAACGCTGTACATATTGCTATTTACACTGCTATTAAATGGACTGGAAACGATACAGAGGTCCCGTCACCAATGATGAAAAATAATGACACGGTTTACTGGTTCGTGCTTTATTGATCGCTACTACAGTACTAGAAGGTTGCATCGTAGAACGCCAATCAAATAATGATTACGAACAACGTGGGATCACGCTTGCATCTCGACATGCGAAATAGCCTCCATTTTGCAGTTTGTCGTTACGTAACTGACGTATTGCGTTGCAAGCAAGACCATTCTTTTCATGATTTTTCAAATTATCGATTGCGTAAGAAATGACATTGGGAATCTCTTTAAACAACGTAAGTTTGCCTTGAGAATAATACCTGCTTACGCTTTTTAATGACTCACGCTATTTTCTTTCATGACCTCATTGCCTTACACTCATAATCGTGAAAGTCGGTTTTCAGTGTCTTTAGTTGTTCCAGAGGTCTTTGCGCTGAAACATTTAAGTGGACCAATCTGCATATCAAAAAAATATGGAGCATTACATCAATCACCGAGTAGAAATGTCTGTGTTTCAAACTCTGTCATGAGACAGCATGTAGAGCGGAGTCTGCCAGCAGTGTAGAAAACTTGTCGTTCACTACCTTATCTGATACAGCATGTATGTGCATTCAGTTCGTTCCCAGAAAATCTGTACCCCACTGCAACACTAAGTACCGCGGAAACTATTATAGGAAGCATAGTGGAAACAATGCCGTACCAACATTAACCAGTTCGTGTTCTGTCCCATTTATACAAGTGGCGAGGGAAAAGTAACTGTTCATATACCACAGTATTATTGTAGTAACTATGATGTTACACTCGTGATCTTTATTCTGGTTATACGACAACGAACTGCGCCAAATTTTGTTCAACACCTGTTCCCTAAATTTACTAATTTAGTAAGCTATGTCACCTTCCTTCAATTATTCGCACTAAATTCTCTCTGTATATCCCCTATCTATAAATCGTATTAAACTCTTATTATCTTCACAGTCTGTTCTTAAAATTCTTCACTCTCTGATGTCGTCAATGTTGTATAAGGCCTTTAAAAATGGCACAATGCTCTATAGTTAGTCGCACTGACGTATTATGTATGCTTTTACTTTTGAAGATGCATTGTATTTTCCCAGAAATAAGATTATGTTTTCAGTGGACCTCTCCACTACTCATTTGACGTGTAGATACCATACCACATGGCTTCGTAATACTACTTTCGATAGGTAGGAGATATGACACTCTGCAGTAACTCACCACCAGCCTTGTGACAGGATCTTCACTTCAGAGGAAAATGATGATTTCCTGAGTGTCCTGACGAACCATTCTTTACTGTAAACGACAGTCAGTGCATCTAATCATACATTTCTGGTATGAATGTCCCACATTTGTCTGAAAAGGGTCGAGTATCTCCACAAAGTTTCAGACTGCAATTTCTACGCTCCACACATCGTCTTGGAATGACACACCTTACCTATCTTACATGAAAGAACAACAACGTCGCCACTGTATGAACTGAGCCGCGCACATTGGCCGTGCGGTCGTGTGTGCCATGTCATAGATTGTGCGGCCCCTCTCGCCGGAGGTTCGGGTCCTCCCTCTGGCATGGATGTGTGTGTTGTTCTTAGCATAAGTTCTTTCAGGTTACGTTAAGTAGTGTGTAAGTCTAGGAACCAATGAAGTCTAGGAACCAATGACCTCAGTAGTTTAGTCCCTTAAGAATTCACACATTTGTATGAGCTGAAGATACAAAATGTTCGGTGGATTTTGTAGTAACTCACCCAGGTGTTCAGAAGATATGGTGATTATCATTTATGGGCACTTACTGATGTAGTGCTTCTTTAAATGAAGAAAATGAGAATTGGACTGTTGCATTTCGCATTACAATAAACTAGGTTGTTGCTGTTCAGTATATGTCCTTTTGAAGAGAGACTATTCTTGTTACGTACTGTACGAGGCGTAATGAGAGCTAGAGCTTTCTCGATAGAAAATCATGTAACGGCTGAGTGTTGCTTTTCGCCCGGCAGGGAGCCCACGGGTACGACCTGCGCGAGAACCTGACGACGGCGTGGCAGTACAACGGCAAGTACGCGACGGACGTGTTCACCGAGGAGGCGGAGCGGCTGATCCGGGAGCACGACGCGGAGCGCCCGCTGTTCCTCTACTTCGCGCACCTCGCCTGCCACCCCGGGGACCACTCGCAGCTCATCAACGCCCCGCAGGACCTCATCAACAGCTTCTCCTACATCTCGCACCCCGACCGCCGCATACTCGCAGGTGAGCCGGGCCGCACTCTCTTACTGCTTTCCGTCCTCCTGTCAACACCTTCACCACCGGTGAGGTGAGGCTGGGATGGAACGATAAGTGTGCGAAGTTGCACTTCAGACTTGTTTTAACAGCTGACGGAACTAATGTACTTGTGTACCACGGACTGTGGACTACGGTATAATAAATGGGAGTGTTCTTGTGTTGACAGCGGTGATGGCGAAGATGGACGAGTCGGTGGGGCGTGTGGTGACAGCCCTCCACGAGCGCGACATGCTAAGCAACTCCATCATAGTGTTCGTCGCCGACAACGGGGCGGGCAGCGACGTCAACTGGGGCTCCAACTTCCCGTTCAGAGGCGTGAGTCGTCTTCTCCCACACTCTCGTACAGTCTGGAGTCGATAATGTGTTGCTTCATTTTCAAATGTTGTTAGCCAGTTCCATGTCATCTACTAGTAAATAACGTTGTGAGGACAAATAAGTCGGCAGCTGTGGCCGATCAGTTCTAGGCGCTCCAGTCCGGAACCGCGCTGTTTCTACGGTCGCAGGTTCGAATTCTCGGGCATGGATGGGTGTGATGTTCTTAGGTTAGTTAAGTTTAAGTAGTTCTAAGTCTAGGGCTCTGATCATCTGACATTGCAGATCCCATAGTGCTCAGAGCCATTTGAACTATATGAGGACAAATAAACACCAGATCAAAAATGTGAAAGGATCGACAGTAACTTAAATCTAATGTTACACCTGCTGTTGTAAACGAAACGTTTTGTGGAAGTCATCGACTGCTCTTTAAAACTGTCAGCAGACCATTCTCTACAGAGTGTCTGGTTCAAATGGCTTTGAGCATTATGGGACTTAACATCTGAGGTCATCACTCCCCTAGAACATAAACCGAACTAACCTAAGGACATCACACACTTCCCTGTCCGAGGCAGGATTCGAACCTGCGACCGTAGCGGTCGTGCGCTTCCACACTGAAGAGCCTAGAATCGCTCGGTCACACCGGTCGGCAGAGAGATTCTGTATTGGGGTATATACTAGAGGGAGGTATTTTCATTTACCTTACCTGTCAGTCTTGTTGACTGGAGCAGTTTTAACGCAAGACAACGCTACGAAGTTTAACTGCATTTGGTAGCTACAAGCGTCACGCTTTCTGTTGTAAAACATACGTAGTACTTGTTCTCATATTCCAGACAAGGAACACAAAACTCTTGCAACGGGCGCATAAACTTCCTCCTATTCTCTTCTTCCTGATGATGATTCCTCCGGAAATACAAACGCTATTTTTTTGTTCAAGGTACGATTGGTCGCGCAATAAAAACCACAACAAAAATCTAAAATGCTTTATTTGCAACATTTAGCTACACCTTCCACTACTTCTCTACATACTTGCCGCTCCGACGTAGATAAGCCGCTCGGGGTAGCCGTACGGTCTAGGGTTCTTGTCACGGTTCGCGTTGCTCTGACCCGTCGGAGGTTCGAGTCCTCCCGCGGGCATGGGTGTGTGTGTTGGCCTTAGTGTAAGTTGGATTCATATTAAATAGTGAGTAAGCCTAGGTACCGTTGATCTCAGCAGTTTGGTCCCTTAGTCCTTACCACAAATTTCCGAGTCAGATATTTGTCATAGCGTTGTAGCAACTGGTGAGTACCCTCGTCTTAGAAGGCAGCCGCCTGTGCTTTCCATCATTTCTCTGCCTGTAGTTTCCGTGCCAAAATGTCGTCCCTACAGCCAGCGGTTCATGTGAGAAAAAAGATGAAAGCGAAATCCGGGGTTTACGGTAGGTGGTCAAAACGCCTCATAACAACATTCGTCTCCGCTTGTTCAGAATTAAACTTCATACTCGATTTGATCCACAGCTGGACAAGACCATTGGTTGTCACTCACTTCTTTCCTTGGCCGCATGTATATGGAAGTTTGTACGTCCCGTTTCAATGTTTTGGCACCATTGCCACACTATGCTGTCACACATGACAGTCACGTTATCTAGACTGCATGCAATCAGGCGAAACCCCTCAGTATTTAGCAGTCGAATGACATACGTTTCACACTTGGCGGGTGACACCATCGTTCTAGGTATTTTTACGCGCTCATTATGCACTCAGAACTGAAAAGTATGACATGACGCCATCGACGAGCAGACTAGAAACATTGTACGACACATCTGCGCAAACCTTCGTGGGATTTTCACCGTGGTTTTAATTTTGCGACCGATAGGACAATGAAAAATGTATTCCTCGTATATCTTGACACTTCTGTGTCATTCTTGCCTGTTTTCCAGGAGATCAAGAACATTCTTCTCGAACTGTTTGCGTCCGCTTCTTGTTGATGGTTCTACTTGGAATGTCCATAACGGTCGGTTACGAGTTGGCTCAGCTACCCCTTATATGAACTGTGGTTCATATAACAGCCAATCAATAGAGAAGTGCTTTCAGGGTGAGGTGTCACATTTTCTGACTATCCTGTATTTTATCACAAGCTGCAATGAGTAGCCGTTGTAAGAATAACCTAGATTTGGCACTTCCACAGGAGAGCGGTTGTTCCTGCAAGTTGCATATTCACTGGAAGAATACGTGAATACTTTACGTAATGTAAACAGAACTTTTTATATTCTTTGCCTGTGCATTTTTTAATTCTTTCGCCTGGATTGTTTACCAAGATAATTAAGAAATTAGCCACAGCAGAGTGAAAGAACATCTAAGAATTTCTTGAGACGATTTTACATGGTGACGCATCTTAGCAAGACTGTTTCAAATGGATAATAGTTATTGGGTTTTTAGAAAATACAAATTTATACAAAATCAAATATTAACCTCTTCTGTTTGATTTACATTGGTACTTATGTCGTGCAAGTGGAGGTCATCTTCTTGTTACAATTGTAACTCTTTCTCAGAAGTTCCTCATAACTCGGGCCAACTGGTACTGGGCAATGAAGCACACCTATTCTTAATGGCAGCTTTCAATTCCACTAAGAATGTTTCCTCTTCCTCTGAAATTTTGTTACCCCTCATTGTGTTGTATAGCTAGGTGTAGCTATGCGATTAAATTACCAAATAAACATCCACCACATTGCGATGACATTCTCAGCATCTAGGAAAAAAACGTTTACCATACGTGAACACACGTGCCCCATCGGCCACTTTTACTTAGCTACTGAAATGGCTGACAGTCCTGAAGTGAGTCAAGTATGTGCTGTCTCCTTCCCACCACTGACAATGGTGTACTAACAAACCTGAAACCATCTGTTTCCCGTACTTCAATACAAAAGTGCCACAAATACACTTTAAAGTTTGCAAAGGCTGATGCTGGATAAAAGACGTGCACCACATACAGCACAGCTTTAGATATTTTACAAGACTTCTTCTGAGACGCACCGTATGTCGCCTTCAACAATGCGGTAATCACGCTATGTTCACGATAAGGGGACTACAGTAATCCGACATAAGCAAGGGTGTACAGTCAGTCGATCTTCGTCAAAACTTTTGAACTTTTGAAGGGGACGGGTATCCGTTGTGCTGGTGTACCTCATATATGCAATGGCTTTCACAGTACTAATATAGATTTGTATATAGCTGTACATGTGTAGCATAGAGGTTTCGCAGGATGTGTACAGCTTCCAGTTATATCTGCACAGCTCCACACTTGCCACAACAGGGTCAAAAAATTTACATATCAGTTCCCTCGCCAATGTGTTGGGCCTCGAAAAATTGAAGCTAATCCGTTAAACAATGTAAATCATCCACAGTATGTAATGTGATATATGATGTCTGAAGTGCTGTGACGTGTCGTGCTGTTTTGCTTGCAGATAAAGAACAGCCTCTGGGAGGGTGCGGTGCACGGCGTGGCTGCTGTATGGAGCCCCCTGCTGCAGAACACGTCCAGGGTGGACCACGAGCTGATGCACATATCGGACTGGCTGCCCACGCTGTACGCCGCAGCAGGTACGTCCAGTGGAGACGGGTGGTGGGAAGAGGGGGCAGGGTGCTCATTTGGTAGTCAGGGAAACAGTCACAGGCAGTGCTGGTATCAGCAGCACTCACATCTAATAACACTGTCTGACAAAAAAAGGTGACGTGCCAAGACGGCATGGTCTGATGTGAATGTACGTTCGTACAGCCACACGCCATCAGCAGGTATCACTGATTAGAATTTCAATTCTCTGCGACAGTTACAATATTCAGCAGAGTGCATTAGCATTGTGTTGTCATCAGGTGTGGTAAGGTATATTAGGGACATGAACAGAGTCCAACGTTGAATGATCACTGAGAAACACATGGAGATGCCGTGTAATCGAGAGACCTTCATCAGCACTGACAAGAGTTAGAGACACGCCTCTTTTTGCGTCCCTATTTGACCGACTGATCAAATTTTGCAGTAACCAGTGTATAGCACTGGCCCAATGTTGGACTGCATTCGAATGTGAGGGCCAGTATACTCGTCGCAAAGTACAAGTAGACTATGTCTAACCACCGTAAGGGGTAGGGGGAGGGTAGCGGTATTGCTCACGAAGACCATCATAACCACTTAACATCTGTAACTACCATCCAGTAACAAGCAATGGACACTGTACAACATACCGTATCTTACTCCACCATTCATTTGTGCCATACTAGGGAATTACCATCCTATGCATGGCCTGCTGTTAACAGTACTATACAGATGGGTGCATATGGAGTGGTGCGGTGGCTAGGAAGCATGGACTGCTAATGAATGGCGTTGAATTACGTTCAGGAACGAATCGCGGTGCTGCACTACCCTCGATGACCATCGTTGGTGAATATGGTGGCGACCTGGGTAGAACAAGGTTCTTCCAATGTTTTGGAGTCACGATGTGGACGCCTTTGGGTATGACTTAAGTCCCAGCAGGTAGTCACTGAGGGCGCAACACTATGTCATGGACATTCTGCATACTTATATGTTACCTCCTATGCGACAGAATCGTAGTGTCACTTTTCAGCAGGACAATGCTCGTCCACACACAGCACTTGTCTGTTGCGTGTGTTGAAGTACTCACATGGCCAGCAAGATTCCCAGATCTGGCACCAACAGAACTTGTATTCTACCACTGAAGACGTCAACTCGTAAGTGCCAGTATTCTGGATATCAGGAATAGCTATTCAGTTATGGGACATCTTGCTTCATTAGTGGATACAAAAGCTCTATAACAGGCTTCACAACTACATACAGACCGACCAGTGGTGGAGAGGGAAGGTTGCGTCATCACACATGGAGGTGGACTGAGATACCAAGTATTTGATTCGATTTTGTAATCGCTGAAATAACATCACATATACTCTCAGCCCATGAAGTTTTTGTTTGTTACCTCTTTCCCCTCTCGGTGTGCTTCATCTTTACCGTCACGCCATTGAGTTGGCACAGCTGTGCACCGCAATTAGATTGTGGGTCATATTTCACGACATTTTAAAAAACGTCCCTATTGAAATTATTACTTTGCGTCAAGGAGTGTAGCAGTTCAGTTTTGCAGTGGGCTTAATTAACTTCTGACACGTAGCACTGTGACGATTGCATTTAATTTTACGATATTTGTATTACAGCGTTATTCTGCACAGCACAAGTACCAACATTGCGTTCATTTTGAAAAAATAACTCGGTGCATCTTTCCTGTGGCCAAAACCTGCTTATCGTCCTGGGGCAATAAAATGGATATTTTCGAGCACATTCATTACTCTCTTGTACAAAGGATGTTTGTTGTGATTTTTGCAATTAGAAACAAAAGTCCTTCATGTCAAAACATGATGTATCATAGCAAACAGTATATTGTGGTGGTAATTCGTTAAACGCAATTTTCTCAATGTGTTCACAGGAGGTAATGCGTCCGACCTGCCGGACGACCTGGACGGGGTGAACATGTGGCCGCGGCTGGTCTCTGGAGAGCCCAGCCAGCGCACGGAGATACTCCTCAACTACGACGAGGTGGCTGAGACCGGCGCCGTCCGCGTCGGCGACTGGAAGCTCGTCAGGGGTGAGTAGCAACCCGACCCGTGCTGGCGTTGCCTGGAACCTATCAAATACATCAGACGTTATTCTACAGGGTCATACCACACCCCACAGCAGTTGCAACTGTGGAATAGAATAGCGAACAGTGCACAGTTAAATGATACGTTACAGACTTTGTGTGGCTGCAATGAGCATAGAGTTCATGTATAGAGGGTGTAACGACTACAACTGCAAATAGCTTTATATATGGTACATTAAATGTGTAAACACAACAATGTATAGGTTGTTTTTTCTCTGCATCTAACAGGATTTCCGTAAACACCACACATAATTTACTACCTGATGTTTTCTGCACGGTTGTAACTGCATCATTAACTGGACTACAGCTGTCCGTATAGGCTTAACGTTTTGTGTCCACGTGTTCATGCTTCGATACCTGCCTTGATGTCCAGAGGAAAATTAGCATTAATGGATTACTCTTGCGACATGTTCTGGCAGGTACAATCCACCACTGAGAGATACGACTTGTGATAGCTATAATTGTTAGTGTGCAAATGACGTACATACTGTTGTAATGCTGTTAAGTACAGAATCCTCAGTCACCGACGGAAGTATCTGCACTTATACCCATTTTATCCTGTATAAGTCTGATGCGTGTATTATAAATGTTATTCTTTATTAATATTCAGTGAAATCGTATTTCGTAGATAGAAAAATGATTTGTGAATATTTGCTGCCTTAAGGCAGCGTAAGTTTAGAAGATATTTAGGTGGAAGGATTCTGTCACGTATTTATCTGATGGTAAAATTTTGTGAACACATTTTGGCCATGAGGATAAGGAAGCATATACCAAAAACCTGGGGATCGACAGGGCACAGTAAGATTTAATAATGGATTCTCGATTGTTGAAGAGGAGGGGCACATTTCTTACTTTTTTGCCAATGGCATTGTGCTACAGAAACCAGTGTCGACGGTGCTAAAGAAGGAAAGTGTGCAATATAGAAAGTGGTTACTCATATGGTGTTCACACATCGTGTAGTGGCTTCTGTGAGATGTGTATAACACCAGCTGGCAGCCCTAACAAGTGGTCAAAGAAGGGTGGCTACATTTATCTAAATTATTTAATGCACACTGAGCGTTCTGATGATGTGACAAAAAGAGTGGCAGTTGTGGGAGGAATGGGAGAGTATGAAGAAGTAGGAGTTTCTATGAAGTTGGGTCATTTAGTGCAAATTTAATGTTGTAAGTTGTTTGAATCGAAACCGTAAGCGGTGTGGTGGTGCGCCAGGTGTGCAGAACAACGACTACTACGCCGGGGCGAGCGGCGCTGAGGACCCGCTGTTCACGCCGGCCTACGACGTAGAGGAGGTGCTGGCCAGTCCAGTGGGGCAGGCGATCTCCAGCGTGGTCGGGGCGTCCCCGGAGGCGGAGGACGTGCTGCGGCTGCGCGCTGAGGCGACCGTGTCCTGCCCGGAGCGGCCCGCGCACGGGCTGTGCAACATCACGAGCAGCAGCGGCTGGTGCGTCTTCAACATCAGGCAGGACCCGTGCGAGGCGGGCGACGGCCAGCCGGCCGACATGCCGGAGGGCCTGGTGGACACTCTGCTGGAGCGGCTGGAGACGCTGTCGCAGCCGCTGATGCCGCAGCCGGGGGCCAACATCACGCAGACCGACCTGGCCGACCCCAAGCGCTGGAACAACACCTGGGTGCCCTGGGTCGACTGCATCGCCGATAACGCAGACCCCATGTGCAACGTCGTCACGTAGTGGCCGCTCTCTCTTTCAGCACTTACGTCCCCTCAATAGTGTGATGTAGCTATGTAAAGAGCAATAAATGGCTGTCACATATCGTACTTCTTGAATTTTTCTCAACAGTATGTGTACCTTAATACCAATTCCAGAACAAATCTTACAACCATTACCACTGCGTTTATACCTTAATTAAGTTCAAAATTGTTAAGGCTTTTCTGGCCACTTGTTGACAAACTGCCTATTGGCATCTGTTTAGGGTTCTTCGGCCGACGTTCATCTAAAAGGTTTCCTCTTTCTTGTTTAAACTGTTCGCGTGTTTTTGTATTTCTGCAGCTTCTCTGAACAAACGAGTGTGATAGTGCTTCTCTACAGCCAGAACTTACGTGTCGGCGAATTTTAATACGTGGTCGGTCTCATTCAGTGCGTGCTCTGACACGGCCGGTTTCTCCACCTGCCCCGTCCTGCAATGTCGCTTATGCTCTTTGATCCTGGTGTTAATGGATCGTCCAGTCATTCCGACATAAACATGTGCATGGAATACGGTTTATTCCCGCCCTTGCAAATGGGTCTCTTTTCTCCTTCGCCGATCTAA
The DNA here is from genome assembly GCF_023897955.1 of Schistocerca gregaria. NCBI lineage: Eukaryota > Metazoa > Arthropoda > Insecta > Orthoptera > Acrididae > Schistocerca > Schistocerca gregaria. The sequence goes on from NC_064927.1 coordinate 200,342,575, forward strand.
GACACTCTTTGATCTTCCTTGTCGGTTTGAAATTCGTCTTTACGCCATGTTTGCGCAATATACGGCCGATTCTGTCCGTCACTCTGGGAATGTACGGCAGAAAGGCCGTACCTGACATTTCTTTTTCTGGTTTCTTACTTCGCCGGTCATCGTTCGTGAATCCGCTATACAATCTGTCAATAATGTAAATTATTCTACGTAGCTCAAACATGCAGGCACTTCCCAACTATGTATTCTGAAGACGCCAGAGACTTAAAAAGTGACAATACAAGCTTCACTTTTTCAAACTACGCCAAATAATACTGAAACTCTCGATGCTCACAGAAAGTAATACACTCTACCAAAAGCTAATAATAAAGGATAACTAAGACGGTGAAGAGCCAGTAATTCAAGATAAAAAACTCTCAATAATATGCAACAAACACTGTTTTGGAACGCTTAATTTTTCAAAGTAAACATAGTGGATGAAACATGATCGATACACCAAAATCACCTGTTTCTCAACCCCTTTCGTCCCCCACCTCTCTCTCTCTCTCTCTCTCTCTCTCTCTCTCTCTCTCTCTCTCTCTCTATCTCACACACACACACACACACACACACACACACACACACACACACACACACTCAAATACACACACACACACACACACACACACACACACACACACACACACACAAATCAAATAAGTTTCTCTAGCAGACGCACCATGAAAACTTGCTACCGAAGCATTCAAAATTAACATCGCACTGGACGAAAACAAAACTTGAAACAAGTGAGCAGCGACTATAACTGGATCTCTCGGTGACTAATGCGCCTTTACTTTTTCTCCCACATCTTGTCCTGTGTACGAAAACGTGTGATACCAGGTGCGGGAGAAGTGTAACAGATGTGGAAGACTGTGTATGTAATTACTACCAAATAACAAAGCACATCAATGTTGTACACGTACGACCAATACTCTCTAAAAAATGCTTCAAAATGAATAACTCTCTAAATTCTCCAGACTGCTTCGCAGCTGACATGCTGTAATACCGTAGAAAGGAGTAAACGGATGCCAACCTGTATCGAGCCAATTCCTCAAGGTAGTTCCAGGTGAGCAGAAAAACGAAAATCGAAACGTATAATGTATAATTTTTGTACCTAAAGTAGAAAACAACCACAAAACTTGTATAACATTTTTAAATGAAGAAAACGAGATAGGAGACACATAGGTGTCGAAACATGTCGGGGTAAACAGAAAAAAGAAATGCAGTGTGTTTTGCAGCAGTCAGAGTTCAAAAACATAACTTGGAAGACGTCACCTGAGGCTTCCATCACAATAATGAGAATATTACTTTGATGTATGAACTCTGTATTTGTTGTCTTACGATTACCTGAATCAGCAGTCTTCCTTGTAGATCTAATTAGTTATGGGTGTCATGTTCATAGTATGTACCATTCTCCTCTAATCCAGTAGGGTGGATCTTTCCTTTCCTTACGTTCATTCTTCTAACCAAATGACGTGCTATTGTTCAAGCAATCATTTTTGCTGCGTACAGGACGTCATTCATCTGTACTTCTATTGAGACATGTAGCTTAATGTCATCCATGTCCATCAGACGACTTAACACATTCTTTAAGCCGTTGCTGCTTTCGATAACGAAACTATATCAATTTGAATTAAGTATAGACAGAATTGGATTTTGTGCTAAAAGATAAGGGGCTCAAGCTGTATCTTCTGTGTCTCTCAAATTCTAATTGACTCAGTTATCATACTTTTGTTGCCATTTGTCAGGTTTTGGAGGAAGGAAGACACGCCTTCTAGTGCTTCATCACTGACGAACATGGCTTGATGGCTTAACTGTTGATTTTACTTTTTCTTCTTAATACTTATTATCATCATTTTTGAAGCATTTCGAACTGAACCTTTATTAAAGAGCGGGTCACACGTACGTCTATACTCTATTCCCTTTAGAATTACCACTCTCTATAAGAACAAACTCATTAGACGAACTCGTGATTTGAGTATGGTTGTCTAACGAGTAATGAATATACAACCATACTCATTAGACAAACTCGTGATTTGCCGTCTCTCTTACTGATTTTATGTCCTCATTCTACCGTAACGGCTCTTTATCACGACTAATATAGACTGAATAGTTGGATTCAGAAGTCTATCGCTAAAGACATTTTCAAATCTAACGTTTCACTTCTCTGCTAATAAATCACATTACCTTGCATTTAAAGTGGCTAGTCATTCATGACGAGCTGAAAACAATATAGCGAGTGATTTTCGTTATCTGTAGTTACACAGCTAACAACTGGAGACTCAGAGAGTGTGCTTCTCAGCACTTGATAGTGATCTCATCAAACTCTCATCTTACGACTCCAACACAGGTGCCATCGTCAGATTCAAGTAGGTCTGATTACCTTTCTTAGTTGCTGGGATCAACAGGAACAATAAAATACTGTGTGACATCGGAAACGTTTCAGTAAGTGGTTCGAACATCTGAACACGGCGAAACATCGTAAAGGTGAAATAGTATTTAAGACACGAAAAAAGAAATACGATGAATTTGGTGTCTTGTTTATCAGGTTGTGACACCAAGCTGCAGAGGTTGGCCCTCATTTTTGCAGAGTGTCCCGTCCCATTTGTTTAAAGTCGCTACTCTCCTAGGATGACGTAGAGAATTTCCTTCTGCTTCGCAAGCGGACTTCGCATTGTAAGTCTATCCGAACCAGGACAACTTTGTTGATTCTGGGTCATTTCCCTAATAGTTGTATATCTTTCGTGGTCTCGCTGAGATATTCCATAGGATCTTTTGAGACAGTCCATTTCAACAACTCTCAATTTTGTTTTTACCTTTCTAGTAAGTTTGACATGCTGGCCCACTACTTTCAAGTTTGTTACATTTTCACCACTGCACAGGTATACAGTGTTCTGAAAATTTACCTTGAATCTGCACTTATCAAATTCTTCTAACAATTTTCTTAGCTTAAAGCATATATTATCTTCAGAACTGCCTCATCATCTGAGAAGAACCAATGGACACAAACAGTGACACTTTTTTATCTGAATTCCTGTTCCTGTACATTTACTATTCCACAAGTCTAGGTACAAGAAGAGAAAGAAAGTCGCCAGTCTTCGTTGCTACTCGCCGCGGTGCACAGCACAGCTATACATGACTACGGAAGCACACAGAGAACGCTGGTTAGCCTGGCAGACAATGTGTAGCTGAGCCATTACGGGTAGAACAAGAGTGCTCCATTATCTCTATAGTTTTTCTCACAAGATTTTACAGAAACAACTCAACAAAAAAATTTGATTTTTAGTTACGAAGAACTGTATATGTCACCTTCATGGTAAAGTGCCCATCGTCTCCTTAATGGTCATATTTATTGTGATACTCGCAGCATTGAAAAATATTAGTCGCTATGATTTTGCGATTGGTGCATATTACACCGTATTTTGCTGCGGATGAAATTTAGTTAAGATATTTAATATTTCTCTACACTTGGGAGGAGATCGTCATCTATCCCCAACCTCGAGAAAAAAGGAATTTATGTAGCACTTTTACTTCGCAAGCGTGCGAGAAAGATATCTTCATAACATACCTCACATTTCCTAAACCCCTCGCGATATTGAAACCAGATTTTTGCAAATGATAACACACAATAAGGAGAGTATTTTGCCATATGCTTACCATAAGGAACTTCCTTATCTTTGTTGTTGTAACCGGGCTACAGTTTTTATTTAATTTTTTTTCAGTCCACTGTTGTAAGATTTAAAAATTTATTTATAGGTATCAAAAGCAGAATCTGCTAGTATGAAAATAAAGATGCTATTTCTTCTCTTATGTTACAGCAAATCCGACTCAATGGCGTTTTCTGAAAGATATTGACCTCTTTGGTCATCCATTACTTGTTTAATAAGACATTCTATTTCAAGTTTATGTCGCGATGGCTATTCAAAGGGAAATCTGAGCAGTTTATAGTGTGTTTTGGCAAAAAAGCAAAATTTTACGTGGCAGTTGCATAAATGCATGTGTTACTCAAAACTCGTAACTGATGACACTTGTCTTAAGAAAAAAGTTTAACAACTCAGAGGAAAATAAATCGCGAATTCTATTGCAGGATGAGGGGAATCGTGTAACACAGGGTATTTTTAATAACGGACGGCTATGGCTGTTACTGTCCGCGCTTCAGTTATATTTGGCATACGAAAAAGTACAGCAAATACTGTACCATCTTTCCGTCCTTGTCCCTGCACAGAGCGAGGGAATGAATCTGCTTACCTTTTAATTCACCAGTAATATTGACTTTCAGGAATAGTTGGCAAGGTTCTGTGAGTCGCCATTGTGTTCACAGCTTCATAGTTACGAAAGAGTTTTATTGTGTCAATTCTAGTCTGTAGGTAAAATCGGGCATTTTTCCATTAGAAATAACAAATGTGGTACCTGTGTGTCTCTGGATCACAGTGTTATAAAAATGAGATTGTCATTATTTTATGAACCGCTAGAGAGTAGACAAGGTTAAAATAGATTATAAATATATATATATATAATCTGTTTTTAACACATCAAAGGACTCTTAAAGTGAAGGGGATCACCACTGAATGGGGGTAGGAGCAGTAAGATGGTACACTATTCGCTGAATATTACTTTCATGTTTCTTAGATGAAGAACAAGGAGAAAATCCGTTTGTAAGTTTCCAGACCACTCGCTCACTATTAAAAATATGATGGTTTACGGGATTCTGCCAAAGTCGAAACAAAGTTGCTGCGTTATTTTTGTCTGAACTGTTGACCTTTTCTAACTTGAAGAAGCAGCATCAGTTATGAGTAACGGCTATGTTTCTATTTTTGATGGATTTAATTTTGCTTCTTTTGCTAATACACACCATAAATGGCAGAAAATCACTATACAGCAGCTCTTGAGATAATCTTAAAACAGTGTGTTTTATTAAACAAGAAATAGGAGAATAGAGAAATCAACACCTTATGGAAAACCTCGATGTTTCGGTTTGCAGTAACATAAGAAAAGAAATTTCACGTTTATTTTATACTTGTGAATTCTCTTTTCACTTGCTGTCGAAGACTCTTAAGAATTACGGTAGTGGATTGAAAAAATAAAATAAAAACCATAGTTTTTCCTATATCGCCGTAGATAACAAATTTCCGCACGAAAATCCACCTTACATAGTGCGGCTTAACCGAAGTCGGACCCGCGAATTGACAGTCAGGGTTTTAAGTACAGAGCATTCACCATTTCACAGACTGCATTACCATTTAAAAAAACACTATATATATATATACTAAGAGACTATTTCTGAGATCAGCAACAATCGTTTTAAACAGCAAGTAAAAAGGGAGCAACAGTTTAGATAGCAATAACAGTATTAAAATGACACATGGCCTTTTATCAAATAAGTCCTTATAGACAAGTTCATAAACTGGAAACCCTTAATGTCAAATCATGACTAAGTGTTATGATCATTTAAACCACAGACTGTATATAATCTAACAGAGAACACAGCTTGAGAAAATAGTAGCAGGCGCAATTATGTTACATACCATTTTCTGTTACTTTTTGACAAGAACGTTACAAACCTGCACCATTGGGCTGCCTCAACAAACCTTTTCATGGGCACATTTTCCTGAGCTTATTTCAGGTGACATGACTTACTATGAACCACCTATGCCATACCATGGAAAAATAAAATTTTTAGGCACCCATTTTTTGGAAAATTTATGTGGCGTGATGACTCTCATGGACCGTGAGATGATACCATCAAATATTTTAGTAATTTCTTTAATGTTAAAAGTGACACTGCGAAGCAATGAAAGATGTACATGATTTCTAGATAATCCTTTATTCACAAAATAGTAACGAAAATTTAATTACTGGATGTTATAAAATAGTCTGAAATATGGATCTACTCACAAATAGACATTGCTGTTGGAACATATTATTCTTGTTCTTTTTGCTACAAAAATGTTCAAATGTGTGTGAATTCCTAAGCGACCAAACTGCTGAGGTCATCGATCTCTAGACTTACACTATACTTAAACCAACTTAAACTAGCTACGCTAAGAACAACACACACACACGCATGCCCCAGGGAGGACTCGAACCTCCGGTGGGAGGGGCCGTGCAATCCGTAACATAGCGCCTCAAACCTCGCGGCCAATCTGCGCGGCTCTTTTATCTTCTTTTCTTGTACTGCGCATACGGCAACGGCTACACTTCATAATTTTCTTTGGAAGATGTCCACCCATATTTGAAATCCTATGTTTATCAGAAATACCGTTTTGCCTGCTATTTTAAAAAATGATTACAGATGGAAACCAAAGTCGTTTCCGTGTTGAGAATGCTGACAGTAATTCTCTTGCAACCTGTAAACGGAATGTTAGCTGCTTTCCATTTAATATGGCTCCTGTGTTCACTATAAACGGATTCGTAATGACACCATCAACTAGAAAATAAAAATATCTGTGGCACCACTTTAGAGATCGATGTCCAGATATATACCGTTCTCGATTCTGATAGAAGAGATCCGCGCGGCCCATTACATTGTTGTGCAAACTTATGGCACTCTGACAAGCTTTTCTACATATGGAACCACCCCTTCCTTATCTCAAAACGAATGTTGCTTTCTTGGAAGTTGTTACCGTTCTAGTGTCTTGCAACTTAATCGCAACGACTGAATCTTTGATCTGTGCCTTGAACTCGCCTCGTGAAAGTTTGTCCTTTTTCTCCATCATTTCCGGAAGACTTTTTCTGTTGATTCAGCAGTACCTACAGAATAAATTCTAGTATCAAAAAGTGTTTTCGTTAAGACGTACGAAGTTAAATAGTTGCCACTTGCAACAATACATTTACTGTGTTTCAAAGGTGAACAAAACGCAAGTGCAACCCTTTCACCAAGAGGAATATTGGTGTTATTGTCTTCCCCTTCTCCATAATAGATCGGGAACCTCAGTATGTTGCCTGTCTGAGCATCAACCAGGCACTCCATCGACTGAAACATTGTCTACCACTGAGGGCACTTGTTGAAAAGTAGCACGAGACTGTGTGTCGATATTCAGTATATTATTCAGTTCAGTTCATGTTCAGTATATTATTTACAGAAGGGTCCAAAAACTGTATGCACTGTTTAAAAGTCCATAACTTGCAAACTAGTTGGCGGAGTTGTCTCATTTTTGGTGAAAGGGTAACTTAAAGTCCAATTTAAAGATATCACTGTAGGTGTTCGAAATGGTCACCATTAACATCTACACACAAATGATGCCGCCGAACTGCAGCACGAACTACTGACTGCAACGTGTTTAGTTGGATATTTGCACATGAATGTACGATGGAGTCTCGAAGTTCATCCAATGTAGGTGGCTTTTGTCGATAAACGACGTCCTTTAGTGTTCCCCACATGTAAAAGTCCAGAGGAGTCAGGTCTGGGGAACGTGGTGGATATTGCACAGCACCTCTACTGCCTATCCATCTTCCTGGTAGATTTTCATCTAGATACGCCCTAACACGATTTTGGTAGTGGGCTGTGGCACCATGTTGTTGAAAGTATACTCTTCGGTCTCCATACAAGTCTCGGATGGCAGGTAAAAAAGATATCTGAAGCTTCTGAAGGTATACCTCACCGGTAACTGTGCCGTCAAAGAAGAATGGCCCAATCAAGCCCCGGTAAGACAACCCACACCACAAATTTACTTCTGGCAAAATCACGGCATTGTCTACATGGACGTTCGGATTTTCGGCGGCCCAGTAGATGCAATTGTGGCGATTTATTGTACCACTGAGATTGAACTGTGCCTCAACAGACCACTCAGTCATCTCTGCAAACTCTTCATCGTTGCGAACCACGTTAGTAAATCACTCGTATTACTGCATTCTACTACGATCTGGATCGTCCTCGTTCAGTGCGTGTAGCAAACGTGGGATGTAGCACTTCCGCTTTGCTGTCTTCAAAATTCGCCGAACAATTGAGCGACTCACTCCAGTTTCTCGGGCACACTGTCTCACAGACTTCTGTGGTGAGCGAGTGAATTGTAACACACGACGGACGTTAGCTGGACTTGTTACTGTTACAGGTTGTAATGCCCCAAAATTGAAAAGTAGTGTGAGTGGTATACGTGTGTGGCATTACGTACGTAATTCGCCTCAACTTATTATCAAAGTGTCAATTTCGATATAAAAAAGGGTTGTTAATTTTATATGTATTTGCTTCTGAAAATGTTGTCAAAATTATGTTGTAGAAAGAGCATATGCAAATCTGCCTGTCGTGGCCAGAGATGTCACACAACCGCGACGATAGCAGCAGCATGGCGCACGGGAAAGATACCGACTGATGCGCTACTGGCCGATATTTGAAGAGGGACGAAAACACCTAATAATGAAAGTTGTGAAAAAGAGACAATTAACGCAACATGTTTGTTTGTTCAAAAATTCTGGTTCTTGGTTTTGTCCCTTGTTTCAAGAGTAGTTACCGTTGAGATCTCGTGTAGAGAGTTACATTTGGTGCATCGGTCAGTCAGTCAGTTCGTGACACTCGGAAAGTGTGAGGCTATTTGAAGTTGGGGCTCCAGTGATTTAATGTCGGATTTGGGCTTCTAAAGTTATTAGTTGAACCCGTGATGGGTTTATGGCCTATATGGGAAGCTATATGTAATTATTGGGCTAGGTGTGTTGTTCGCAGTCAGTAGTGGGTTGTGCGAAGATATTTGGAGTATGCTTTAAAAGAGTAATTCGTTGTGTGACACGATAAGAGATTGGTTTTTCTCCCGTTTTCATGTGATTAGTGATAGTGTAAAGTTTGGCCGAGCTAACCTTGGAGTTACTCGCAATCAGGAGTTCCGTATCTCGTGCTAAGGGGAGGTTCTTTTCAGTCTTGATTTTGTGTATTTGGTATCGCCTTCACGCGAAGACTTTGTGAGTGATTGGTTTAATAAGGATAAGCACAAAGCTACATGTGCCGTTGCCGCTTCTGTAATAAGGATTTACTAAAGCTTTGGCGTGAGTGTGCGACTGTATTGGTTGTAATTGTGGGAAAGTCCTAAAATAATAGAATCCTCGGCTGAAAGAACTCTCAAATTGAAGTGCGGCCTATGATTGTCGTGTACTTATTGTGAGAACGGACGTCCTGGTTTGATTACTGCAAACGGGAGAACCAATCTGTGTCAGATACTATGAGACACGCGTGAATTGATGTAATAGTAATTTTCCATCCGACGAAACTGACAGATCCAAGACCTGTTAATTGAGTAGGGCACGATAATTGTATCTTTGAAATTGTGAGTGGTGAGTGTTTTAAATTTGGTATAGAGGGTCCGCGTATGTCAACGCCTGAAGACGGAGAGATTTGCTTTGATTTGAGTGAATATTAATGATGCTTTAAAGTGGCGACGCTAAGGTTTTTTGTTCTTTTTTTATTTTTTTATTTTTTTTTACTAACTTCCGCTTAATGGGGAAGTAGTTTACCATCAGCACTCACGCATGACGAAACTTTGTGGAGACATTGAAAATTAAGAAAATGGCTAAATAAAATGATTCTCGGGCCCTGTTTATCATTAAGGAAAAATTGGTGTCTCGTTTTATCATTTGTCCCCATATAACGTAACTTGAAAATACGATAACAGAATCTTTGAATCTGAAGAAATAAAAAGGTTAAAGATAACTCAGTCAATCAAAACGGTAAAGCACAAGCAGGACAAAGAATATTAAAGTGAAAGGTAAGTCACACTGAGAGTTTGTTACGATAATTACGTAAAGTTCGGCTTAAAGTATTTGAAAGAGGTTTTTTCTGACTGTTTAAGTGATACGAAGTGGAAAAGTTAAGTTATGGGGGATTAATAAACTATGAAGGTTGTAGCATAAACCACTACCATTGATAGAATTCAAAGACCATTAGCCATTGTGTGTGTTCGTAAAAAGAAATAAGCAAGGACAGTGCTGCAATGCAGTGACTGTAGAGGATTAATGATCTCTAACTAGCAACGCTCAGTCAACACGTAAAATTATATCGCTGGCGTGCTCTTACGAAAAATAAACTAACTGAAACTGGTAGCTAAGGAAGTTTAGTCTAGATTGATTGCTTCGGTGGGGTTCTATTAAAGGGATCGCTCAAACTCCACGTTGGATAATTTTCAATCTGGGGAAAGGTAAGATAAATCCAAGGTATCGGCTTTGGAGTGTTGGGTTACGTAAGCGAGGTTTCCGATCATGGTGCTGTGAAGTGTGGCACATCCCAGTGGGTTGGGTTTAATTGACTTAAGTATCGCATAATGATCAGACTTGTAGTTTCTGCTTGATTCCACCGACTGCTAAATTACGTTTGGTGTTAGCTTGCTGGTCGAACCTGTAAAATCTTGTGATAGATGCGTTAACTAAAATTTTCAATCGGGAGCTAACATTAGCGATAAAACCATAACCCGTTTGTACTAGTGATGGTCCAGCTGCATCTTCAGCGGTAGCTATTGTGCGAGTGGTAAGAATCTGGTTAAACTTTCCATCCTCACAACTACTTGCAGATAGTTGATATAGTACACGGCGTTGCGGAACTCTATGATGTCGCTACGCGTTTAATTACACTTGTCATCTCTGTGTATCAGTGCCATCCCACCCAGGTTTGACAAACTGATTAATAGTAGTCGCTTTAGCAGGTGTTGCTGGTTAGTGCAGTAAATATAATTTAGCAGACACATCACCACCGAGGAGGAGTACTAGATGCTGCCTCTGTCTCCAGCCTTCGACTTCAAATTTGTCTCGAATGCGACGAATCGTTAAACGTGTTGGTGGCTCTGTTTGATACTCATTTCGCCATTGCCGTTGAACCTCATTAATGTTTTCGTACTTAAAATACCACCTCAAAACTGACTTCCTTTCATCGAATGTAAGCCTTGCGCCAGCCATGTTTACTCCAGTAACCAGGCGCAACTAAGAACAAAACACTGACTATCTGGTGACTGTCATCTGACAAAACAAAACAACGCAATACAACACTTGTGTGGCAATTGCCGGAACTACAAACTATTGCACTACCAAAGATGAGACAAATCCGTCAATTAGTTTGCCAGTTGTGGACTTTTAAACACTGAATACATTTTTTGGACGCCTCTGAATTATTTTCCTAATATTTTAAAAAATCGTCAGATTCAATGTCGAAAATGACTTATCTTCAGGAAGTGAAAAGTAATATCTTCCTCTCTGGTAAATTAATTATGTAATAAGAAAGATCTAAGCTAAGTGAATATGCCTAATAAAACCTCAGTAAACAGGCATTTTGTCTACACTAAATGTGTGAAACATTGCTAGAGCCGGCCGCGGTGGTCTCGTGGTTCTAGGCGCGCAGTCCGGAACCGTGCTACTACTACTGTCGCAGGTTCGAATCCTGCCTCGGGCATGGATGTGTGTGATGTCCTTAGGTTGGTAAGATTTAAGTAGTTCTAAGTTCTAGGGGACTAATGACCACAGCAGTTGAGTCCCATAGTGCTCAGAGCCATTTGAACCATTGCTAGATGTATGGTCAGCTCGAACCATGGGTGCAGTTATTGCCACATGTTTTGATGTGTTACATTGTATTAGAAAATTTCATATATACATTAACATCAAGAAATTTGCATAACAAATGAGAGAAGTACGGTGGAGTGCTTACAAACGCCACTTGTCTGCAGAAAAACAAACAAAACCACGAAATAACACCAAAACAACGTCTTTCTACCACCACATTGGTCACAACACCCATATAATACTCCATCAATTGTTGACAGTGCGACTGCTGCCACCGGAGGGAATGTTCAGTTTTTCTCTTTCTAATGTGCAGATGGCAACACGAGCAACACATGGGAATGTCGAGTTCCATGGATCCTGTAGGACATAAAAGTATGTGGGTAGGTATCTTCCCGTTGCCCACGAAAGGGCTACAAAGATGAATCTACGAAGCAACGGTCTGAATTTTAGATGCAAAAAATATAATATGAAATGTCAGTACTAGATGCTGCCTCTATCTCCAGCAAGAAAAATTCCGGTCCCGTAACTTCAATGAGTAAAGAAACAAATTTCATATCCTGCGTTCTGGTCTTTCCTTCTCTCCTGTTTTTTTTTTTACCTTTCCATTTTTAGTTTTTCCTTTTTTTTAATAAAATGTTCAGTACTAAGGAACTCTCCACCGTGCCAGACTGGTCACAGTTAACAACGCATGTTCAAAACTTTCGGCACAGATAAATCTCCTTAAGCACGAGCTTTAATCTACGCAATGCAGATTATATGCTTTGCCTCTTACAAGGTTGACTGGTAACACCAAACAAAATAAGGAAGTAAAAACGATCTGTTTGCGCCTAGGCACAGTGCCTACGAATTACACGAAACTGTGGCCAAACTAAGCACGAGGTCCGTTAAAGCCAGTGTCGTTAAAACCCCCGATTTGTGTTCCACCGATAGACACAATGTTACCCATCTTGCACCTACTTTTGAATATCCAAGAGTGCATATAGTTGCATCCACGCTTCCTTTGCTGATTGACGGATGCAGCGCCAACTGCCGAGTCGTAATGCGTCTGTCTTTGCGAATGACAACATCAGCTCTCTGCGACATGTCTGGTGTGACATGCGTGGACGGTCTCCCCGACCGCTGCAAATCGTGGAGCTTCGTCGAAACGCCTTCTAATGACCTCACTCTCCGTGCCCAGCTAATAACTGTACTTCTGTCGACAGCAGACGCTCCATAGACTTTGCACAAGAGTTTGTGAATACTACCCACAATTTCTTTCTGTGCTGTCAGAAATTCAGTAATGGCACATTGCTTGTAACATACATCACCTACAGACGCCATTTTGAACCTGTCCTACAGCTACGCTATCTGTCGGAAGTAACAGAAACTTAGCGCGCTCAAATAATACTTACGCGACGTATCGGATTCATAGCGTTGTTTTTGGCTGAGAAAAAAATGCAGTGCGTTCATTTCTGGGCAACACTCGTGCTTAGGCACTGGAAAAGATACATGTGACGCAGTGAGATTTACACGACCGGAACAATCACGCTCACTCGTAAAAATTCAAGGTACCCTTTCAGAGAAGAAATGGGCTTTTCGGAGCCAAAATTAGGTGAATAAGGAAGAAGGGGGCTTAATTTAACGGCCAGGAATCAGATAACAAGCGCAGCTAGATTACCACACTGCAAATTTATCAGTTTCGGAAGACCTGAGCGAGCTCTAGACTGAGAAAGCCGTTGTACACACACAAACTTCCCAATGCCCAAATTCGGTGTGCCTCGCCACAAATTCGATCCACTTGACGCCCTAGGAACCGGGAGAGGAGGACGTCGCCGCCCAAGCACGAGCTGTCCCAACTCACTACTGTCAGTGGCAACACCTCGCTTCCCCGATGGTGACACAGCTTCCACGGCCTCTAGATGGACAGCGGACTCTGTAATGCGGCTGTAAACCAATGTGCACGAAGCGGGCAATTTGTAAAACGAAAGGGAGCCGACACCTCACGGCATGTTAACTATGCCATATAGTGCTCTCCTCTCTGCGTGCTATCATTTTCCAAAATGGATGTTATGAATACCTCATTATCGTGTAAATGAGAGCGGCATTGAACATGCCACATAAACTCCGTTTAGAGACATATAGGGGTTTCCTATACAATATAAGGAAACATTCAATGTCTTTACTAAATTTAATTGCCACTCGCGATTAGCCGAGCGGTCTGGGGCGCTGCAGTCATGGACTGTGCGGCTGGTCCTGGCGGAGGTTCGAGTCCTCCCTCGAGCATGGGTATGTGTGTTTGTGCTTAGGATAATTTAGGTAAGATTATAGACTGATGACTTTAGCAGTTAAATCCCTTAACATTTCACAGCCATTTTTTCTTTTCTTAAATTTCATTCGCAACAACATATGCCCAAAAGACATCAACATAGCAATCTATATTTTTCATTGCAAACTTTTTAGAATTTCGCGCAGAATTTTAACTGCAAATATCACAAGTACGACAATTAGCGAGATGATGGGCACTTTCCCATGGAGCTTCCAAACGTACTCTCGAACTGTTAGTCAATGTAATGCCTCTTATAAATCCATTATGTAACGGCATAATACTATTTTATCTAATTTTGGAGGCTACCTTTTCCTGCATATTGTGAATGTTAGGCAGCATGGTATTTTAAAAAGACAGCTCTCGTCAAGACTGGAAACAGGGTATCCAGTGGATAACGTTTCTTACACTTGCCTCCATTCAGGTGAGGTTTGTGTATTTACCCGTCTGCTTCGATCTTTAATGAAATATCTCAAATTTGTCTATAATTATATCACTTGACATACGGTTGATGTCACTCTCAAGAGGTATCTCTTAACTATGGGAGATTTCAGTATCTTCACAATTTATTTTCTATTTTAGAAACATTACTTGTGTTCAGTTCATTTTCTGTATATGCAGAATTAATCGTTCGTTACTTTAGGTCTATTGTCAGTGGGTCTCTTAATCCTTAATTAAGGGTGTCACTCTATGAAGGACGCAAGTGGGATACATAATACCTGAAATGTATTCCTAATTGCGAATATGGACAACCATCATCTGTATAATGGTATGAGGACACTAAAAATTTGTGCCAGACCAGGACTCGAACTCCTAATTTCCCGCTTATCCGAGCACGACTCACTATCAGTATGTCGTCAGCCATATGTTTACAACCTGTACTGATTCATCTATGTATATTCCCGTACAAATATGACATTTTTCATGAAAGTCGCTTGCCGACTCTCGGCGGATAAGTACGAGATTGCACCACCTGTGTTATTCCGAATTACGATGCAACATCACGCATGTACGTCCGGAGGAACATTTCATAATAATTCGGAATAATATAGGCGCTGCAACATCGTGGAATACATAATTATGTGAAACCAAATGTTTCGGATTTAACGCACGGGCATGCAAACCGCACGATGATCTAAGCTACTACAGTTATAACATCATTGTGCACCGGCTGACCTGGTTGGACCTAGCAGAATAACGCGTAAAATACATTGTTTTAGCTCTCAGTAAAGTATTTAGGACGGAAATACTCAGTTATTTTAACATAATGGGAAGAAACTTTGATTATCCTACGGTTTGTACACTCTGTGCTTTCTAATTGCATCTGACTGGTTATGCGATCGATTTCGGGAACGCAACGACTTACGATAAATTATCGTGGACTGAAAATTTCCCCTACATTCAACAAGCAATATTATTATTCTGAATTGCTGAAACCACGGGAAACATTACAAGCGTCTGGTGCCCATCACGCGTCTTAGAACAGACCAACACAAATACTCAACACCTACTAATTGATCTTACACATGGCAGTAGTTACAGTACAAAGGCATTATAATACCATTTAAATACACTGACTGGGCTGAAATTGCTTTTAAATGATACCTAAATTTATACTAGTGAACACACATGAGGATATGAGCCCACTAAAACCCACTAAAGGATTTGTCGCGAAGTGCGCTTCCATGTGTTAAGTACAAAGGAAATGGCACAGAATACAGAAAATTATCCCACATTAAGTTGAGCTTGAATTCACAGCTATTTCTGCTACCTACTCGGTTATTTCGTATCCAACGCCAGAATGTATTGTTCTTTGTCAGGGCGTAGCACAAACCGTTATACCAGTAGCCAACACAAAAATATTCTCCAAAAATTTAAAATTCGCTGATGTAAACCAACGATGCTTCTTTTCCACAAACAAGTAAAACCCTTCTAGCTCAGAACGGTGAAAGAAACTTGAGAATTTCATGGCTTAAGGCCCCTGTCCCTTTTTGCGTCAAGTGTACACTCTACCATGATAGAGAGATAGGTATGTAACTTTATCATTCAACAATTACAAACTGCACAAGAGATGGCAACATTTCACTTGAGCTATGCACTGAGACACCTTCAGCTACTAACTATTGACTTACACTGGTACGAATCTGATAGGCAATACTCCATCTCAAGAAACTAAGTTCCTGCCTTACCAGCACTTAATTAGACCAAAAGCGCCAAAATAATCGTGCTATCATATATTTCTCCATTGACACTGACTACAAAGCACACATTGCTCTGAAGTATAATGATTCTGTGACTCGTTTACTGGACAATTTTCTTGCAATTTTGGCTTCGAGCATGGAGATTTTTTCCGTCTCAGCCAGCCTGGAACACACTGCCACAATGACATATCCCGTACATAGCGTTCTCTGCCCCATACAAGAAGGCTGCTATAGGCTGAGCGGTCTGACTCCCTCTCTAGATATCGATACTCGCTACCTTTAACGCCTGCTAGTTTCCTTGCCCAGCCTTCCCTACAGTTTCATCTTTCCAAACCACCACTCTCACTGTATATTTGGTTAGTCTTTCTGCTACTACAACAAACACATCATCATTAATACTTACACAGGGCAGGAAGGACAAAAGGTAAAAGGATGCGTGACCATTGAAGTAAAACAATACTCTTTGCTTTTACACATCATCATGGCCCTGAAGTGTGATTCTATACGTGTAGCTACATATTCTGTCATTATGAAATTATTTCCAGACACTATAATTAACATCAAACGCAAGTAGCCTCAAGGGTTGTAATGGAACGAAACTAGCAGTTAAGTTTCTAGATTACAAAGAAAAACCACTTTTTATACCGATTAGTTTGTGTAAAATCGTTTGAAAAAAACTGCAGGGTGCGTGTCTCAATTCTGACAGCACAGCCAACGGACGTGCCAAACGCCGGAAAAGCTTGCCTCGTTCATTTTGGCCCGCTGTCAGGTGTAGGGGCGGCGTCTGTCGGTGGTAGTCATTTCGTGCTGCCCCATTAGATAACTAGGGAATATTTTCTGCCCTCGGGCTAGCTGTAAGGATTTCTGAATGTATATTTTAAATGCTATAGGAGATAAACTTCATCCTTGTTCTAATGCTGACTTTGACGAAATTATATTCCCTATTTTGGTTACACATTCTGTAGACTTGGAAGGGTTGCATATACTGTGGACCAACAACACATGACATTTGAAGCTCACTGCCCCTCAGGATTAAAAACAGTTCCTTCAGTGACACAGTGTCATAGGGCTTCTAGAGATCTGTTAACACTAACTGGCTACTCAGATCCCTTTCCAGTCACCTTGCCATTAGCTATCTTAAAGTACAAATGTTGTTATTGCAAGATTATTCCTTTCCAGAACCCACTTTACTCTGTCCAACAACATCCCCCCTATCCCGTTTTTTAGGAGCCGACCGTGCAGTGTACCAAAGGTGTTTGCAACATTGATTCCACTATAATTTCCACATATCTTCTTACTCCATTTCTTATAAAATGGAGTTAAAACTGCGAAATTCCATTCCTTGGGCATTTCTTTTCCCTCTAACATGCAAGCTTGAAACAAGTTGGTCAAATATTCCCGTTACACAACTTCACTAATTTTATTCAAAATATGGTTCAAATGGCTTTGAGCACTATGGGACTTAACATCTAAGGTCATCAGTCCCCTAGAACTTAGAACTGCTTAAACCTAACTAACCTAAGGACATCGCACACATCCATGCCCGAGCCAGGATTCTAACCTGCGACAGTAGCGGTCGCGCGGATCTAGACTGAAGTACCTAGAACCGCTCGGCCACACGGCCGGCACTAATTTCATTGGTATGTTTCCTTGTCCAGAAGATTTACCACTTCTTTCACAGATTTTCAACTTCTTCCGCAGTTATTGGGTCTACATATGCAGTAGTAATTCATTTTCGAAATTCTATACTTATACCCCTTGCTCTTTATCGTTAGCAGTGTCTTGAAATGATTTTCTCATTTCCTGATGCCAGAAACTCTCATATTTGTCCCTTCTTTCACATCTCGAACTCTTCGCTGATTCCCAAGATCCTGATACCTATGTACCTCCCATACTTCTGATTTCGCACATAATTTTTCCGAAATCTCATTTTTCCTGTTAATAGTTTGTTTTCTAACTTCCCTAACCTCCCTGTTTATTTGCACATACTTTTTCCTATCTTCAAGACCTCTCGTTCGCAGCCAAATGTTATACTTTTTCTTCTTCATTTTTATATTTTAGCCTATGTTCTCCATCCACCACTCTATGCTTTGCTTTCTTTCTTTGCTTTGTTGACACTCATATACTGCCTCATGAAAGCATCTTTTAATTTGTTCACATTTCCCTTCAGTATTATTGCGTTCATCAAAACTCTAAAGACTGCTAGCTAGTCTCAGTTTTTAAAGTATTTTCGCACTTTCAACTTTGACAATATATGCATTATGATTAACGTGGAATTGAAATTCACACTCATACCACAGAAGTCATTCGAATCCTGGATATTTAGTCTATGAGGCAGGTTCACTGAAATAACAAATGGAAAATGTAACCTTTAGCAGTTAGTTTTATATCATTCGTAATTCTTCTTTACGGAGAAGGAGTTAAAAGTGCTACGAAAGACATATGCCATTACATGATTAGACTAAATACGCAATGCTGGTCGTTATATGCAGTTTCGAGAAACCTAGGCATGTTATTCACCAAAAAGTGCCTTCTTGGTAGTCCCTTGCAAGATTACCGTGGGAGAACTACAAGAACTGGTCCTTCAGATGATCTGTTATCTCCGTTACCTTGCAAACGCTTCTGCGTAATCTATAGACAGTTCGGGCTATCACTCGTATCACGAATATAATCGGCATAAACAAGTCACTTCCTTCATTAATCTCACGTGTACGAATACCAGGAAAACACTCATCGTCCATTAAAAGTCATACGACATGACAACAGAAACTTACAGAAACGCTGGCTATTGCCGGCCTCACCAGTGTACTGACACTTGTAAGGAATTACTTACTCAACAAGTAGAACAGGCACGCTACGCAGTACTTGAAAGAGCCACCACATCACCATTAATTTACGTGATTGTTTGTGAAAAACCGTGAAACAAGTGTGTTCCAACATCATCAAGCTGCCAGCTGTCATGTTCACTGGATAGAGTACTTGAGGAATGTTGCTGGTGGTCAGACATTGTCCACACTCCTAGGCTCTGATCTAGAGGGTGAGGGACGGGGGAGAGTCTTTGGGCTTTAAGCCGTCATATCCACAACATTTTACTAAAATAGTAAATTTTTTTGTCAGCGTTGCTTCTGTGACTGTATTACTTTCGTAAAGCAATTGCCATTTTGCAATGTGCCATTTTGCAATTTATCTATGTACTCTTAACAGAATCAGTAGAAACCTTAATTCGGAAAATTATTTTGACTGTGCAAACACCTGAAGATGAGCTCCAAAGACTGGAAAAGCACCGCCTGATTTTTAAATAGGAAAAAAGAGTATATATTTTTACATACATTAGTCTCCAAAGTTTTCAACAAACTTTCAAACAATTCAATATTGAGAGAGAAAAAAGAGTCTCGAAACTGAAATGAAATTTTAATAAGTTTCATGTTTCGTTTGACACAAGATTTTTTCAACTGAGTTCCTGAGGGTTAGCGCATAGGATTAGTTTGCGGCCTGACGTGTTGCGGGAACAAGGAAAAATCGCCCATTCCTAGGCTGAAGATACAGAATTTCTTCCATCTACACGCTGGAATAGCTGTAGTCTGCAGATTTTTATTCATAACTTCACAGCTAAGTGGAATAATGAAAGTGATGAATGCACACTTCGATTTTATGTCATATAGAATATGAATCGGTCAAAGTAGATTTAAACTGATAGGAGGATCATCTGGCATATCACGCAGATGTAGAATTTTTCAAGAGAAACTATGATGCGGTTCATTTTAGCATAGCCCTATCCATTCTCGAGTTACGGTGTACTTTGCACTAAACGAGTAAAATGCCGATGATGATGCATGAAGGCTACTGGATGTGTTCCACGTTTTGTTCTGCATGTTGAGAGGTTCTTGTTCGTCTTTTCACCCATTCTTCCTGAACATTAACCAACACATGTACCACAATGCGACATCAACCGTCTGCTTTCTGAGGTGTGAGTGGTTTCTAATCTTAGGCACACATACATATCTCTTCCCAAGCCCCCATTGATAGCAATCTGTCGATTTAAATCAAAGCGTGTGACAGCCTCTACATCCTATACTACTCAGAGGATACGGGATATACAGGTATACTCGGAGAACTAGCATGTAATGAGATAGGGCTCCATTGTTGTGGGAAAAATAATGGAAATGTCCCTTCTTCAGAGATCAGCAATGGCAGAACACATTCGTTTAACAACTGCATATAATGGGCTCCTCTTAGTGTACTTTGAATGAAGTAGTTCTCAACAATGCGGACCCCTATATGCCAAGTCAAGCCATCACTTTGTATGTGTCAATTACCGTTGATGGATTCATCCAAGAAGGCTGACATTGACCAACATCTTTGATTCCATTCACATAGAAATTAGCTTGACACGTAACACTACATCAACTGGGAAGCGATGTTTCTGGTCCGGCTAGCATGTCACCAATTCCGTAGACTAGTCAGTGAGCTACATCGTCGGTGAGTTACTGTAACGTTGAATTCTGTATGTGCACCATTTATGTGCGGCCAAAATCCTTTTCTTTATTTGCGGCTGGCCGCAGTATTCTAAGAGATGGGGCGAGTACTACTCTCTGGGCTCCTAGAGCACGTCTATGATGCAGCCGCCCTGCTCTCTGGTGGCACATCGTACCTCACTGCTCGCTACTCGCCGGGTCCCCAGGAATAATTACCCTGCAGCAGTCCACATATCTAGCAGAGTGATGGCAGCATAAAATGCGGCCCCGTTGGAATCACCTTCAACCAACCAATCACAGATCAAGTATCAGGCAGCAGTGCGAAACAAAGACTAGTTTGATATCAACGAAGATCGTTGCGAGCAGTGGAGCGAGCAGCGATGGTGTAGGTTAAATACACCAAGCTATAACCTGCACCACAGCTGTTCGCCCCACTGCTACGCTACACTAGCGTGGATAAAACTCAACCGCTGGGATTGCGTAAGGCACCCATCCACACATCCATACAAACTCCAGCGAAAACACATGCAAACACACAGCTCCGTAAGACACAATTACTCGACACAAATAGGTTTCCACAGGATAGAGTAGTATGGAGAACTGCATCAACCCAATCTTCGGCCTACAACAGCGACATTAAATGAAACAATCTAACACTCTCAGCAGTAGGTAAAGCAGGCGACAGACGTCAGTTTATTTGTAGAGTGCTAGGGAAATGCAATGAGTCGGCAAAGGAGATTGCTTATAAATCTCTCGTGCGACCAATTCAGGAATATGGCTCAGGTGTGTGGGACGCATACGAGATAGGGCTAATAATGAGACTAAACGTATTGTTTCAAATGGCTCTGAGCACTATGGGACTTAACTGCTGTGGTCATCAGTCCCCTAGAACTTAGAACTACTTATACCTAACCAACCTACGGACATCACACACATACATGCCCGAGGCAGGATTCGAACCTGCAACCATAGCGGTCATGCGGTTCCAGAATGTAGCGCCTAGAAATTCTCGGTCACGCCGGACGGCACTAAACGTATGCAATGAAGAGTAGCACGAATAATCAGAGGTTTTTTGACACATGGGAGAATGTCACACAGACGCTGAAAGAACTATCTCGGAAAACACTTGAAGACGTAGGAAAATTATCTCACAAACGCGTACTTAAAAATTCATGAACCAGCTCTAAGCCAGGAATTTAGGAATATACTACAATCTCTATGTATCGCTGTCATAAGAATCACGAAGAGAAGTTTAATCTAACTGCAGCGAGCACAAAGGGCATCTTACCTCCTGCCCTCCATACACGAAAGGAACGCGAGAAAGCTCCAGCAACTGCTACAGCGTGAAGTACATTCTCTCACGCTTCTCAGAGCGATTTGCAGATGTGGATGAAGTTTTCAACATAAACCAGAATTTCTACGTCACGTAACGAGATCCGTATAAATTTAGTAATAGCAGTTATTGAATTTCTTGATGAATGCCGGCCGCGGTGGTCTCGCGGTTCTAGGCGCGCAGTCCGGAACCGTGCGACTACTACGGTCGCAGGTTCGAATCCTGCCTCGGGCATGGATGTGTGTGATGTCCTTAGGTTAGTTAGGTTTAAGTAGTTCTAAGTTCTAGGGGACTGATGACCACAGCAGTTAAGTCCCATAGTGCTCAGAGCCATTTGAACCATCTTGATGAATAAACTTCTACAGTTTTCAAAAGTTGCAGTTTGATGCATCGTTAGTTGTTAAGAGAACATTATCAAGCAACATATTAAATGATACATGTCAGTCTTTTCGAATAACTGTGGTTTCAAACTGAGATTAATTCTTCTTGTAAGATATTAGAAAAGTTGCTTTCTTAGCCTGTGCTGTGCGTTGAGATTAGATAATTTTGGACAGCACTTCGCGTTATAAAGTCTCTTTATATTTGGCATTCTAAAAATCGTTTGCTGTCGTTGCTGATGACTATCTTAAGTTATATCGGAAAACGCGTGTAATACAACATCTGCGTTACAGAGACCTGTTTACGACAAGACCCGCCTTGAAATTATCGAGTGGGATTCTATGACATTTCGAAACATTTCTTCATCACAATAGCGGGAAAGTACGAATGTAACGAATCTCTCAATCAATCTAAAGTTCTTTGCTAAGAAACTCTCTTATTGGCGTCTTGTAACTTTGGGTGCAGTATTTCAATACAAAATACAGTGTTACTGAATATTAGATTGTTGTACATGCATCATTTCAGGCGGGAGACTGATCAATAACATTTTGAACCAAAGGAAAATAATCCAGGTCTATTGCAAAGTTTTTAGCTTGAGTTATTTATTTTTATACAGAAAATGATTCTTAGTACGTTTTGAATGATAGGTTCTTCTATGCTAATGTTTTCACCTTGCAGTGGTGTCTGTGCTGATATGATATTTCCTGCCAGATTAGACGAGTGGAGGATCGGGACTCGAACGCGAGACCTCTATTTTTCCTGAGCAGGTGCCCTACCAACTGAGAAAACCAAACACGACTCACGTCCGCTCCCCATAGCTCTGCTTCCGCCTGTACGTCGTCTTCTACGTTCCCAACTTCAAAGATGTCCTCTCGTGAATCTTGCAGGACTAATATTCCTGAAAGAAAGGCTACTGCGGAGGCATGGCTTAGCCAGAACTTATGTAATGTTTTCAGAATGAACTTTTCTTTCCGCAGTGGGGTGTGTGCTGATGTGAAAATTCCTGGTAGATTAAAACTATGTGCTGGACTAGAACTCTAGCCCAGTATCTTTGTCTTTAGCAGAAAAGTGCTCTATCAACTGAGCAGACAAAAGGTAGGAGATGAGTTGCTAGCGAACGTAAAGATGCGAGAATGAGTAGTGAGTCGTGTTGGGTTTCTCAGTTGGTAGAGCACTTGCCTGCTAACGACGAAGGTCCCGGGTTTGAATCCCAGCACAGCGCACAGTTTTAAACTGCCTGAAAGTTTCATATCAGTGCACGCTTAGCTGCGGAGTGAAAAATTTATTCTGAAAACATTCCTTAGGTTGTAGCTAAACCACAACTCAACGGTAGCCTTTCTTTGAGGAGTGCTTCGGGTTCTGATAATGTCTGAACTAGTAATATTTTGAATCGAATGCCCAATAACCCTACTGCCATAGGTAATCAGTGGTAAAAGAGACGATATTTGTTCATTTCTTGTGCCGTAGCGGTGTCTCCGACTAAAAGCGATGAGTAATAATGCCCCACTCTCAGCCGGTCACAGTGAAGTGTGGCTAGATAAGAATTGGATAAATCATTACACGCAATTGTTAGTATCCTGAAGGTAGCCAAAATTAAGTGGGACTGCAGAACTTATAAATATAATAATTGTGTATTGCCATTCTAATCAACTCTGGGGCACAACAGAAGATGTGACACGATTCTAGTCCTGCGAGGAACCAAGCCCCTCTGCCCTGAATCTGCACAGAAATGGGTCGTTCTTACAGGTGGAGAAATGTTGCTCTCGAATCAACTTTGTCACAGCTTAATTTTATAGCAAGTCTATACAGTTATTTGGAAGTCTTGTGCTCATTAACCGTTACTCGCATCAATACAGTCACTTGTTCTATGACATTTACACTCCGCTGGCAGAAGTCCAAACAAGTTTCGCACGCTATCGCCACTCTTCTTGTCGGCCTAACACCGGACACAAAAACTGTTCTCACAGGACTGCAATCGGCTACCTCTGTCTAGAGATCCGTTGACACCAGAGATCGTCAGTGCTCTCTTCTACTGAGCTCGACGAGTGACGGGAAGGAAATGGAACATAATAGGATGCTTGTATCCGTAATATAGCTACGAAGACAACTCTGCCACCAGAAATTATTGCGTCGGTGATCTTCATTGGTAAAATGAAAGCTCGAAATCAGCCAGATTCCCTGTGCCTCTTGCATGGAGGGTATAGTTGTCCACAGTGAGACTTTCGTTGTGGATTTCAGAATGGTTCAAATGGCTCTAAGTACTATGGGACTTAACATCTGAGGTCATCAGTACCCTAGACATAGAACTACTTATACCTAAATAATCTAAGGACATCACACACATCCATGCCCGAGGCAAGATTCGAACTTACGACCGTAGCAACCGCGTGGTTTCGGACTGAAGCGCCTAGAACCACTCGACCACAGCGGCCGGCGTTGTGGATTTCAGAAGTGCTAGTATCTGCGACATTTCCAAAGCCGTATGAGAGGAAATAAAATGTGTAGTTTCAACGATTCGTCGTTTAAGACAGTGTTTAACGTCGTTGATCAAAGCCCGGAAAAAAGTTTTTAAATTAGACACGGATGTAAGTCAGTGATCCAATTTGTAGTAAGATTAAATTTATAGGAAAACAAGAATGACTCCCACCCAATATTTTAATATATATTTAATCAAACTAAAGATAGTATAAAGCTTTTAATTTTTTTTCGAGGAACCTTAAGACATGGCTTTCCCTGGGTGGAGGCTACGCACTAACTCATTATCCCATTTACACTGAAGAAACTGGTATACCTGCCTAATATCGTGCAGGGCCCCCGCGAGCATGCAAAAATGCAGGAATATGACATGGCATGTACTCTACTAATGTCTGAAGGAGTGCTGGATGGAACTGACGTCATGAATCCTGCAGGACTGTCCATAAGTGTACGAGGAGGTAGAGATCTCTTCTGAACAGCAAGTTGCAAGGCATCCCAGATATGCTCAATAATGTTCATGGCTGGGGAATCTAGTGGCCAACGAAAGTGTTTAAACGCAGAAGAGTGTTCATGGAGCCACTCTGTAGGAATTATGATGTGTAAAATGACGCATTGTCCTGTTGGAATTGCCCAAGTACTCCGGAATGCACAATGAATGGATGCAGGTGATCAGACTGGATGCTTCGTACTTGTCACCTGTCAGTGTCGTATCTAGACCTATCAGGGGTCCCATATCATCCCAATTGCACATGTCCCACACCATTACAGAGCTTCCACCAGCTTCAACAGTCCCCTGCTGACATGCGGATTCCATGGATTCCTGAGGTCGTCTCCACACCCGTACAAATCCATCCCCTCGACACAATTTGAAACGAGGCTCGTCCGACTAGGCAACATGTTCCCAGTAATCAACAGTTCAATGTCTGTGCTGACGGGCCCAGGGGAGGTGTAAAGCTTTGTGTCGTGCAGTCATCAAGAATACACGAGTGGCCCTTCGGCTCCGAAAGTCCATATCGACGATGTTTTGTTGAATGGTTCGCGCGCTGACACTTGTTGATGGCCCAGTATTGAAATCTGCAGCAATTTGCGTAAGGGTTGCACTTCTGTCCCGTTTTTGTAGAATCTTTTTCCAGGTCCCAGCGATATCGGAGATTTGCTGTTTTACCTGATTCCTGATATTTACTGTACACTCGCGAAATAATCGTACGGGAAAATCCCCACTTCATCGCTACCTAGGAGGTGGTGTGTCCCTTTAATCTTGATAAACTACTAGTAGCAGCAGTAACCGACCTAAGAACTTCGCCAGACATTTGTTGTCTTGCATAGGCGTTGCCGACCGCAGCGCTATATTCTGCCTCTTAACATACCTCTGTGTATGAATGTGCATGCTTATACCAGTTTCTTTGGCGCTTCAGTGTAGATGCTTAAAACTTTAAGTACTCATTAACTATTTGTAGTTTAGTATCTCAACACAGGATAAACTTGCGGAATATGTCGTGTAAATTTCCTGGTTATGTTATAATTTTTGATGGGTGTTTTAATTTACCAGTTATAGTATGGGGCACGCATATGGTTAAGATGGGTAGTAAGATCAGAGAATCGCGTGAAATTGTTGTTAGTGCTTTATCCGAAAATTGCCTGCCGCAGTTAATCAGAGAACCGACTCCTGAAGATAACATGTTAGACCTGCTGGTGACAGAGAGACCCGAACTTTTCGACTCAGTTGGCGTAGAAAAGAGATTCAATGGCCTTGAAGCGGTTAACGCATCGCTGAATAGTAAACAGGAATACAAAGGAAGGGAGGAAGATCTTTCTGTTTAGCAGTAGCGACAATAAACAGATTTCAGATTACCTTAACAATCAGGACGAAAATTTCATCTCCAGCCTTAACAACATTAAGTATCAATCGGTAAGTTTCTAGAGCAATATACAATAGGGTTTAAACAGATTAGTTCCAGGAAAGTTGTGAGATTTACCCTGACTCGACAGTCATGTTAGGAAACTGCTACGAGAGCAGAGAGAGCTTCACTGAAAATTTTAACTTACCTAAAGCTACAATAAGTAAAAACTAAATGAAACCAAATCAGCATAAGGAGAGTAATACGTGAAGGGTTCAACGAATTCGAAAGTAAAATTCTGTCTACCGACTTGACAGAAAATCCTAAGAAGTTTTGGTCTTATGCAAAGACACTAAACGGACCGAAGCCAACTTTCCCGACACACTGTGACCATAATGACACTGAAATGGAGGCTGACACAGGAAAGTCCGAAATACTAAACATCTTCAACCAAAACTGTTTCACACAGTAAGGTCGCCCTGTAGTGCCTTAGTTAAATTGTTGGACGAAGAAGAAAATCGATTATATCGAAATAAGTGACCACGGGACAGAAAAGAAACTGAAATTTTTCAGCAGAAAGAAGGTCAGTGGATGTAACTGGATGACAATACGATCCTACATAGAGCATGCGAAAGAATTGCCGCCTCTTCTCGCAGCAGTAAACCGTAGGTCTCTATAGGAGTTACGTGTTCCTGATAACTAGAAGCACGTAACAGTCCCATTTCCAAGAAGGATCGTCGAAGAGAAGCACAGAATCACAGGCCTATATCTCCAGTGTAGGTCAGTTGTGGAATTCTGGAAGATGTTTTATGCACGCTTATTACGACATTTCTGGAGGCCGGAGATCGAGTGAAACTCAGCTCGCTCTTTTCGTCCACGAAACCCAGAAAGCTGTAGGTTCAGGTGTTCAGGTAGATGGCGTGTTTCTTGAATTTCGGAAAGTATTCGATACGGTTCATCACTTCCGCCTAACGGACAAAATACGAGATAAGGAATATCAGCACAACTCTGTGCAACTGCGTGACTGGACTGTAGATTCTAGGGAACCAAAGACAGATGTCATTGCGGATAGAGAGAAGGTTTCAGACGTAAATCGTAGAAGTAACTTCGGGCGTGCTTCAGAGGAGTATTTTGTATATAGGGACACGTGAGGCACTACTGATCCTAAACCAGTTTTTGTAGATTTAGAGAAACAATTTGAGACTGCTGACTGGAATACACTCTTCGAACTTCTGGAAGTAGCAGAGGTAAAATGCAGGGAGCAAAAGGCTATTTACAACTTGTCCAGAAACCATACTACATGTAAAAGAGTCAAAGAACATGAAAGGGAAACAGTCGTTGAGAAGGGAATGAGACAGATTTGTAGCCTATCCCCGAATTTATTCAGTCCGTACACTGAGCAAGCAGTAAAGTAGTATATCACTGCACATCACTTCCCTCGAATGTCGGATTGTCTCTTTGACTAGGTTGCTCCGAAGTAGTAAGCATGTTCTTCCCGACAGGTGGAAGTTATTCTAACATCGTTGGCTAAGACATATATGTCACACGTGAAAGAAACCATTACTCGACAATACGTAGACATACTCAGGGAAACACAATATATATTGTGGAACTAGTAATTGAGAAAAGGTCGCAGCATCATCGCTCAAATGTCTTGATACATGACGATGACTTTCAGGACCACGATGTCAACCGTTCACTAAAGAACGAGGAGCACAAGCGATTTCTCTAGCCCGTAAGTCTCTATTACGTCTCTCATATGCCTTCACAAGTTTTTCCAAAATTAGTTAGCTCAGTCAGCACCCAGTATACTGACATACTTCATTCCCAACCCACATTTCTGACAGCTCTCGGAAGAATCAAATAGAGTGACTTCATTAGCAATAGTACGCAGCTTAGAAATATTTCTACTGCTGTTTGACGTTATCTCATTTGCTAATATTTGCTCAATTTTGGATAAATCTTTTTGGATGTATGAACCGTACAACATACAACAGATTCTCTCTAGATAATATTATTCGGATTTATTGTGGTTTTAAGCACCCCCCCCCCCCCCTCGTTAACCCAGTTCTAGGTAGGAGACGTGCATAATGACTTGTCTGTTCTTGCTCTAAATACTGACCATTGCTTCGTCAGTACTGTGTTGCGCAAGCTGTGTATGGCACGAGACGACGGCTAACCTCTGTGATGCAACGAGTGCTGTCGCAAGATGGTGTACCTTTCCATCGTGACAACACGTTATTCAAACTACTCTGATATGTCGCGTAATCTGTGATAACATCTCACATTTGATGATCCACTTGACTTATATAACATATAAGATTGGGTCCGCCGATAAAGATAAGAAAACAAACAAGTCGTATATAAGTCTCGTCTCAGAACCAGACTGACCACTACAGGTCTACGGCAGCCTAGACACAACTTGTCGCCAGAGATGGGAACCGTATTTCGGCTTCCTTCAAAGAGTGAAATTCCGAGCAGTGTTTATTGTTTCAGTATGGTAAAATTCGAATACGTAATCCCCGTACTCAGACCTAACTTCCCTGCAGTTCCTTGATCCGTCCCAAATTGTAGATGTTATAGCGATTGTCATTACGTAAAGTAGTCACTACACTTTTCCTGCAAAAATAAACTTAGTCTCGATTTTGGTGTGCTCTTTACCGCGACGGACTATCCCTGTAACATGGCTGTCAGCAGTATAAAATTTGTAATAGCCTGTGCTCATTTAACATTGGCACCTCAGACAGAATGCAGAACCTAGATTATAATCGCTGTGGCCCCTTGCATGAAAAGAAATTCATACCAGAATGACCACAGAACTTCCACAATTGATTAAGGTACAGAGGAAGAGAAATTATCACATTGTATAGGCAGATGGTCTGTGACCACTACGATGGATGGTGGAATTGGGTTTATAGTGTCAGGAGATGGTATTCACCACCCTGGACGGAGTAATAGTGGAGCAACGAGTGGTTATCTGGCTGCAGGCTGCAGTTCATGACGAAAACATCATTTTTTAAATATACATTTTATTGGTGAACGCATTACAACATCCGTAACGAAGCTCGGTGCTGGCAACGACCCCCAGAGCGTCTGCTGCAGGCAGCTGTTGTGGTACCGCTGACGTAAGGAGGCAGACTGTGGCCTAGGGTAGCCTACGGTGACGTCAGCGGCTCAGCGAGAATGCTGACGTATGGTCTTGTGGCTGCATGTATGCCAACTGGAAGTAACTCTGCAGCTGAGAGCAGGTCACATCGGAAGGCGCAGAATCTCTCCGTGGACTCCGTAGAGCAAAGCAGCTCTCAGACATTGTAGCACCTGAGTTTACATATAGAGACAGAAACGACAATGTGCCCATATAGGCGAAGGTGCCTGAGTGACTGCCCAGCCCCAGCCTCAAACAGTAATCCTCCAGGGTGGAAGGATGGCAGCCACTAGAGGTGCCTCACTGGAAGGAAGCAGCTAAGTACACGAGATCGGACGCAGAAACAGCAGTAGGCTTACAGTTAGAATACGGCAAGTCTCATGATGACAGCTTGCAGATTCATGTCAACTTGTGGACCAGCCTGAACCTCTCGTCGAAGCTTGCCGCAGCCAGATGCATGCATTCGTCTCCAAACCTACAAATGAGGAGTATTTGTGTGGGCTTGTTTTGTGTTTGCTTTGCAAAGTCGTCAGTTCCCATCACGTGACCCCAACAGAGTCTATGGCTCGTTCGTGAAGCAGTCAGGCCACCACACCACAGTGGCTCTTTCTTTTTGTTGAGTCTCTTTTATTGCGATGCTTGTCTTTTGGCTGAACAGGATGTACGGTAATCAGCCGACATTGCGGTGGAAGTTTATATCACATTAACAGGTAGTTCCTTACGTAGCCGTGTTTTCTCGGATACGGCCTGACCTGATTCCATGGCCTCTTGTGTTTGCTCTGATAGTGTTGTTATTCTTCAAGCGTGTCAAAAGATAGCGGCCCAACGGCCTTGCCGCAGTGTTCAAACCTGTCCCAGTCAGGTCAACTAAGTTAAGCGCTGTAAGGCTTGGCTATCACTTGAATGGGTGGCCGTCTGGTATGCTGGAGCGTTGTTGGCAAGCGGGGTACACTCAGCTGTTGTGAGGTCAATAGAGGCGCTACTTGATTGGGCAGTATCGGTTCCAGTCACGAAAACTGACGACCGCTGGGAGAGCAATGTGCTGAGTACATGCCCCTTCATACCAGCATCACATGACACCTGTGGGCTGATGATGACTCGGCGGTCGGTCGGTACCGGTTGGGCCTTCAAGGACTGTTCGGACGGAGAGTCAAAAGACAACATGAAAATTTTATGATGGCCGTAAATGACGTTAATTTACAAATAGTGTTGCAATTTCCATAATCACATTGAAGTTATAAATATTAGCCTGGATATAGAACTATAGTTAAAATTACACAGACTTGCGACAGCAGGAATCATCTTTGTTAAAGAAAGAAAAAGTAGCCAGATGCCAGTATGACAAACTTAATTATGTATATAAACAGTTCATCCATCCCGAGAATCGAGAATCTCGACCACTCTGGCTTGGTATCGACACCAACACTTGGATGATATCGGTCCTAGGCATTTCAAGATTTTCTATAATGTTTTGATTTCAATAATCTAAATGTTACATCAAGTCTTCCAGGAGGCAGGTGACCATTATTATAGTAATCAGTAGTTCTTCAATCATGGTGACTGGGTCGTGATGGTACGAGTAAAAAAAATGAGGCAAGGAATGATTTTATTTCTCATATATCGCGTTTCGGAAGTTATCCATCATCAGGTATCCAGGAGTGGTTACTGCACGTAATTATGTCGTTTCAAAATAGATGTGTTTTTGAGAGAAATAGACTGCGATGAAACATTCAATTTGTGACAAGCAGGAGTCTGCTTCAAATCTACGTCTTCCCATCTTAACTTTAGTTTCTTTCATTTTTTCCTGTGTCAGAAATTTTGTAACTGATCTTTCATTAATGCTTTCACAGCATCCCACTACGGTTTACGTCTGTAGCGCCTCATAGGCGTTACATTGCAATGTCAAAATTTAAAGTGAACAAAATTATAGATCTGTACGCACAATGTATTCTGTTTGATTTTTATACAAAAAATGCAGTGGAAAGGTAGCCACTACAGTTGGTAATTATCAGTCAGAATTTCGTAGTCGCTTTACAGCTCACTAATCACTAAAACTACGGTACTGTAAAACAGAAGTCTCTCTCTCATATCGTACAAAGTTCGCGTTTCGACACCAAAGTTGGCGTCACGAATCTATACCACAGACATTAGTGAAGGCCTGATGCAGTCCCCAACTTCGTATGCGAGGCGCTCCTCAAGACCACGCCTTCCTTCTGAGACAGCAGCGCACTCACGCTGAGGTCAATATAGTGTCCAGCTCGCAAGAACTCAGCACAGGTTCGTGACCTCATCTGAAGGAGTCAGTCTCATTTCACGGGACCAATGTGATAGTTAAAGCTTCTAACGAATGTACCTCGTAAATGTGGAACACTGTCCCTCACGAGAACTGTATGTTAATCTGTGCTTCGAGTGACTAGTTGTCAATGACAGTTGTAAATTATCCAGTACTCCTGTGACAAAGCATTGACTTCAGTGGTGCTGTGAGGTCAGTCTACCACTAGGATCTCTCGCTCCGGCCTAGTAGACATTGGTTTACGGTAGCTACCGCAGATTGGCTCACCGGCAGCAACTTCCGGTGTATACAGCACGTCTTCAGTACCAACGTCAGAGAAAATGTTTAACTGAACTATGTTCAAATGCACGTACTTACGACTGATTCCAGAACGTATAGAAGAAAAAGAAGCACTGAAAAAAGCTGAATCAAACAGGGCAAATAAGAAATTTTTCACAAGAGGTAAGGTACTGTTGACCCAGGCTACATAAAACCGACATTGCTAAAAATGAATTGAAAATATTTGCTGTATATGGTGAAACTAAATAGAATGGACAAGGATGACATAAATACACTTTGCGAATGGAAGGTTATTGATTAGGAAGGGTGCGATTTAGAGGAAGATATAGTCAAAAAAGGGAAGAGGCAGGGGTACCTAAGCAGTGATAGGCATAAAAAACTCTCAAACTGTACGAAAGGGCTTTAGTGATAAGAAAGAAAGATAGTAGTTGGGGTTATTGTGAGCAAATGGTTAAAAAAAAATTGGTATCCAGGAAGTTTAATTCAATATATCCACGGGCGATCACCTATCTTTTCCTTCCTTCATGAGACACATGATTATATTCATTTGTCTGTATATATGACCTACGTTTTCCTCATACTGGGCCGACAGAGCCTGTATCATTTATACTGATACTAATTCTGAACATGGACAATCATAATGATGATCGCTGAAAGTGTTTGCCGTCCTTTTTAAATGGAATGTTCAGTATTCTTTCTTAAATTTTCTTACCTCCCAATACCAATACCTGCCCCTCTCCCTCCCCTCTCCCTTTGTCACCCTGCACAGCAACGTACGATGTACATAATGAATCCGTTGCTTCACCATTGTAACGTCAGTCGAACCCTATTCGCTGACTCTGTAAGAATGGTTTTCTGCACTAAAACAGTACAGATGAATTTTGAGAACAATTATTTTGGCGTTAATTGTTTTAGCCTTCAGTATGTTCTGGATATTTCTACCGGATTGAGTGGCGTGGAAGTAATGCTGTTACTATTAGTGTACGAAATGACAATATTGCCGAAGATTCCAAAGATGATTTTTGTGCACCTGATCAGTTTCTCGTAATACCCTATCCCTGCTGCCTTTCCCACGTTTCGTAGTCAGCCTTTCAACGTTTGGATTGTTTTGAAAATCAGCTTTATGCAAAAACAATTCCTTATTTTTGTATGCCTCTAGACATATTTTGACACCAATGTGTCATCTTCTGAAAGGTACAATAGTAAATTTATAATAATTTAACTGCTGTAGGCCAAAGAATTGCAGTATGTGCAATTTGCTTTGTTTTGTTTAGACGAGCACCTTAAAATTAAATCGCTAAATGGACTGCATTATTATACATCGTTTTATGTGCTCTTTTATGTCGTTTTTTGAACAGTATGTCATCTGCAAAGTATCCACGAAGAAAATTAATGCATATTTATCAAGAACTGTTTCGTTCGTTGTGCGTTCCTGTACTCACACTTTTTTTTCACCCCGTTGCGTCTCTGGTTCGCGTTTCTATTAACAGCTATTCAGTGTACTGTTTCCATACAGTTTTTCACAAATTTTTGCTCAACAAAAATAAACAAATTGTGTTTTCATAACGCTTATTTTAAAAGAAACTCAATTTTAAATCGCAAACATGGAAGAACATCAAGTGGTGTTTCAAACCTTAGTAAAAATGGGCTTATTTAACATGGTGAATGCCACACTAAGTGAAAATACATTATAGTTTAGTCTGGATTTCTTAATGGTCTGTTTCCGTCCAGTTAATAAAGTCGAAAGTCTAAATCAGCATTTGAGATGTTTACATATTAAAGTCGCTGAACGTGTTTTTCCATGTAGCTGCTGTAGATCTTTCGAGTTGTAAAAACATGTCATATTCCATTTCACTTCCAAACCTGAGGAAAAACTGATCATGAACGCGCTCATTATGTTCCGTTTTATGCTTTGATGCACCAACGGTCTTCCTCGCAGACCTAAATACCTCTAGATGTCGCGTTTATCCACAGGTTCAATTATTTTCCTATCGCTCTTCTCCAAAGCAGTAGTCGAATCTTTCCCTTCCTTATGTTCACTCCTCAATTGTCTGGACAGATACATGATTATGATTTTAGGAAACATTTATACAGCTACTTGGAGATCGGTCATTTGTGTTTCGGTTGCGATATATTTTTTAATGTCATCTTACGTTCATCAGACTAACATCTAGATTCAGCTGTTTCGTGTTCTAATGGTAAACCTGTATCAGTTGGAACTTTGTGCATATAAAAACTGATTGAGTGCTAAAAGAGACCATAAAGGTCTCAAGCTTTACTCTTGAAACCTACCACTCTTGATCCTAATTTCCTCTATAACCATTTTTATGTTTTTTTTCAGATGTATATATGTCTTCCATCGTCTCCTCAGTGATGAGAGAATGCTAAATACTAGTGTGTTTATGTAATTGTCTTATTCTATTTATTATTATTATTATTATTATTATTATTATTATTATTATTATTATTATTATTACGGAGATGACCTTATAATACATATCTAAAGGAAACAGGGACATACACAAAGGACTGCCATTTAAAACATGGAATTGTTGCCACAACAGGACGAGAGGCCCATTTCGTGAAAAGCAGAAGAGGACTATTACTATGTTAACTTATTCTTCCGTCGTTTCTTGGTGGAACAATGCGCCAGTAAATGAAAATGCTGTACAACAAACGCAATAGACAAGACATCATTATTATTATTAACCTGTGAACAACCTGCGTTGCCCAGATACGTATTTATTTTCTGTCTTCTGTTAGTCCATATCCTCCTTCCCTCTCTCTCCGTCCACCAGCCCCTACCCCTTCTATACACACGTATAACCTTAATTGATGTGTTTATACAGGTTAATGGTGAGGAGAAAATTTAGTTATTAGTATTTCATTAATGATCTCATTCATAAGCACCCATATCACAGTCATCACAGTCGCTCAAGAAAGTTGTAATTAAGCTTTACTTGTTTAATCAGAATCGGACCATGACTCTCCTTGTCCGCAGTCTCGATGATTCGAAGTGATTTGCAATCCTGTGTAAATAAAATGTCTTGGTTTTCTTGCGTTTCGTAGTCAGTCGGGAAACCTCATATCAAGCGGAAAGTATGTTTTGATAGAGTTTAATTATCCGATGAAATAATGGAGGTCTTGGATCTAATAATTACAGGTTCGCTTCCGATTCATCGGATGTTCCCTTCTGATTACCAAAGAAATGACACATTCGTGCAAATTTCCAATTAGAGAACACATATATAATTAATTTCTTTGCAGACCTTTTTTGTAAATGCTCAGTATATATTCTCTTGATTAGCATACAATATATTTCCAATCTCTTTCTTCCAGTAATCTCGATAGCAAAATTATAGTTATTCCATGCGGCTATTCGGCACGGAGAAAATCCTAGAAGTCCTCTCAATACATACCACAGAGAATATTACAAAGAGTAATTATGCGCTCATGGAATAGTAATAGTACTGTACTACTTCGCGCATCGATTCTGCGAGTATATAGATGGTCAAGTAGGAAACGTAATCCACCCATGGAATTGTGCAGGGATAATTAGTAGAATATAAAGAGGTATTACACACGTTATCACCCTCACCTCAATAGGTAGTTGGTGGTTTATACCACCATAATAGTTCTTTCAAGATAGTAAGTACCAAGTTTATATGAAATCAGTCCAGGGGATTAGGATGAGCTTTCTACTCTTGGCTTTACTCGGACACGCATATACAATTAACATATATCACAAATATTTGTGACACATAGTTCACTTAAATCTATAGCGAAATTCAACCTGCAGTTACGTTTTCACGCAGCTCACTGCTTATGGCACCATATCTCCTGAACTATGTGTCGTAAAATGATATATCTTTGCTAGTGTAACGGCATATGTGACCACTGTCTGCAAAATATGCTGCAACAGAAAATATGCGGTAATGAAGTAACAATTTAAAAGGTCACACCAGATGCAGCAGTTTTACTGCACGAACAGCGAAAATGTAGTACACAATAAACTTCTTTCCTTTCATCTTTTGTGGGGTGTGTCAACGAGATTTTTTTTGAGTCGTCAGTCTTCTAACAGGATTGTTGCGGCCTGCCACGAATTTTGTCCTGTGGCAACGTCTTCATCTCAGAGCAACACTTGCAACAAACGTTCTCAATTATTTGCTGGATGTATTCCAGCCTCTACTTTCCTCTACAGATTTTACCTTCTACAGCTCCAGCTGTTATCGCGGAAGTTATTCCGTGACGTTTTCACAATGTCCTACCATCCTGTCACTTCTTCTGATTAGTGTTTTCCATAAGTCGCTTTCCTCGCCGATTCTGCAGATAACCCGTAAGTTCCTCTTCTTATCAGTCCGTCGAATATTCATAATTCTTCAATGTAGCAAATGCTTCAATCATCCATTCCTCCTGTTTTCACTTAGTACACGTTTCACTGCCATACAACACAGTGATCCAGACGTACATTCTCAGATATTTCTGTCTCAAATTAAGGCTTTGTTTGATACTAGTAGACTTCTCTTGGCCATAAATGCATTTCTTCCAGTGCTTATCTGGTTTTTATGTCCACCTTGCTTCGCCCGTCATGAGATATTTTGCTGCCTAGTTAGTAGAACTCGTTAACTTCATGTAATCCGTGATCGCTAATGCTGAAGTTAAATTTTTCGTTTGCCCTCGTTTCTGCTATTTCTGATTAGTTTTGTCTTTCTTCGATTTACTCTCAATCCATATTCCGAACTCAATTAGTCTGTCGATTCTGTTCAACAGATCCCATAATAATTCTTCTTCACTTCCACAAACGATAGCAATATCTTCAGCAATCTTTCACCTTGAATTTTAATCCTACTCTTGAACCTTTCTTTTATTTCCGTCATCGTTTCTCCGCTGTATATATTGAACAATAGCGGCGGAAGACTACATCCCTGTTTTACACCCTTTTTAATCCGAAAACTTCGTTCTCATCTTCCACTCTTATTGTTCTCTCTTTGCTCTTGCACATAATGTATATTACCCGTCTTTCTCTGTAACTTACTCTTATTTTTCTCAGATTTTCAAACATTTTTAGCATTTGACACTGTCGAACGCTTTTTCCAGGTCGACAAATCCTATGAACGTGTCTTGATTTTTCTTTGTACTTGCTTCGATTGTTAACCACATCGTCAGTACTGCCTTTCTGTTACCTTTACCTTTCCTAAAGCAAAATTGATGGTCATCTAACACAATCTCAATTTTCTTTTCCATCCTTTTGTGTCTTATTTTTATCAGATCCTTGGATGCATAGGCTGTTAAGGTGATTGTGAGATAATTCTCGCAATGGTCGACTCTTGCAATTTTGGAAATAGTGTGGATGATGTTTTTCCGAAAGATGGTGGTATATAGCCAGTCTAATACATTTTAGACACTAGCGTGAATGACCGTTTTGTTGCCACTTCCCCCAATGATTTTAGAAATTCTGATGGAATTTTTTATATCCATACTGCCTTATTCGTTCTTAAATCTTTCAAAGCTCTTTTAAATTCTGTTTCTAATACTGGATCCTTTATTTCTTCGATATTAACTCCTGTTTCTTCTTCTATCATATCATAAGAGAATCTTTCTCTTCATAAAGGAGTTCAGTCTATTCTTTTCACTTATCAGCTCTCTCCTCTGCATTTAATAGTGGAATTCCCATTGCCATCTTATAATAAGACACTTCATTTTAATTTCATGACGGATTTGGACTTTTCTGTATGCTGAGACAGTCCTTCCTACAGTCATTTCGATTTCTTGAGATGTTTCATGTAGCCGTTTCGCCTTGGCTTCCCTGCATTTCCTATTTATTTTTCCTCAGTGACTTGTAGCTCTATATTCTTGAATTTCCCCGAACGTTTTTGTGCTGCCTTGTTTCATCGATCAACTGAAGTATTTCTTCTGTTAGCCATGGTTTCTTCGCAGTTACCTTCATTGTAGGTATGCTTTACTTCCCAACTTCTGTCGTTTTCTATTTTTTATATATGTCCATTTCTCTTCAACTTAAACTACTACTCAGCATACTTCTTCATTCTTTAGTATTTCTGTATCCCAATTCTTTGCCCATTGATTCTTCCTGATTAGTCGCTTACACTTCAGCCTACTCTGCAACACTTCTGAATTGTGGCATGGGTCTATATATGCTCCTCGGTACACTTTATCATCCAGTAATTGATTTCAGAATCTCTGCCTGACCATGACGTACTCCATTTATTGCAGAACTCAATTAGTCTCCTATCTCATTCATAGTACTAACAAATATTCTCCGGTAATTCTTTCTTGTAGTACTTTCTCTATAACTACATTCTAATCTCCCTTGACTATTAGATTTTCATCTCCCTTTATGTACTGAATTACCCCCTCAATATCGTCGTATAGGTTCTCCATCTCTTCAGCTTGCGACGTTGACATGTACACCCGAAGTATCGTTGTCGGTTTGCTGTCTGTTCTGGTGATAGCAACCCTATCAATGAACTATTCACAGTTAAGTCACTGTCTGTCCTACCTCGCTGTTCACAACGAGTCCTACTCCCGCTATATATTTTCTGGTGCTGTTGATGTTGCCCTATAGTCGTCCGATCAGAAGTGCTTGTCTTCTTTTCATTTCACTTCACTGACCCCCACTAGACTGGCATTAGCATTTTCCTTATCACATTTCCTAGCTTCCCTATCGCGTGCAAACTTCTGACATTCTACGCCCCGACTCATAGAATGTTATCCTTTAGTTGGTTGTATAGTCTTTTTCTCACGATCACCACTTCCTTGGCAGTGCCCCGGAGATCTGAATGGAGAGATCATCATGACACTTTTCGAATTGCATGCCACATGTCCTGTGGAGACACATTATGTGTCTTCAGTGCAATGGTTTCCATTGCCTTCTGCATCATCATGCATTCTCATGGGCAATGTTGCACCCCAACGTTAAGAGAGTGCCCTAAACCTCTGTCCGCTGCTCCACCCTGTTTGACAAGGCCTTTGGCTGAATGCGAGGGACTTCTTAAGACGGAAGTCTTCGGCCGCCATTGCTGATGGTTTTTATTCAGAATTGAAGTGGTGGTAGAGTTCGAACACAGGATGGACATTTTAGCTACGAATGAAACAAGTTATTCCTAGACGACGAACGCACATGGTCATTCTCAAACACTGGAGGAATCTAGTCTGGCTTTACGCTCTGTTTTCACACCTCTCCCCCATCCCCGCCCGCTACCTTCTAGAGGCAGACCGTTATTGCCATTACACTGTTTCTTTCCAGTGGTATGGTAGAAATCTATGCAGTAATTTAGGACGAAATTTAGAACATATAATATTATAACATTGTGCCCTACCCGAGACGTAATAACTTTCTATTTGCTTTTTCTATCGGAATATTAAGGCTTAAAGATATAATTTAACCAACGAGTCAATAAACTGAGCTGCAAGTCAACGAATATGTACGCCCAGAATAATGAGAGCGGCGTATCATTGTCATCTGTATTTTGTACTGTATAGGAAAGCGCGCTCGTCTTTTCTTTCTCTTCTCAAATCGCTCAACTTTCCGACAGAATCTTGCACTATAAGACTTCTATTTTCTTCCTTTTTGTTCGATTCAAGTAAACTTGTATTCCTGCTGGGAATTTATTGAATCATTCTACTATTATCGCCAACTGCGAGTAATAATATGACGTTATTATGAATGCTTTATTCTTCCGTTCCAGAGTTGAGCAAAGATTATTGTAATTTACAAGTATTTCGCCGAAATACGGCACAATTCTTTGTTATGTTCAAACCTATGAAGATTATTCACAAAATGTTAGATTTCTGTACAAATGATTTACTTCGTTAAATAATAATTCTTTAATTTAACATTTCTGCTTTCATTTCGTAATAGCAGTCCCAAATTTCCAATTGCTAAATGTTACGCACATTTCTTTACTGCATTTTTTCTTACGGTGCCAACGCGAAACTCAGCAGATTAAATCAAATTATTCTGAATCTCTCGCGAGGCGAGAACATAGCAATTTCCCTGAGATTACAAAAATAAATTAACCGTTTTTCAGCACGCTGCTTGCCTATTTATCGTCACTTCAAGCAAAAAATAAATTAGGAAGTGAAGTGATAATATTGTGCATTCAATAGTATTGTGTGCATTTTCTGATAAAAATAATTTTTATTGTAAAGTCAAAAATAAGTGGCGTGTGTGTGAAATATGTAATTTATTTACCTTCAGTTCAGAATAAGAAGCGATTCCTCTAATTATTCCACGTACTAATAGTTGTGTGTGAATATTAAAGTATTAAAATTAACTAGTCTCATGCGTATATTTAAATAATAGTGGAACAGAAAATTTAATTGGGATACATTAAGTTTGAAGAAATTTTGCTTAACAGTCATTCAATTAGGAACTATTGGTAATATATGAATATACTCTAAGCTTAGGTTACATCCATCGTAATTTACGCTAGTCGAAGCACAAATTTGCACAATTCCATAATAATATTTACCCATATTTATAAAATATACCGTAGTCAAAAAGATCCTGTACAATATTTATGCGTTACAACAGCAAACACAGTAAATACGTTCACTGTGTTTTATTACTAGTCGGGTACTTTCTATGCATGTAAGTCTGCGTGACGTATCCTCGGTTAATTCAAGCAGGTCTCAGTAGAGTATCTTCCCATAGTTGGAAGATGGATATTAGATCAATGTCAATGATTTTCAAGAGCCCACTAAGACCTTTTGGCACTGCTCCGAGTGTACTTAGAAAGACTGAGACCACTTTCACTGGTTTCCTCCAGCGTGCTATTATCATTATTCTTGATGATAATGATAATGTTTGGTTTGTGGGGCGCTCAAATGCGCGGTAATCAGCCACCGTAGAAATTCGCAGTCTTTGCTTAGTCCAATCTAGCCACTTTCAGGAATGATTATAACATCAACAGCCAGTCATCTCGAGGCAGGTGAAAATCCCTGACCCCTCTGGAAATCGAAACCGGGACGCCGTGCTTGGGAAGCATGAACGCGACCGCGAGACCACGAACTGCGGGCGATTATTATTATTATTATTATTGTTATTATAATTATTGTTATTGTTACTATCAGGCCAGACACACGTCTGTACACGGTCTGGGGTGCAGGCGGTTATCGCTAAAGCAGCAATCAAATATAATGTGTTTTTTTCATCTAATTATGAGCGTTACCTTGCTTTTCGGCGGTATTTAACGTGAATAATTCACGACGAGCTGCAAACAACGTCTTCAGTGAGTTTGCGTTTCTATGTAGTTTCTCAGCTAGCACTCGTGCACTTAAATGCAGTGTCAGCAAAAAGTCTGACAATGAGGCTCAAGCACTTGGTAAAATTTTCATTACACTCCTGTCTATCGACTCTAACACAAGTGGTCAATAATGTTCAAGTAGGTCCGATTACTTTCCAGAGGAGCTGTGGTGGTTAGTCACGTTAAAATCTTGAGTGTACTCGAAAAAATAACGATATGCAGTTTGAACACTCTAACGCGGTAAAAAAATCATGAAGGCTAAAGGGGATATCATATGAAAAAATTTTATTCCCTGCTCCCTCAAGAAAACAAAAGGAGCTGCTTGTGTATTCAAGATTATCGAAAAATGGAGCTCTTAGTGTACTATAATTAGTCTTTCGAGAGAAGAAGATGAAAATTATTGAAACAACTACACATTTGGAAATATTACATCGCAAGTAATTCCAAATTTCACCGTACTTGATTAATGAAAAAAATTTATTTGGTTGCTCGTTATCTACATCTACATCACTACTATGCAATTGAAAATGAAGTGCCTAGTAGAGGGTTCAACGAACTGCCTTCAAGCTACTTCTTTATCGTTCCAATCTCGAACATTGTGCGGGAAAAACGAACAATTAACCTTCCGTAGAGGCTCTGACATCTCTTATTTTAGAATGATTATCATTTTTCCTTATGTAGTGGGTGCCAAAAATTATTTTCACACTGTAGGGAGAAAGCTGGTGATTGAAATGTCAAGAAAAGGTCCTACATCAACTAAACACTCCTTTGTTTTAATGATTGCCACCCCAACTCGTGTATCACATCTGTGGCACTCTACATCTACATCTACATCCATACTCCGCAAGCCACCTGACGGTGTGTGGCGGAGGGTACCCTGAGTACCTCTATCGGTTCTCCCTTCTATTCCAGTCTCGTATTGTACGTGGAAAGAAGGATTGTCGGTATGCTTCTGTGTGGGCTCTAATTTCTCTGATTTTATCCTCATGGTCTCTTCGCGAGATATACGCAGGACGGAACAATATACTGCTTGACTCTTCGGTGAAGGTATGTTCTCGAAACTTTAACAAAAGCCCGTACCGAGCTACTGAGCGTCTCTCCTGCAGAGTCTTCCACTGGAGTTTATCTATCATCTCCGTAACGCTTTCGCAATTACTAAATGATCCTGTAACGAAGCGCGCTGCTCTCCGTTGGATCTTCTCTATCTCTTCTATCAACCCTACCTGGTACGGATCCCACACTGCTGAGCAGTATTCAAGCATTGGGCGAACAAGCGTACTGTAACCTACTTCCTTTGTTGTCAGATTGCATTTCCTTAGGATTCTTTCAATGAATCTCAGTCTGGCATCTGCTTTACCGACGATCAACTTTATATGATCATTCCATTTTAAATCACTCCTAATGAGTACTCCCAGATAATTTATGGAATTAACTGCTTCCAGTTGCTGACCTGCTATTTTGTAGCTAAATGATAAGGGATCTATCTTTCTATGTATTCGCATCACATTACACTTGTCTACATTGAGATCCAATTGCCATTCCGTGCACCATGCGTCAATTCGCTGCAGATCCTCCTGCATTTCAGTACAATTTTCCATTGTTGCAACCTCTCGATACTCCACAGCATCATCTGCAAAAAGCCTCAGTGAACTTCCGATGTCATCCACCAGGTCATTTATGTATATTGTGAATAGCAACGGTCCTATGACACTCCCCTGCGGCACACCTGAAATCACTCTTACTTCGGAAGACTTCTCTCCATTGAGAATGACATGCTGCGTTCTGTTATCTAGGAACTCCTCAATCCAATCACACAATTGATCTGATAGTCCGTAAGCTCTTACTTTGTTCATTAAACGACTGTGGGGAACTGTATCAAACGCCTTGCGGAAGTCAAGAAACACGGCATCTACCTGTGAACCCGTGTCTAAGGCCCTCTGAGTCTCGTGGACGAATAGCGCGAGCTGGGTTTCACACGACCGTCTTTTTCGAAACCCATGCTGATTCCTACAGAGTAGATTTCTAGTCTCCAGAAAAGACATTATACTCGAACATAATACGTGTTCCAAAATTCTGCAACTGATCGACGCTAGAGATATAGGTCTATAGTTCTGCACATCTGTTCGACGTCCCTTCTTGAAAACGGGGATGACCTGTGCCCTTTTCCAATCCTTTGGAACGCTTCGCTCTTCTAGAGTCCTACGGTACA
Organism: Schistocerca gregaria; assembly: GCF_023897955.1. Classification (NCBI taxonomy): domain Eukaryota; kingdom Metazoa; phylum Arthropoda; class Insecta; order Orthoptera; family Acrididae; genus Schistocerca; species Schistocerca gregaria. Next base: position 200,386,262 of record NC_064927.1, read on the forward strand.
CCGCTGCAAGAAGGGGGGCAAGTTCCTTCGCGTACTCTGTGTAAAATCGAACTGGTATTCCGTCAGGACCAGCGGCCTTTCCTCTTTTGAGCGATTTTAATTGTTTCTCTATCCCTCTGTCGTCTACTTCGATATCTACCATTTTGCCAACTGTGCGACAATCTAGAGAAGGAAGCACAGTGCAGTCTTCCTCTGTGAAACAGCTTTGGAAGAAGACATTTAGTAATTCGGCCTTTAGTCTGTCATCCTCTGTTTCAGTACCATTTTGGTCACAGAGTGTCTGGACATTTTGTTTTGATCCACCTACCGCTTTGACATAGGACCAAAATTTCTTAGGATTTTCTGCCAAGTCAGTACATAGAACTTTACTTTCGAATTCATTGAAAGCCTCTCGCATAGCCCTCTTCACACTGCATTTCGCTTCGCGTAATTTTTGTTTGTCTGCAAGGCTTTGGCTATGTTTATGTTTGCTGTGAAGTTCCCTTTGCTTCCGCAGCAGTTTTCTAACTCGGTTGTTGTACCACGTTGGCTCTTTCCCATCTCTTAGGATCTTGCTTGGCACATACTCATCTAACGCATATTGTACCATGGTTTTGAACTTTGTCCACTGATCCTCAACACTGTCTGTACTTGAGACAAAACTTTTGTGTTGAGCCACCAAGTACTCTGAAATCTGCTTTTTGTCACTTTTGCTAAACAGAAAAATCTTCCTACCTTTTTTAATATTTCTATTTCATGACAGTAAAAACCTACGTGCACGTCGTTGAACTTTTTCGATATCAACTTTGCTTCTATTTGATGTGGTTTCCACACTGCACTGCAATACTCCAGAGAAGGGCGAAGGGCGAAGGGAGCGCGTGGCGGGAGGGGGAGGGGGGGGTGGGGGTAAACGTAGTGCAGGCAGTCTCTTTAGCAGACATATTGCATTTTCTAAGTGGTCTGCCAATAAATCGCCGACTTTAGTTTGCTTTCCTCACAGCATGACCTATGTGATCGATGCAGTTTGTTTGTAACTCTAATACCTAAGTTTTAGTTGAAATTACAGCCTTTAGATTTGTGTAATTTACAGTGTAACGGAAATTTAACGGATTCTTTTTAGCACTCATGTGTGTGACTTCACACTTTTCATAGTTAAGAGTCACTTGCCTCTTTTTGCGCCATACAGGTATTTTGACAAAATCATTTTGCAATTGATTTTGATCTACTGATGACATTACATAGCGGTAAATGATAGTATCATCTGCAGACAATGTAAGAGGCTGATCAGATTGTCTCCTCAATAGTTTATGGTTCAAAATGGCTCAATTGCCTCTGAGCACTATGGGATTTAACATCTGTGGTCATCAGTCCCCCAGAACTTAGAATTACTTAAGCCTAACTAAACTAAAGACATCACACACAGCCATGCCCGAGGCAGGATTCGAACCTGCGACCAGAGCGGTCACGCGGTTCCAGGCTGAAGCGCCTAGAACCGCACTGCAATACCAGTCGGCAATCGTTGATGAACATCAAGAACAAAAGAGGGCCTATAATACTTCCTTGGAAGATGTCAGATACTACTTTTGTTATACTCGGCGACTTTCCCTCAATTACTACTCACTGTGACCTTTCTGACAGGAAATCACAAATCTAGGCACACAACTAAGACGATGCTCATCAGTCGCGGAATTTAAGTAGAAGGAGCTGTACCAAAATCCTTCTGGAAATGTAAGAATTTGGAACGAATTTCACAACCCTTGTCGATAGAATACATTACTTTGTGAGAATAAAGATATAGTTACATTTGATAAAAAAGATATTTTCTGAATTCTTGTTGGCTATCTGTCAATAACTAATTCCCTTCGAAGCGATTCATAGTGTTCGCTCATTCTGCACGTTCCGAACTCCTACAGCAAATCTACGTTTGTGATGTGGATTTGTAATTCAGCAGATTACTCCTACTTCCTGTCTTGGGTAGTGGTGTGACTTACCCAACTTTCCACGGATCTCTTTACGAGTGAAAGGTTGTGTATGATTTCTTAGTGTGCAGTTATTTTATCAGCATATTCTTAAAGGAACCTCACTGCTATACAATCTGAACCAGAAGCCTTGCCTTTATTAAGTGTTTTAAGCTGCTTTGCTACACCGGGGATATCTATTTCTAAATTACTCATGTTCACAGTTGTTCTCCATTCGACTTATGAAATATTTACTTCGTCTCCTTTTGTGAAAAAATTTCGTAAAAACGTGCTTAGTAATTCTGCTTTAGTTACACAGTAACCTATAACAGCACCACTGTTATCGCACATTGAAGGTATTGATTGTGTTTTGCCACTGATGCACTTTACGTACGACCAGAATCTCTTTGGGGTTTCTGCCAGATTTCGAGACAGGGTTTCGATGTGGGAACCAGTAAAAGTATCTCGCATTAGAGTTCGCGTTAAATATTAAGCATCTATAACACTTCGCCTAACTTAGACATTTTACGTTCTTTTAAAATTAGCGTGCTATTTTCGTCCCTTACGCAATAATGTTTCGACCTGTTTTGTGTACCACTGGGTATGAGTATCATCTGTCATTAAAATATTTGGTATACATCTCTCAATTGCCGTCGACATTATTTCTTTGAACTACATCTACTCTACGCTTGCATAGTCAGATCGAAAAGAGCTGAGGCTGTCTTTACGGAAGGTGTCAAGAGAATTCTTATCTGCTTTTTGAACTAGATGTATATTACATTTATTTTTGGTTGGTTTGGATTTTACGGTATTCAGTCTAGCTACAACCTTGTGGTTATTAATCTCTATTTGGTTAGGATTATTTGTTGCTAAGAGGTCATGTATGTTTCCGCAACCACTCAGAGTAGGCTCCTGAACTAGGTGTAGGCCATCAGTACGATTCTGGACGACGTTCCATGCCCACCACTGACTGTAAACATGTGTTTCGCTAACATATCAAGTATAGATTGCAGTTAACACCAATTTATGAGGGGGGATATTTAAGCGAAATGACACTGAAGTTTTATTTGAACTGTTTTGCAACTATATGATCTCAGTCGGGGGGTTGGCAAAAGATATCAATCATTAATTTATTCCATTTCTGAAGTATAACTTCTCCCCACAATTACTCTATCGTTTCAATGTCGAATAATAGTGATGTAGCAGGATGGACTGAGGATGCACTGGTGCCATTCCAATATCCCCAGACTCAATGAACCAGAGGCGATGGCTGTTGTGTATGGGGCTCAACTGAGAACACTTGAAACGGGTTTTGTTCCCCTTTCCGATCACGTGTGCGTATATGTTCGCCTTGCTGTGCGTTGTAGTCCACAGTACCACTCGAAATGGGCAGGAACTGTCCTACAGCAGCTGCCTGAAGAATTTCCTCCTACCGATCTACAACGGCATAGCTGCTGAGGAACACGTGTACAACCACCCACCCACCCACATATATATGTGTTTCAAAAATGACCGGTATATTTGAAACGGCAATACAAACTAAACGAGCAGCGATAGAAATACACCGTTTGTTGCAATATGCTTGGGACAACAGTACATTTTCAGGCAGACAAACTTTCGAGATTACAGTAGTTACAATTGTCAACAACAGATGGCGCTGCGGTCTGCGAAACACTATAGTACGATAGTTTCCACATATCCACCATGCGTAGCAATAATATGGCGTAGTATCTGAATGAAATTACCCGAAACGTTTGACAACGTGTCTGGCGGAAGGCTTCACATGCAGATGAGATGTACTGCTTCAGCTGTTCAATTGTTTCTGGATTCTGGCGGTACACCTGGTCTTTCAAGGGTCCCCACAGAAAGAAGTCCCAGGGGTTCATGTCTGGCGAATAGGGAGGCCAATCCACACCACCTCCTGTATGTTTCGGATAGCCCAAAGCAATCACACGATCATCGAAATATTCATTCAGGAAATTAAAGACGTCGGCCGTGCGATGTGGCCGGGCACCATCTTGCATAAACCACGAGGTGTTCGCAGTGTCGTCTAAGGTAGTTTGTACCGCCACAAATTCACGAAGAATGTCCAGATAGCGTGATGCAGTAATCGTTTAGGATCTGAAAAATGGGCCAATGATTAATTTGCAAGAAATGGCGGCCCAGGCCAGTACTTTTTGAGGATGCAGGGACGATAGGACTGCAACATGGGGCTTTTCGGTTCCCCATATGCGCCAGTTCTGTTTATTGACGAAGCCGTCCAGGTAAAAATAAGCTTCGTCAGTAAACCAAATGCTGCCCACATGCATATCGCCGTCATCAATCCTGTGCACTATATCGTTAGCGAATGTCTCTCGTGCAGCAATGGTAGCGGCGCTGAGGGGTTGCCGCGTTCGAATTTTGTAAGAATAGAGGTGTAAACTCTGGTGCATGAGACGATACGTGGACGTTGGCGTCATTTGGACCGCAGCTGCAACACGGCGAACGGAAACCCGAGGCCGCTGTCGGATCACCTGCTGCAATAGCTGCGCGTTGCCCTCTGTGGTTGCCGTACGCGGTCGCCCTACCTTTCGAGCACGTTCATCCGTCACGTTCCCAGTCTGTTGAAATGTATCAAACAGATCCTTTATTGTATCGCTTTTCGGTCCTTTGGTTACATTAAACCTCCGTTGAAAACTTCGTCTTGTTGCAACAACACTGTGTTCTAGGCGGTGGAATTCCAACACCAGAAAAATCCTCTGTTCTAAGGAATAAACCATGTTGTCCACAGCACACTTGCACGTTGCGAACAGCATACGCTTATAGCAGAAAGACGACGTACAGAATGGCGCACCCACAGACTGCGTTGTCTTCTATGTCTTTCACATCATTTTCAGCGCCATCTGTTGTTGAAAATTGTAACTACTGTAATTTCGAAAGTTTGTCCGCCTGAAAATGTACTGTTGTCCCAAGGATATTGCAACAAACGATGTATTTCTATCGCTGCTTGTTTAGTTTTTATTGCCGTTTCAAATATACCGGTCATTTTTGAAACACCCTAGCAAACTATCACCGAAGTGTAGGAGGGCCAATACACACTACCTCAAAAGATGGAAAATACTTCACTGTTCTTATTACACATCGAAAAAGTCATGGAAAAAAGCCACCACCCATTAACAATGGATCATAACGCAGCATACATACTGGGAATTGATAAAAACCATTGTAATAACACAGCTACCGCAAAAACTGACCCCAAAAGGTATCAACAGGAGAGTGGCGGCAGCTGGATATGGGTTCACCTCGATGTGTGGATACAGCCTAAGTGTCCTAGAACCAGTCTTTACTCCCCTAATATCTTCCCTCCACCCTCCCTCTCCTACCCCCATAGGTATGGATACTGATTTCCCATGCCTGTTCTACCCTGTTACTGACGGCACACAAACATATCCATCTACTGGCAATGATACACTATTTTCTGTCTGCAGAAATCAGTTACAGATGAACAAAAGACTCAAGAATAGAATGCTTTCCACAAGCCAATAAACGTGTTTCTTGGAAAGACTGGCCTCCCTGGAAAAATTTCTCAGAAAGACTGACCTCCCTGGAAGAAAAACGAAATACATGACTATTCCTCACGGATGAAGAACTGAATGGTCAACAATAGAGCGCTTTCAAACGTTGCGGATGTGCCAGCATTATCTGAGAATGGTCCTCGGAAATCGGTCCATGTAGGAAAAACATTGAAATAATACGCCTCGCGTAAAAAGGATACACACAAATCTTTGCACTAGTTGTCTCACTGTGCGCCAAAGTACCTTCGAGAGGAGGGGAGCAGCGCCCCGCACTCGCTATCTTCACAGCTACAGGCGGTTATAATCTGTCGACACTATCGTTTATTGTACTTTTTCATGTAAAGTGTCTGAAGGCTGTCTGGCAGAGGCTTCAGATACTCCACAGTACCAAATAATAGCTTTCTGTGTGTATGCGTGCGTATTTATGTATGTGTTCTCATTTGCAGTTTACGGATGAGATTTCTGCTGTACAATTGGTGGATGAATAGGCAGTGAAGAAATTTTACACAGATCACTTGGTTCTCATGGAGGTAACACACTGCATGCCAGAGTCAAGTGTTGCTGTTAACAGCAGGTCAATTGCTGTAATATCGGCTCATTTAATTAACAAAAATAAATAAACAAATATATAAAAACCAATTCTCATTTTATCCATGAAGTACTACCATCGTTTATTCACAGGTGTGTGACTATTTTGTTTGCTACAGTAAATATTGTACCAATAGTTCTCTCCTCACATTATGTAATGGGTGTAGTATTACGCTTTTAAAATAAGTACTGTGATGGAAACAGTACAAAATCTGATCTTGCACCTAACATCATCCAGCAGTCCTTAAACAGACATTCAGCAAGGAAGTTTCACATAACACAGTAGCAACCACTGCATTAAGCCACGAATGCATCCTGGCCTTGGTTCTACGGGAAGATGAAACACTGTAATAACATCGCTCAACTACAAAAAAAGAAAACGTTCCACTAGGACAGTGCAACAGTTTACATCTCGACGTGTGCAATCACACTGAGCTTGTAAGAACTAATCCCACTCCCTCCTACCTCTGCCCTTTCCGTTCCCCGCCCCCCACCCCCCCCCCCACCCCCTCAGATGGGGATGCTGGCTTTCCAGGCCTGTTCTATCCTGTCACTGATGGTACAAAAGAGCTCCACGTACTGTAGTTGCTCTGCTTTTGTCGGTATTTAGTTGACAATGACATTCTGTTTCCAGTCTGCAGCTGGACACTTAGTAGGCGGTGGTTCTGCTTTATCAGGAATGTTTTATCCTCTCGCTGTTGGAGCACGAAGAAATCCATTTGCACGAAATACTTTGCTTTGGCCGGTGTCGGGATGACAATGATATACTGTTTCAGATCTGAAGAAATCACACATATTTCTAAGGAATGCCAACCCATGGTACAATGACACCGGAAACCTCCCCCACACCCACCCCCTTTCACGCGCTGACGCCACCTGGCGCTCCCAGCACTAATCTCTACTAGATCGTGCACTAATAATTAGTGTCTGTGGACGTGCTGCAAGTAAATTGTCATGCATGTGTACATTACACAAAGAGGGTGAGTCACTAACTATTGTCACCAAGAATAACTCCGAAACTATGACAGGAGCTGAAACGTTTGTGTGACAAAAGTTGGATGGGACAATCGGGGTCATAATAATATGACGTCAGAGATATGAATATCAACATTGTTGTTTTTTTAAATGGGATGCTATGGTTTGGTACTTATTTTATGATAGCGGTTATTGAGACGAATCCAGTGATGTGTAACAGTAAGGTCTTTGAAGGACAATGAAGGTCACAAAGGTCGCATGAACGTCCACTTACAGAGGGTGTTCGAAGTGATGACCGTTGGTATCAATGCAGTGCTGCAATCTTCTGATCATGAACTGAGTGTTTTTCTTTATCACATCGGCACTAATCGAAGCACAAGCTCTCACAATTCTCTCTCGCATATCTTCAAGTGTAGTTGGAACGTCTTTATGAACAATGTCTTTTATGAATCCCCACAAGAAAAAATCCAGAGGTGTCAAGCCTGGCGAACGAACCGGCCACGAGACATCTCCTCCGCGTCCAAATCCGCGATTTGGGAATTGTCTCTGCAACTCATTCCTAGCCATCAGCGAAAAACATGCCGGACACCCATCATGTTGTTACCACATTCTGGTCCTTGTTCATAAAGGCATTTCTTGCAATAACAGACCTAGTGTTTCTTGCAGGAATGTGGTGTACTTCCTACCAATTACATTTCCTTCGATGAAATAGGGGCCCATAATTCTGTCCTCCAGAATCCCACACCATACATTAACCGACCACGGTTTTTGGTGTGCAACTTTCCACAGCCAGGATGGATTACCAGTTGCCCAATAATGCATGTTTTACTAATTTAGAGCTCCATGGTTCGTGAACAACACTACTCTGTCTGATGCCAGATTCCCTTGCGATTTGAGGCGAACTATCACAACAATCTCGAACCACAGTGGCAAGAGTGCCAATTACCGTTTCCTCGTTAGTAACGTTCCTTTTGCGGGTATGTTCCCGATGCATTAAAGATAAAGTTGTAATAAATTTATCATACACATATTTTAATGTACGACGTGTATGGTCAGTATGCTGAGGACGTTTTTCAGAGTATAACTCTCTAGCTCTCACTGAATTTGGTTGGCATTCTTCATAAATGAGAAGCATATCGACTTGTTCTTCGAAGGAATAAATGATTGACATTAGATTGATTCGACGATACTAGGCTTACCACTTCTATTAGTGTTGTATTACAAAACCGTCGAATTGTGTTTACATGTCAATGGCACGTTAGATGGATACGCCGAATTCAGCAAATATTTACTATTTGCAAGATATAAGAGAGAGAATTGTCATAGCATGTGCTTCGATAAGTGCCGAAGTGATAAGGAATACCACTCAATCCATGATAAGAAGATTGCAGCACTGCATTGATACCAATGGTCATCACTTCCAATACCTTCTGTAAATGGACGTTCATGCCACCTCTGTGACCATCGTTGACCTTGAAAGACTTACTGTTACACATCATTGGATTCTCCTCGAGAGCCACTGTCAGAAAGTTACTACCAAACTATAGCATCCTGTTTAAAAAACAAATTTGACCTTCATATATCTGACGTGACCCCACATAGCAACAAAAAAACAACGTCATATTATCGCCCCCTTGTCCCATACAACATTTGTCCCATAAACTTTTCAGGTACTATCCCACTTATTCTAGATGGCAATACTAAGTGACTCACCCCGTATAGTGGGGCAGATCCATACTAGGTATTACCAAAGAATTATTATCCAAATAGATCCACCCTAACCGCTGCCCCCGCGTTCTCATGAGTGAAGTCACCCCTCCTCCCCCCCCCCCCTCCTAACAAAAAAAAGAAATTTGCTAGGGGCAGCATGAATAATTTTTGTGGAATTATAACATGCCTGATCCATCCCAAACAATGATCTTGGACTTATTACAGGCCGGATCCACCTTTCGGGTGTCACGTAAGATCAGTGGTGGGTCCATTATGAGCGTCATCTAGGAATTATCATGTCGATGGATCCGACCCATTCAATATACTCATCCATCTCATATACTACTTCAAGCAAGTGGCGTGAGGTGGATCCACATATAATATTATTCCCATAAGTAGTGCAATGTGGATCTTGCATTATCGGTATCCCACTTATAGTACAGCAAACCCCAGGCAATAATTATAGGATGAACCACCAGCACCCTCTGTCCCTATGGCTTCTAACTCACCATTTAAAAACGTCCTATCCTGTTAACTGACACTAAAATATCTTGCACTAACCCTTTACCAGCGAATAACATGGAAACTTCATCTACCAATAATCCAACAGAAGGCCACAATAGGCTAAAACTACTCAAAGTGCTAACAGACTGAAGTTTGGGTTTACACCCTTCCCCTTGAAAGAACCCCTTAGAAAAATTTATGAATGACTGTGTAGATAAACCTCTTACATTATTTGATTTTCTAACAGCTGAGCAGAACTGAACGTACTCAGACATTTCTCTCTTTACTTATTCTGATCAATAGTAAACTAGCACACAATATTTTCAGCCCAACGCAATCTCACTTTCAAAAATCCCTACAAAAGAATGGCCCTGACTAACAATGACCTATACCTTTCATGAATCACTTACCTCACAAAAATCTTCGTTACTCAAACTACTGCAATACAGCGTGTGCCAATACAGCCAGCCGAATAAAAGATTCTAACTACTGAAAGCACTGACTACTGATAGGCATAGTTAGCAAATTATATATATTCCAATATTACAAATTTACTCTTTCTGATGGACACATGTCCAGATCGTCCACTCTCAAAATCCTGCCATCTCTCTCCCCACATCCACCACTGCTGGCCGCTCACCTCCAACTGCCCAACACTACAATAGCGAATATACTAACAATGCCAACCAGCCACAGACCGCACACAGCACAGCCAGTGATTTTCATACAGAGTGCTAGGTGACGTTACCAACATAAAAACCCAAACAGCCCACTTACATAGCCGCCATGCTACCCACAAAAAATTTTACAAATTGTTTTGGGCAGTGGCAAATACAGATTTGAATTTTTTTTAATTATTATAATAACAAAGAAATCAAATGCACACACTTATTCATACAATGTTGGTCAAAAGCTAAAATTTTCTCACAGTCCATAAGGACAGTCCTCATCATTCATCACAGTAAAATTGCAGTGTTTTTTTCTCAAAGTGTGAGCAGTAAAAGAAAATTTACACAAAAGTAGTGGATTTCCATGCAGTCTTAAAGAAGTAGTGTTGTCCTGACAGGTAATGGGCCACAACAGAGCAAACCCACAGCAGAGTCAGTCGAAGTTGAAGAATAGTGGTAGGTAGGTCATCAAAGAGTAGACCCACTGTAGCCCTGGTAGAGATTATGGTATTGGTGAGTCGCCAGAGGTGCAGACGCACTGCAGTCTTTGTAGAAATAGTGGTATTGGTGTGTCATCAAAGGTGTAGACGCACTGTAGTCCTTGTAGAGATGGCCAGCAGCCATCTGTTGCGACTGTGCAGGTGCACAGACACCATTGAAGAGTTTTGCTGACAATATAGCAAGTCCATAAACCACCAATTGTGCACTCACAGACTTTTTGGTATATGCTTAGAACCAGCAATGCTGTTAACCAGTCCCTTGCTGAATTATCAACACACGTGCAGTCCCAACTTCTCGTCTACTGTGCATATACTATAACCAACAGAAATGTGTGCAGTGAAATCAATGCTTAATTTGAAGAACTGGTTTCTATACAACTATAAATTTACAACGGAAGAATACATTTACAAAGGTACAAAATACATCATTAAAGAACATAACAGTACAGATAACATTTGTAGTAGTACAGGCTTTACAAAAGAATAGAAATAAACAGATACATCAGTGTTACAGGAATTATGACATGAGTAAATAAATAAAATAATGAGAATAGTTTTCGAAACATTAATTTCACACATGAGTATTGAAACAGAACAGATTTAATAATGTCTAAACATCTTTACAAAGTAAATAACATATTATTAATGCAACTTATATTTGAGGATAACAGTATTCCTCATCATAGTGAATGTAGCTTAGTATTAGATAAATTATTCAAGATAAATCTTATTAGCTAAACACATAAAGACAGGATAAACACAAATACAGATAGCGGTATAACACAAAAGTAAAAGACAGGGTTCGTTTTCAGTGTAACATTTGGTACTCCAGTCCAACCCAAAACTTCATTCCATAATCTTTCCTCTTAGTTCAACTTTTGCTCCTGCAAAAAAAAAAAAAAAAGTCTTATCTAGCCCCCTGTCCCTAAACCCTACTGCTTTGTTCGTATCATCTTTAAAAATAAATATTTCTCATTGTAAAATATTCATTTTTGCCCAAATCTTTTCCGTATAACTTCTCAATGCATTCTTTCCCTATTCTCCATAGTTAGTTTCTTATATACTGTCGCCCCCTCTTAAGCTAACTTAAATCTACTGAGCTCAGATACATATACTAAGGGACGAGGCAATGCAGCAGTACAAAACAATTAACACGAACAACAATGACAAAAAATGCAAATTGGTAAAGCAAGCAGCAGTATATCTAAAGTAGCAAAGCAAATAGAACATTACAAATGATATGAGCCAATGTGCATCAGCAAGAAAAATAAATCAGTAGTAAAACTGACTTAACAGAGTAATACAAAGTGAAATTTAGTAGCAGTATGCCTGGCAAACAGCAGCAGTAAATGCAATATCTTATGTCTAAACAAGACAAAGCCGAAGCAGAAAAAATATTACAGTAAAGATGGACATGTATAATACCTATGTCACATCTCAACACTAGAGTGATGCATCACGTTTATTTACTCTAGCATTCAAGTAACCAAATCGTAAGAATATTATTTATGCAATTCATGTGGAGGAAAATGTTTATTTGTGTTCCCTTTCTTTAAGAAAGTAGATCATAAAATTTTTGTTTAATGGATCTGTAGACAGAAAATACTTACATTAGTACATCTGTTTAATTTTATTTTAACCAATGCTACAGTGCAACTAGAAACTAGATATTAAACAAAATAGGCATATATATGTACTAAGCAAAACATGAAACATAATTCACTAGCCATTTGGCATTTCATAAGGCAGTAAAAAAATCTCTCAACTAGAAAGACAGTAGTCATAATCAGGTGCACAGACATAAAATATTTCTCATCATGTCATTAGGCATTTCAGTAAACATCAGAAAATATGAGCTCAAAACTGCAATAATATGTTTCAAGTATGAGCGGGTCTTATATGAAATGCTTTCTGCAAAGAAATGTCAATAGCGAGGTTAATTGCCTCTTTTTTTTTCACCCAATGGCTTTTTCACCAGGCGACTGGCACAATTGGGCGCCCATAATGCATTACGTCAAGGTCACTTAGCTTCCTTACCGAAATATTTACGACAGCATTTTGCGCTACAGTGACAGTCTCATATAAAAAATTACACAGGTGGAGAATTTGCATTACAAATGTGTAGAAATAAAATCCTATAAATATAACAGTGTGGAAAAAATTTTCCTTGGCGTTGTGACACATTCACGCATTTACACACATTTCATAACTCATAAAGTACGATTCTTGGTTTCCAACATCCTTTTTCACAAATCAGAGTCCCTAACCACTACGCATTATCCCTTACCTTATTACACATATACATATTCGTCGACACTTCTTCAATATTTCATCATTATAAATATGTAGCATAATCAAATTCCTCATATAGCATCAGCTTAGTGGTCATAAACATACCTCAACAGCGTAATACATTTCGTCGTCGTAATAATAACATCATAACACCCCAGTCAAATCTCAAAATCATTGTAGCTTTCTCCAATAATTTCAAAACCTAAAAAAAAATTCTCTGCTCATTTCAGTAGTGTCATCTTCATCAAACGTACTTTAAAAATCATGATCCCATACCAAATACATCATTCAAAGCTCTATAGTATCACAATTGTTCCGAAAAATATGAACAGTTCACAAAGTACAGACAAAATACAATTTCGTAAGTATGAAGTTAACCAACTGTGTAATTGCGTAAACATGTCTCACTGATGTAGTAAAAAAAATGGTTGTTTCTCTGTTGAAGAATCAGATAGGTGTGTAATTCTGTGTTAGAGAAATATGGTACCGATGTGTAAAGTTGTAGAAGCAAATACCATATTAGCTAGGGCTCCTAGCGCTCGCTACACGCTTAGCACACAAAGTAATCCCCTGAGGATTAAAGTAATTATACCCTCAAGTTTCACAGGTTGCAACAATGGAATGAAATGTATCACAGAAAACCTTTGTATCTTTGTAATTCAAAAATCTTTAAAAATAAATGTTTAAGTACAAAATTAATCACTCAAAAGCGTGTCCTGTGGCGCTAAAAGTGTAATAGTTATCGTGTTCCGTAAGCAAAGTTCTGCAGAAGCCACTCTACTCACCTCATCAAAAACAAAAGTGAAATGCTTTGCGTATAGTTATCGTAGTTATTACGCTTATTGCCGTGATGAAGAAAGAACTGTACTGTAACGTATTGTTGTGCTACAGAAAAGGTTGTCTCATTGTAGCTATACCGCAAATGTTACTACTAAAACATGTTTCACTTTCCAGAATAATTCAGAAAAGCTGTGTAGATATAAAACAGATACACTGCAAAAGCAGCAATGTAAATTGTGTTACACATTAGTAGCGTCGTGATATAATCGTGTAGCTGTCAAAGGAACCAAATACTAAGTCATCTTTAATCCCACAGAAAGTACTTCAAATAAAGGATGTCTTTTCAGGTAACCAAAATGTTGCATTAAAATCTCATTAGCAGTATACATTCTAAGTATGTAAGCCTTATAGTCCTTAAGTAATCGTGCAAATATCAAGCAAGAATGTACACACAATAACAATGTGTCCTCTGTTCACTATATCAATGCATATGTTACTACTTGTCTTAATACGTTCCGTAGGTTCTTGACTGGATAGTTAACTTCAAATATTATTACATGTTAACAGTTTCTAAGTACGACAAAGCGTATTAGTTAAGTAAAGTGAAAGATTTCATGGCAAAGACTAAGTTAAAAAAAAGATTATATCTCAATAAACGGTTTTACATGTGAAATGTGGTGCAATCCTTTACTCTTCCTAGTACGCAGAGTTTCAAGTTCAACGCAGTTATCATGTGGTATACGTCGCTAATGAACGCTAAAATTTTTCTCATGATTAGCGTCTATGTTATCATTCCCTGAGCCAGCCGGGGCACGTGGCTGCCTGCGGTGCAAGTCATTGTCTGTCTCTTTGTTGGCGCGCGTCGCTATTAGGATTAGGAGACCTAACTTCTACAAATTCACCTTTGTGAGAAGGCCCTGCGCTGTTTGAATCTCGCTAGTTCTAATGAAATTCAGATCTGTCGTTATGATTATATCGTCTGTCGTCATGTCGGTAATTATTATTACTTTGCCAGTGGTTGTCATGTGGGTGGTGTCTGTTTTGGTCACGATTTGCTTTGTAAGAATAGACTTGTCGTGTCCAGTTATTATTTCTGTCATCGCGGAATTGTGACGGTTGTGACCTGTAATTGTTGTGCTCCTGTTTTCGCGTTCCGCGGTTGTATGTGTCAATTTCCAATTCTTGTAACAGCCCCTGAAAAGCTTCAATGTCGTCTTTGCAACGCCCTGCCAAAATAATATGTCGTAAATGTTTAGGCAATTTGATTAAGCAAATGCGGATGAGTTCTGAGGGGCTGTATGGGTTTGACAGGTACTGAATCTTGTGCAACATGTCTTCAAAATATTTCACAAGGCTAGAAAATTCAGATTGTTCGAAATGTTTCACACTTATAACGATATGTTTTACTCGGTCTTGTGTAGCTTGAGACCAATTTGCTGAGAGGAAGTCACGATAAAATTCTCCTTCACTGTAGCAATCGTGAATGACCGATCGCATTCTTACAGCTTATTCATTCTCTAAATAGCCACACATAAATTCTAACTTGTGTTCCAATGATCAATTTGGTGGAAAACAATGAGAGAATTGGAGAAGCCACGCTTGTGGATGAATGTCGTTGCCAGAATTCTTAAATGTTTTGAATTTACATGTAGTAATGAACAGCTTATAGTCAAAATCATCAAGACGGCGAGTCGCATATCGTTCACTGTTACTTCGTTTCGGCGGTTCCATCTCAAACTTCAGTGATCCTTGCCAATTTCTTTCATAATTTCCGAAATGCCCTGTGTTATTCTTTTATGCCCTCGTGAGTTCAACTCGATTTATAAACTGAAGGAAACAGTTAACGGCATTCGCTTCAGAACTGCTACAAATTCGTAGGGCAATAGATCGCTCCCTTCGAACTGTCAATACAACTGGCACTGCTAAGAGTACCCTACGTCTTCCACATCGCTGGCAACGGCTTATGTACAATGCTGGCGACTAATGTGAAGGTCAGTAAAACTTTGAAGCACTTAGACATTTTGTAAGAGCTGTGAATAAATAGTTGTCACTATCAAAGTTCCAACCCTCGTAGATAACAAGCACATTTCTGATACCTAGATAGGGATGCACAGTAAGTTTATAGACTAATTTTACCGCAAATGCTGTGGTAGTAAATTGCACGGTTCATCGTAAATTCACGCCTGTTAATAACCACATTCATCATTAGGTGTAATTTACTGTCAAATAAATGTGAGAATCTCTAAGTCCCTATTAAGTCCCTGAAGTGGCCTCAGAGAGATGTCCAGTTACGATCTTTATAGAATACCCTTATTAAACGACTTTTTCTCTTTCTGAGTGGGGACGGATTTCCCCAGGCGTTTAGGCCAAAGGACAAGATCGAGTGTAAGTGCCCACAGAATTCGACCGATGCCATCTATAAAGTAACAGAACAAGAAAGATTTCTATGTACAAAGCAGGCAGATCTGAGCTTTGCGGCTAACTTATCCATGTAGTAATACTGCGTAAGTTTATTATCCACACAGTCGCCTAGAATTTTCACAAGTGGAGTGTCACCCAGTGAATGCCTGGCGAGTTACATTTAGGATGACCGTCAGACAGTGTTATTTGTTTTCATTTTCAGTATGTGAGATTTTATACGAGTTAAGATTAAGCTGTTTGCTGTGAAGGTTTTGTAAGCCATTTACACTATCCTCCTACGTGTTTCTCTTACACATACGGTCGAACCTTTTAGCACTAAATATGTGTCATCACCAAACATGAGAGATTTTTAAAAATTGAACAACTTCCGAGTAAATCACTTATATAGGTCAAGAGCAGCAGCTAAAAAGGCACATAAAATTGCGAGATTCAATTTTTAATGTTCCTTACTTCCAATGTAGGCTTATTCCTGTCGTACCACTTGTTAATGTGGCCTTCTGTCTTCTGCTGTTGAGTTTCATGGAGAGAAAGCCTTTAATTCCACACCGCCCTAGTTTCTCTAAGAAAATTTTCTAATGTGCACAATCTAAGGCGTTGGCAGGGTTACAGAAAACCCAAACAGGGAGATTTTATTGTTAAGTTGCCCAAAAACTGAGTTCATGACGTCATATAACGCTTTCTCAGAAGACAACCCTTCATGGAAGCGTAAGGTTATTCTCAGAAATGTGGGTCAGTATTACTGCGTAGACTAACTTTTCAAAACAAATTGGGAGCACCTAAAGGAGAGAGAAGAGTTATTTATTTTGTCGTATGGTTTTACAAGTAAACAGCGAATTTACAATCAGATGGAAATGTTCAAATGTGACAACCAGACAAGAGCACTTTGACTCATTTGATGTAAAGTCCTCAGATCATCGGCAAATGCTCTAAGTGGGCTCTCATTAACAATGTGATGTATTGTTCGGTCTCCTCTCCGTAGTCACAGTCAGCGGAGGGACAGAAACCCCACTTCTTAATGTTGTAACCCTATCTTACTTGGCCAATCCTCATACGGTTCAGCCTTGACCAGATTTGATGTGGTATTTCGAATCCCTCGTCCTGCTTTGTTGGGTCTTGAACCATGTGAGTGTTGTTGGGTGGATGTTCGTACCAGCGGTGTCGCTATTTGGAGGTCATGTCAAAAGAACTGATACCCTCTGAATCCCAGGGTGGTTTGCGTGATTTCAGACGAATTTTTGGTGGATGTTGTAGGGTATCACACAGTGGAGAATTCTTATGATAAGTAATCTTTATGAGCAAGTTTATATTGGCTCCTTTCTTTCTTAGCTCTTGCGGAACAATGTTAGCTAAGACTGGCAGCCACTGACTGGGAGAAGGTTTGACAGTACCAGTGGTAACTCTCATGCCTTCATTAAGCTGCACATCAATCATTGTCTGATGGCCACAGTTTCCCCACACAGAAACGCAATATTCTCCAACAGTACACAATTGCGGGTGTAACAATGACTAGAGTACGCGTCCACATCCAAGCTGCTTCCTGCAATCTAGCGAATTAGATTTACCCTTGAGACTAGTTTCTCACATAACTTGATTCATTGTTGTTTTAATGTCAACAGACTATCTAGAATGATTTCTATATATACTGGATTGTAGTTAAGTGGTACTCATATTCCATTGAAAGTAATATGTAGCTTGGGCTTGTTTATTACTTACAGTTAGGTAGAATGCAGTAACATCAGTTTTATCTGGGTCAGTTGGATGAGTTTATAATGCCAGATCAGTTGCATACATTCAAGTAAGAAGTCTTGAGTCATGCATTGATTAAGAAGGTGCCTTAAGGGGACGCTACGAAGTCAGCACAAGATTTTGATACTTTGATATCATTATATGAAATACATGAAAATTGTTTCCTATTATAATCCATTCAAATGTAGTAATCAGTAACGACTCGTATCGTAACACGTGCCCAACAACTGTATTCCTTCCATTCATTATCTTCGTAAATAGGCAAATGGATCTCAGAAATGTTCACATGTGTGTGAAATCTTATGGAACTTAACTGCTGAGGTCATCAGTCCCTAAGCTTACACAATAGTTAACCTAAATCATCCTAAGGACAAACACACCACCCACGCCCGAGGGAGGACTCGAACCTGCGCCAAGAACAGCCGCACAGTCCATGAAATGGATCTCAATGTCCTCACCGTAAGTAGTGGAGACGGGTACCAACAAACTTTTTTACTTTGTTGCTGAGAACGTATAGCGCTAGTGTGAAAGTTGTGCCACTGTTAATCGCCTTCGCCTCTCTTCCTAGTAGTTGCAAGTCTGTATTAACCTCTTGTGTAGACAGTTTCAGAAAACTGCTTCGCTGCCCTCTAGCGCACATTCCGACTGTCATTCCTCTCTTAGATGCTGACTCATAGTACGGCCCAGTGCTTTGCTATCGCAAGTCATTCCGAACCCTGGGAAAGCTGTCCCCAAACCACGTAGTGTGTGTCATCCTGACAACACCTCATTACCGCACAGTGGTATTACTTCGATTTGTCACGCAATCTGTGATAATAGCTTCTGTTACACCTGCGATAAATCCCATATCTGAAATAACGGAAGATTACTTTCAAGATACTGCATACAGAAATCAAGATAATTACGTGAACAAGACACATATAAGTTTCTTCACAAAACAGACAGAGCACTATAGGCCTGCAGTAGCCTCCACACATCTTACGGTCACCTACGTCAACTGTAAGTGTTTCTGCTGATTCTCAGTTCTGTAGTTCACAATGAATGTATATTACATCAATATGTAGTTTCCAATTCTAATTCTCATCATTATAAAAAACTATATTCAAAGTGTTTCATTTTATCGCAAGCGTGATACTCATTGTTGGTGCCGATGAATAAACCTGTTACAAAAGTAAATTTGGGCGTCGCTTATATGTGTTTTGGGGTACTACCTTTAATCGTGTTAGATTATTTTAATGCATTTTATTGTCCACGAGAGAATTAACTCGTTAACTTGGCACTGTAAACGCAAAGAAGAGGTCTTTAAGTTCACAAGATAACATGAGCTATATTCACATAATTCATGTTCGAAGCAATACATGACTCAATTGAATTTGAATAATAGGAATTAGCAATGAGTGTCAAAATAGAGCTCCATTTACCTTCAACGATACGACAGGATTGTCATATTGTGTGCGTAACAGGCAGCATGTGGAGCGACAAAAGCGATATAAATGTGTTGTAGCACCCACTGAAAACCCATAGAAAAGTATCGCTCCTTCGTATTCTGTCCTGTTTAAGCAGTAATTGCTTGCATCTCCAAAGAGTAGTTTTTTCCACACATTTAAATGCATTCTCAACAATACAGACTTTGTATAGCTATCCGAGGGGAGGGAGTGTGGAGTTAAACTTCGTTTTCGTGAAAGGACGGCTGAACATAGAACAATGTATTTTCTATTTATATGGGAACAATGTCTTGTGCAGATAGATGGATACACTTCACTGAAATGTCCACGTATATCTCGGCTGTGGCTTGCGTTTCGAGAGTAGCAAGACATACTGCCAAAAAATAATGTCCCTAATCATGAGCCACCTGCACGTTCTAGGCTGTCAGTCGCGAGAACTTCCTTGCGACTATCCGTGTGAAAAGAGATCTTGTCGGAGACAAGGCAACACGTGGTTCCTAAAACCATTCTAGAAGCAGCCAATCGTCACTGGTTCATAGAAGCGGCCTCGTACCATTCACTTCGTCCTGTGTGGCGACTTGATGATATTCAGAGATTTATGGATGACTACTCTGCCAAAGTCGTCACCTTAGAGAAGCTCACGTCACGTCACACGGTAGTCGCAAAAAACCAGTTTTGGAAGACGCTGAGTTCTAACATCACTTGTCACCTATTCTGTCTTCTGACCCTGGCGAGCGTCTTCGTTCCTTGCCACGGCTGTTCATTGGAGACAGATGTTCACTCTCTATAGCAGTTGTTCGATGCTTATGTCTTGTTCTGCCTTGTCTGCCTTCAAACGTCTTCGCATCATTTACTGACACATTACACCTACACGTTTCGTGAATCTATTTGTCTTGTCTGCATTCAGGTCTAGATATACACACAGAGACGAACTACACAGCACTTGGCGGTGTGCACAGGGTGTTTCCACGGTGATGTTAGAAATTTTCAGGGATGACGGAGAAGGGTAAGTGTCTAGTTTAGGGTAAGGGACACGGTCCGAAAACAACAAGGCAGAAAGTCACAAGAGAAAACCGTTCTGATACCTCAGACAGTGGAATACATGTACTGGTACTCTGGTACCGTTGTTGCTGAGACTGTAGGGTTGGGAGTTTTCAGAGGGGGTAGAATGGACAAAAACGAGAAAATAATGTCTAGTGAACATGAGCTCAAAAGTGCATACCTTAAGAGCTATGTACACTTGTTCAGTAGAAGAGAATACATATCTTAAGAGGTATGTACACTTGGTCAATAGAAGAGAGCAAGTGATCATGGTTGTTAGGGTCGGTACTTCAGAGCCCATGTACACCACACTTTTTTTTTGTTTTGGTTCATACAACCTCGACCAAAAATGTGGGAACTAAAGGGCTTGGTATAAAAGAGATGTGCTTCCTTGAGGATGCAGCCGCCTTTCTTCCAAAGATTCACAATTACGTTCCGTGAGCAAATCTGCTACTTCCGCAGAGGCTACGGTTATATCTCAACGTTTTTGGACTAGTTCGGTATGTACTGCCGTGTTACCCGATGATGACTCCTCGTGCTGGTGCAATCCTCTGGAATTGGTCTATCTAGCGTCTTGCAAGGAGTATGTTTTACAGATGCACAGCAATCTGCCAGAAATCTAAGTTTTCCCTTCACCTTCCCTAATTCTAAATTCTCACGTCCGATCCGTTACGTATCGCTTATTTGCTATTACCCCTAAATATTTAGCCGAAGCACAACATTTTATTTTCTACTTTTTTTTCTCTTTTCATAAGGTAGATTTTGGCATTGTTGTTGTACGCCTAATTCACTTACGAAAGATGTGTTACAGCCTTAGTAATAATTAGCCAAACTGTTATAGACTTTCATAATTAACGTGGTTTCTTGAAATAGTGCAGCTTTGTGGTGGAAGGGAAATACTTTCGGTTTAGTAACACATTTTTAATTTGTGTTTGCCTTTTAAATAGGTTTTCTGAAGTTTTACTGATATCCATATCAACCGATGTGATTTGGCAGTGGTTACATAAAATATATACGAAATCATTCTAAAAGTAATACCTCCGAACTTTTTTGGTCAAAATTGTTAAAGGATTTTAAATAAAACAAAACTTATTCACATTGCACATATTTATTCTTCATGTCTACATATTTGGAGCCGCTGGAAGGATCCGGATTGTAGTGTGTAAAATGGCGGTGTGTAAAGTAAATACGTCACTGAGTGATAAACGGCTTGCTTTAATCGAGAATCGAATTCGAAGAGTTCGTTCACACATGGAGCACACTCTCCTTCAGCATGACAGTCCTAGACCACACAAGAGCGCTGCGACAGCTGCAACAGTTCTATGCCATCGATTCATTGTCAACAGGTATCCTACATATAGTCACAACTTGGCTCAATCCGATTTTAATCTGTGGCCAAAGCTTAAAGAACATCTTCTAGGACTTCACATTCATAGCGAAGCAGCGATGTAAGCAAAGGAGAGGTTATGGCTTCGTCAGTAAAGACAAAAGTTCTACAGTGACGATCATCGGTCTCTCGTTAGAAGAAATTTGTTCGTCTTGAGGTTGACTATTTTGGAGAATAAGTGTGTACATCTGATCAGTAAAGATGTAGAATGTTAATAAAGTTTGTCCCATTTAAAAAAGTTATGATAGTTTTCACACAAAAAATTCGGAGGCTTTAATTCTCAGCAAGGCTTCATAATTCGAACATTTTCAGACTGTCGGCCCTGTAATCTAATTTTAATATATTTTCTTATTTCATTTTGAAATGACAACATTCGATTTATATGTGCTGCAGTTTTTGCTGAAATTACAAAAATTCTTTCAGAAATTAATGTTTTTAAAATGTGAAAAACTGTTTTAAGATACAACTTGGCCATGCAGCTATGGACAAACATAGTATTCAAATTCAACAGTGCTGCAATTTACAAAATCTTATCAGAACTGTATTTAATAGCCCATGTTTTAAATAACTACTCTAGTACAAGCCAATGATCAGTCAGTGAAATCAAATTAAGGAGATGTGTTATCAAAAACTACTTACAAGTTGAAAATTTTTTAAGTTGAAGCTGATGATAGCTAACACAAATTTCCACTTCAAGACAGGGAAAACTGTTAGCACATTACAGAAGACTGACTGTGTGCAAATCCTGGAGAACTGATCATTTACTGTTATAATTTCATCATTCACATAACCCTCTAGTGGTAGATTATGGTGACGGAATGTTCAGGTGCAGCACATTTGTGTGTATTTAAGCAAACACTTTTTAGCGGAGTTCGAAAAATAATGCAACGCAATTTTTTCTGAAAGCAGGTTTGTTTTATTCAGGATTCCAATACACCATATTATTACCCACTCTTTTAGTTAAAAAACCAAGTTTTTCAACAAAATTCGTTTTCAATGTGATGACCTTATATCACTTTATTGGGAGGGGCTGTATGACCACACGGTACCACTCTTCTGGTCGACGTTGTAGCCAATGTCTTGGTGCAACAATAACCTCTCCATCACACACATAATGCTTCCCACGGAGTGCATCATTCATTGGACCAAACCGATGGAACTCAGAAGGTGCGAGATCCAGGCTGTAGGGTGGATTAGGAAGAACAGTCCAACAAAGGTTTGTGAGCTCCTCTCGGGTGTGCAGACTTCTGTGTGGCCTTGCATTGTTGTGGAGAAGGAGAAGTTCATTTGCACAATGCACTTAAGAGTTGATTGTTGCACCATGAGGGAGAACATCAAACAGTCAGAGCTCATAGTAATAATTACTTACTCTGGAGCTGGAGTGCTGCACACTGCAAATTACCTTCCTAGCTGAATGATCTAAACTGGTCGCACGGCTCTGGAAGACTTACAAATAAATTTCATTAATATGACAACGATGTGTACATTTCCAGTAGAACAAAGCATTGTACTGACACCTGTTATGTGTCTGACTGTTGGCAGAGACATCTGGGGAGGATGCGACTGCTGCTGGTGGTGGCGAGTGTGTGGCTGGTGGCCGCCGTGGGGCAGGCAGGGGCCAAGCCGCCCAACATCGTCTTCATCGTCGCCGACGACATGGTGAGTCGCCGTCCTGTCCTGCCGTAAACTGGACAAATAGTATTATACACCCTTGTTTCTTAGGTTTGCATCAGGTAACATTAGACAGAAACCTCAGTTACAGGGCTTGAACTGCTGACGTCAATTTGTTGCAGAATTACGAGACACCCGATAGAACGTTACGGCTTTTTGATGATCTAAAGTTTCTAACTTCATTGCTTCTCTTTGTGGTAGGTGTTATAAGTTTTTAAGAGATAAATTTAACTCCTAGGCAACTTTACATTATTTGGCACAAGGACTTCATTTCATGTGAGCCATGATTTCACCATCAGCATGTGCAGAGTTTACAGTTCATTATAGACTCTCCAGCTGCTGGTTGGTCTAATTAGCTCGTCCAGCAATCTTCACTGCACGAGTGACAAAGCCTATGATATTACGAAGGAGAGAGTCAATTAAAAATAGTGTTTCGAAGTGACTGATATCTACCACTCAGTCGTACCTTCTCTACGGTACGAGTAACGAGGTTTGGTCCGTACTGGGATCTGTGTCAGGGGTCAACCCTCATCATAACTGCACATGTTCATAGCATACTCAGTAGCCGTACCTGAGATTGTTGTTCGTCAAGAGAGGTCCGCTCGGCCTCGAAATGGAATCCACAAGAAAAACCATAAATTTTTTACTTGTAACACCTACACCGCTCCGACTGTGACATTTGTCGTAGCATTGTACAAACTTTTCAATACTATCGTCATAGAAGGCAGCCGTCTGTGCCTACCGCCAATTCTCTAACCTAGTCTACAGCTCGTTGTCTGTGCCAAAATGTTATCGTCTTAGCCAGAGGTTCATGTGAACAGAGACAAAAATCAGCGGGAGCTAAGTCTAGGCTGTATGGTGGATGGTGAAACCCCTTCTACCGAAAACCCTTTAGGAGCGTCCTCGTTGCCTATGCAGCATGTGGTCGAGAATTGTCACGAACAAGAAAATGCATGACAATTATGTCGTGTGAACTGCACCAAATCAGGCGAAAACTATTACAGGCGTTCATACTTGACTGGAGACATTATAGTCCTTGGCGTATTTACGGGCTCAGTGTGCGCTCAGAAGTGAAAACAGCAACGGGAGGCAATCGACGGACACACTGGAGACATTGTCCAACATAGCTATTCAAAGCTTCTTTGGATTTTTAACTGTGATTTCATTTCGCAACCGATAGGCCTTGCTTTGCGAATAGCCCTCATGTTTTTCAGTCGACTCATGAGGATGAGTGATTGAGTGATAATATGCCGCAAACTTAGACATAGAGTTGTACCTTACAGTTCAGAAATCAAATACAAATTACTTTCAGGTGCAATGATAAGAGGTAACAATAATTAGAAAGCTTATAGAGAAGAGAGGATCTACCCAGTGATCTGAACACAGAATAGTCCCAATCAAATGCAAAAGTGTACCAGAACTGATATAAAAACCTGAATGACTTCCTAAGGCCTGCTTTGCTTGAGAAGGGTTAGAAGAAAATTTATGGCTGAAATAGAACGGCAACGTAAGTCAGGCATCTAATACATATCCGACTTTAGGGAAAAGAGTAGGAACACAAAAAATTAATAAGCAACACAGACGAAAGTAAAATCTTGCTAAAACAACTGTTCATGAATATAATTCAACTATTAAATACACTCTTCTCATATTTTATAACTCTAAAGCAAAATGATGCTATGTAAGCCGAGGAAATTAATGTCAAGAAATTAAAAGTAAACAGTTGAACAAATAAGCTAAGAAAAGACCTACACCTTAAAAAGGCTTTTAAAATGAATGTAACAAATGAAGTTGAGTTCCGGATCAGAGATGGTAGGGAAAGAAATCTACCAAAATCTTATGAAATTGTAGGTAATATTTTTTTCCGTATGTGCGTAGGTATTCATTTCATTTTTTGGCAATGGAGGTAGCCAATGGTGATTAGTTCATTCAAATGTGTCACCCCTATCACGGGTAACAATAGTATCGATGAGAACTTGTCATTTTATTTCCTGGTATTTTGCTCAACACTACACTGTTTTCATTCTCTAAATGAAACTATATTACGTTTGGGGAATAGGCCATAGCAGCTAGTGAAGACGAGTGGTATTGAGGCGGTGTGACGTAAGAAGAAAACCCGTTGCAGGGCTGGAACGACGTGAGCTTCCACGGCTCGGACCAGGTGCCCACGCCCAACATCGACGCCCTGGCGTACCACGGGGTCATCCTCAACGGCCACTACGTGCAGCCGGTCTGCACGCCGTCCCGGTCGGCCATCATGACCGGGAAGTACCCCGTCCGGCTGGGTGAGTCTGGCGTCAGCGGCGGTCCGTGCTTAGCACTGCACCAGCGCTTTCTCGTTATACTGCCATGTGAGAAGATTATACACAGCAAACTCCTGTAGTGTCTCTCAAACTTGCTTTGTGCATAGTCCCTTTGACGTTACCTCTCATTCTCAGTTTCTGGTACCTCTACTTCAATGGGAAGTAGAATTGTAACCTACTTCCTTACTACGATCTTGGTGTTTGTGTGTTGAGCCCCTTTTGTTTCCTCAGCTCACTGCAGAGAGCAAATACTGTTGCGTTACCAGCAGATAGATTGATGCACAGGTTTTCCATCTGCGTGTGTGCACTGTAACATTAGACATGTCGTGTTGTTGCAGGCATGCAGGGCCACGTGATAACGGGAGACGAGGCGCACGCGCTGCCTGAGGGCAAGATCCTGCCGCAGTACCTCAAGGACCTGGGCTACGTCACCAGGGCCATCGGCAA
This sequence comes from Schistocerca gregaria, assembly GCF_023897955.1. Taxonomy (NCBI): domain Eukaryota; kingdom Metazoa; phylum Arthropoda; class Insecta; order Orthoptera; family Acrididae; genus Schistocerca; species Schistocerca gregaria. The sequence goes on from NC_064927.1 coordinate 200,412,231, forward strand.
GTGGCACCTGGGCCACTACTCCAAGGTCTACACGCCCACCTACCGCGGGTTCGACTCCCACCTCGGCTACTGGAACGCCGGCGTCGGCTACTACGACTACATATTTGCAGACCGGGTAACCAGTCGGCTTCTTTTCTGCGCTTCAGTTATCTCACAAATTCCCTCGGACCTGCAGAGGGAGTCGGTGGCCACTGTAAAAGCATTAAATTATATTAATCAATGTCTTGGTGACAAATCACTTTATTAAACTCTATAACGAGATTCAGTTTTGGAGTCATCATATGATTCAACGATTACAACAATGGCATGTAGTACTGACTATGCGTGTTTACATCGTTGCTATATTCCTTGGATTTGATGATGACTGCAAGATCAAAAGAAGTCATCAGTATCAAGTGACCAAGACATTGATTTCTATGGCTTAATCACCTCATAAAGTCCCAGGAAATTTTACTTGTAGCTTTATTAAGAATGCCTTTACTCTTGTAAATTTTTAATTAGTCATTTGTTACAGTTTTCCCAAGTGGCTACATATGAGATGAACATAAAGGCACAGCTGTTGCCTGCCTCAGAATTTTCAGAATGGTTGTCAACACCACATGTTCATTTGGTGTGCCCAATCTATGTATTATGAAAACATAGTCATCTTTTAAAATAAAACAAGTATATATTGGCGTCAACCTATTGGGTGGCCAGTTAAATGGTTCAGCAAAAATATCTCTGGAACAACTATAGATATTGGAAACCGACTTATTCTAAAACGTCACCTAATATTGTTGTCAACGAAAACTTATGTTTCTTTAATTGACATTCCACAACATAAAAAAATCACAAAAAGAATAGCTTTTGTTGCAGCGCAATACGTGAATTACATCCTGAGAAATTCCAAAGCGAAACTGAAATGAACGAAACCCACCGCTGTTGCACATTCCGAGATGCAAGCTTGAACTACACATTGCTCGTAATCGCGATGTGATAAACGTACTACGAGGCAACAAATGCTGTACTTATTGCTATTTACACTGCTATTAAATGATCTGGAAACAATATAAATGTCCCATCATCCACGACAAAAAATAGAGACAGGGTTTGTTGGTTCATACCTTATTTATCGCTACTACAGTACTAGAATGTTGCATCGTAGAACGCCAGTCATACCATGATTACGACCCACGTGAGGTTCACGCTTGCATCTCGGGATGTGCAATAGCCTCGCGTTTCGTTTATTTCAAACGTAAACTTCGTTTTGCAATTTCTCGTTACCTAAGGCCTTTACATAGTGCTCTAGAATTAGTAGCACTCTTATTTTTTTGATTCTCTTTAATTTCCCAGAAAGAATTTTGTGTTTTCAGCTGACCTCTTCACTGCTCATTTGACGAGTTGATACCATTGCACATAGCTTTGTAATACTACTTTAGATAGGTATGAGATATGACAGTCTGCAGTAACTTACCACCAGCCTTGTAACAGAATATTCACTACAGAGGAAAAAGATGACTTCCTGACGAGCCATTCTTTACTCTACAACGACCGTCAATGCATCTGATAATACATTTCGGTTATACACGTGCCACGTTTGTCTGAAAAGGTTCGAATATCTCCAAAAAGTTGCAGACTGGAAGTTCCACGCTCCACATATCGTCTTTGAATGACCCATCTTACCTATCCTCAATGAATGACCAACTACGATGCCACTGTATGAACTGAAGATATAATATGATCCGTTGATTTTATAGTAACTCACCTAGGTGTTCAGAAGATTTGGTGATTATCATTTATGGGCAGGTACTGATGTAGTGCTTCTTTAGATGACGAAAATGAGGATTAGATTGTCGCATTTCGCATTACAATAAATTAGGTTGTTGCTGTTCAGTATATGTCCTTTTGAAGAGAGACTATTCTTGTTACGTACTGTTTCTCGATAGAAAATCACGTAACGGCTGAGTGTTGCTTTTCGCCCGGCAGGGAGCCCACGGGTACGACCTGCGCGAGAACCTGACGACGGCGTGGCAGTACAACGGCAAGTACGCGACGGACGTGTTCACCGAGGAGGCGGAGCGGCTGATCCGGGAGCACGACGCGGAGCGCCCGCTGTTCCTCTACTTCGCGCACCTCGCCTGCCACCCCGGGGACCACTCGCAGCTCATCAACGCCCCGCAGGACCTCATCAACAGCTTCTCCTACATCTCGCACCCCGACCGCCGCATACTCGCAGGTGAGCCGGGCCGCACTCTCTTACTGCTTTCCGTCCTCCTGTGAACGCCTTCACCACCGGTGAGCTGATGCTGGGATGGAACGATAAGTGTGCGAAGTGGCACTTCAGACTTGTTTTAACAGCTGGCGGAACTAATGTAAATGAAATATTATCTGTTATACTTGTGTACCACGGACTGTGGACTACGGTATAATAAATGGGAGTGTTCTTGTGTCGACAGCGGTGATGGCGAAGATGGACGAGTCGGTGGGGCGTGTGGTGACAGCCCTGCACGAGCGCGACATGCTCAACAACTCCATCATAGTGTTCGTCGCCGACAACGGGGCGGGCAGCGACGTCAACTGGGGCTCCAATTTCCCGTTCAGAGGCGTGAGTCGACTTCTCCTGCACTTTCGTACAGTCTGGAGTCGATAATGTGTTGCTTCATTTTCAGAAGTCGTTAGTCAGTTCCATATTTTCTACTAGTAAATAAAATATGTTGTGAGGACAAATAAGTTCGCCGCTGTGGCCGAGCGGTTCTAGGCGCTCTAGTCCGGAACCGCGCTGCTGCTACGGTCGCAGGCTAGAATCCTGCCTCGGGCATGGAATTGTGTGATGTCCTTAGGATAGTTAGGTTTAAGTAGTTCTAACTCTAGGGGACTGATGACCTGAGATGGTAAGTCCAATAGTGCTCAGAGCCATTTGAACCCTTTGAGGACAAATAAACATCAGATAAAAAATGTGAAAGCATCGACAGTAACTTAAAACTAACGTTACGGCTGCTGTTGTAAACGAATCGTTGTGGAAGTCGTCGACTGATCTTTAAAACTGTCAGCAGACGATTCTGTACAGAGAGTCTGATTCAAATGGCTCTGACCACTATGGGACTTCTGAGGTCATCAGTCCCCTAGAACTTAGAACTACTTGAACCCAACTAACCTAAGGACGAGGCAGGATTCGAACCTGCGACCGTAGCGGGCGCGCGGTTCCAGACTGAAGCGCCTAGAACCGCTCGGCCACACGGGTCGGCAGAGAGATTCTGTATTGGGATATGTACTAGAGGGAGGTATTTTCATTTACTTAACCTATTAGAAGGAATACAATAATGGAGAAAGACAAGTCCTATTGACTGGAGAAGTTTTAACGCAATACAACGCTACGAAGTTTAACTGCACTTGGTAGCTACAAGTGTCACGCTTTCTGTGGTGAAACATACGTAGTAGTTGTTCTCATAGTCCAGACAAGGAACACAAAACTCTTGCAACAGGCTCATAAACTTCCTGCTATTCTCTTCTTCCTGATGATGATTCTTCGGGAAATACAAACGCTATTTTTTTTTTCAAGGTCCGATTGGTCGCGAAATAAAAACCACAACAACAAAAAATTGCTTTATTTGCAACATTTAGCTACACTTTCCACTACTTCTCGACGTAGTCGCCGCTCCAACTTAGATAAGCCGCGCAGATTACCTGTGCCGACTTAGGCGTCTTGTCACTGTCAGCGCGGCTCCCTCCGACAAAGTTTCGCGTCCTCCCTCGGGCATGAGTGTATGTGTGTTGGCCTTAGCGTAAGTTACTTTAAGTTAGATTAAGTAGTGAGTAAGCCTAGGGACCGATGACCTCAGCAGTTTGGTCCCTTACTCCTTACCATCAATTTAAAAACTTCCGCCTTAGGTATTTGTCATAGCGTTGTAGCAACTGCTCAGTTCCCTCGTCCCAGAAGGCAGCCACCTGTGCTTTCCACCAGTTCTCTGCCTGTAGTTCTTACACCAAGAAGTCGTCCCTACAGCCAGCGGTTCGTGTGAGAAAAAAGATGAAAGCTAAGACCGGGATTTACGGTGGGTGATCACTTTGGATCGAAAGTTCATGCACCATTACCACACTTTGCTGTCACGCATGACAGTCACGTTATCTGGGCTGCATGCAATCAGGCGAAACTCCTCAGTATTTAGCAGTCGAATGGCAGTATACGTTCCACATTGGTTGGTGAGACTATCGCTCTAGGTATTTTTACTCGCTCACTATGCACTCAGAACTGACAAGTACGACTGTGCAGCACATCCGAGCAAACCTTCATCGGATTTCCACCGTGGTTTCAATTTTGCGACCGACAGGACAATGAAAAACAGTATTCCCCGCATATCTTGACACTTGTGTGTTATTCTTGCCTGTTCTGCAGGAGATCAAGAACATTTTTCTCGTACTTTTTGCTTCCGTTTCTTGGTGATGGCTCCACTTGGAATATCCATACCGGTCGGTTTCGAGTTGGCTCAGCTACCCCTTATGAAAAACTGTGGTTCATTTAACAGCCAATCAACAGACAAGTACTTTCAGGGTGAGGTGTTAGATTTTCAGATAACGCTGTACTTTCTCACTATCTCCAGTGAGTATCTGTGGCACTTCCCAAAGAGAGCGGTTGCTCCTGAAAGTTGTATATTCGGTGGAGGAATACGTGAATAGTTTACATAATGTAAACAGAACTTTTATATTTTTTGCCTGTTCATTTTTTAAGATTAATTTTACACCTGGATTCTTTAACAAGATAATTAAGAAATTAGCCACAGCAGAATGAAAGAATATCTCAGAATTTCTTAAGACCATTATACATGGTGATCATTTCAAATGTATATGGTAATTGTATTTTAAGAAAATACAAATTTATACAGAATCAAAGATTAACATCTTCTGTTTGATTTACTTTGAGACTTACGTCATGCAAGTGGAGGTCATCCTCTTGATCCAATTTCAACTTTTTCTCAGAAGTTCCTCATAACTCGGGCCAACTGGTACTGGGCAATCCAGCACACTTTTTCTTTAATGGCAGTTTACAATTCCACTAAGAATGTTTTCTGTTGTTCTGAAGTTTTGTTACTCCTCGTAGTCTTGTATACCTAGGAGTAGCATTGCAATGACATTCTCAACACCTAGGAAAAAATGTTTACCATACGTGAACACATATGCTCTATCGGCCACTTTTACTTAGCTACTGAAGTGGCCTACAGTCCTGAAGTGAATGACATATGTGTTCTTTCCTTCCCACCACTGACAATGGTGTACTAACAAACCTGAAAGCATCTTTTTCCCGTACTTCAATACCAGAGCCACAAATACACAGTAAAGATTGAAACGGCTGATGCTGGATTAAAGCCGTGCAATACATCCAGCATAGCTTTAGATATTTTAGAAGACTTCCTCTGAGAAACACCCTGTATCACCTTCAACAGTGCGGTAATCACGTAATGTTCACGATAGGAGGACTAGAGAAATCCGACATATGCAGCGGTGTACAGTCAGTCGATCTTCGTCAAAACTTTTGAACGTTTGAAGAGGAAGGATATCCGTTGTGCTGGTATATCTCATATATTTCACCTTGTAACATGCAATGGCTTTCACAGTACTAATATAGACTTGTATATAGCTATAGATGTGTAGCATAGAAGTGTTGCAGGAGATGTACAGGTTCCAGTTATATCTGCACAGATCCACACTTGCCATAATAATGTCAAAATTTTACATATCAATTCACTCACCAACGTGTTGTGCCTCGAAACATTGAAGCTAATCCGTTAAACAATGTAAATCATTCACAATATGTTGTATGATATGTGTGTGAAGTGGTGTGATGTGTTGTGCTGCGTTGTTTGCAGATAAAGAACAGCCTGTGGGAGGGTGCAGTGCACGGCGTGGCTGCCGTGTGGAGCCCCCTGCTGCAGAACACTTCCAGGGTGGACCACGAGCTGATGCACATTTCGGACTGGCTGCCCACGCTGTACGCCGCAGCAGGTACGTCCAGGGGAGAGGGGTGGTGGGAAGAGGGGGCAGGGTGCTCATTTGGTAGTCAGGGAAACAGTCACGGGCAGTGCTCGTATCAGTAGCACTCACATCTAATAACACTGTCTGACAAAAAAAGGTGAAGTGCCAAGACGGCATGGTCTGATGTGAATGTACGTTCCCACAGCCATACGCCATCAGCAGGTATCACTAATTAGAATTTCAATTCTCTGCGACAGTTACAACATTCAGCAGAGTGCATTAGCATTGTGTTGTCACGAGGTGTGGTAAGGTATATGAGGGACATGAGCAGTGTCAGACGTTGAATGCCGTGTAATCGAGAGAGCTTTATCAGCACTGACAAGAGGCAGCCCTCATTTTCAGTATCTATTTGACCGACTGATCTAATTGTGCAATAACCAGAGTGTAACAGTGATCCAATTTTGGACTGCATTGGAATGTGAGGACCAGAATACTCCTCACCTAGTCGACTATATCTGACCACCACAAGGGGGAGGGGGAAAGGGGGAAAGAGGATAGCTTGCACCAAGGCCACTTAACATCTGTAACTACCATTCGGTAACATTCTGTGTCTTACTGCACCATTCACGCGACCGCTATGGTTGCAGGTTCGAATCCTGCCTCGGATGCTGATGTGTGTGATGTCCTTAAGTTAGTTAGGTTTAAGTAGTTCTAAGTTCTAGGGGACTTATAACCTCAGTAGTTAAGTCCCATAGTGCTCAGTGCCATTTGAACCATTTTGCACCATTCATTTGAGACATACTAAGGAATTACCATGCTACGCATGCCCTGCCGTTAACACCACAATATAGATGGCTGCATATGGAGTGGTGCAGTGACTAGGAAGCATGGACTTCTAATGAATAGTGCTGCATTATGTTCAGTAACGAATAGCAGTTTTGCACTACCCTCGATGACCATCGTTGGTGAGCATGGTGGCGACCTAGGAACAAGCACATTCTTACAAGGTTTTGGAGGGGCCCACCTACTTTACTTATGGAGTCATGGTGTGGGGGCCTTTGGGTATGACTTCAGTGACAGCTGGTAGTCGTTGAGGAAATTCTCTGGGCGCAACAGTATGCAATGGTCATCCTTCATCCTTATATGTTACCTCTTATGCGACTGTATAGTAGTGTCACTTTTCAGCAGGACAATACTCCTCCACATACAGAACTTGTCTGTTGCGTGATGCTGAGGTACTCACATGGCCAGCAAGATCCCCAGATGTGGCACCAACAGAACCTGTACTGTACCAGTCCAGACGTCAACTCCTAACCAGTGCCAGTGTTCAGAATAATAGGAATCGTCATTAGAGTTGTGGAACATCTTGCCTCATGAGTGGATACAACAGCTCCATAACAGGCTTCCCAACTGCATGCAGATCGACCAGTGGCGGAGGGCGGGGCGAGGGAAGGAGTTGTGTTGTGGATCATCACACACACAAGTGGGCTGATATATCCTCTGTGTATTTGATTCGATTTTGTAATCGCTGAAATTACATGACATATCATCCTCTCAGCCCATGAAGTTTTGGTTTGTTACCTCCTCCCCTTCTCGGTGTGCTTCATCTTCACCATCACGCCATTTAGTTGGCACAGCTGTGCATTGCGATTAAATTATGGGTCATATTCCAAGACATTTTAAAAAATTGTCTTACAGAAATTATTAATTTCCGTCAAAGAGTGTAGCAGTTCAATTTCGCAATGGGCTTGATTACCTTCTGAAACATAGCGATGTGCAGATTGCATTTAATTGCTAATAAATATTTTACATTTCAGTACTTCTCACTCACGCTGTTCCACTGCACATAAGTATAAATTAATGCTTTCACAATATATGTACTGCAGCGTTATTCTGTAGAGGACAAGTACCTACTTCGCGTTCATTTTGAAAAGATGAACTCAGTACACCTTTCCTGTGGCCAACACCTTCTGCTTATCATTCTCGGGCAATAAAATGATTATTTTCGAGCTCATTGATTACTCTCTTGTAGAAAGGATGTTTATTGTGATTTTTGCAATTAGAAACAAAAGTACTTCATGTCAAAACATGATGTATCATAGCAAACAGTCTATTGTGTATTAATAGTGGTAATTCGTTAAACGCAAGTTTTCTCAATGTGTTCACAGGAGGTAATGCGTCCGACCTGCCGGACGACCTGGACGGGGTGAACATGTGGCCGCGGCTGGTCTCTGGAGAGCCCAGCCAGCGCACGGAGATACTCCTCAACTACGACGAGGTGGCTGAGACCGGCGCCGTCCGCGTCGGCGACTGGAAGCTCGTCAGGGGTGAGTAGCAGCCACATCCGGGCTGCGTTGCCTGCAACCTATCAAATACATCAGACGTTATTCTACATACCACACCCCACAGCAGTTGCAACTGTGGAATAGAACAGCGAACAGTGCACAATTAAATGATACGTGACAGATTTCGGATGGACCTACTTTTTTGTGTCCACGCATACACGCTTCAATAACTGACTTGATGTCCAGGGGAAAATTAGCATTAATGGACGACTCTTGCCACGTGTTCTGGAAGGTACAATACACCACTAAGAGATACGACTTGTGATAGCTATAATTGTTAGGGTGCAAATGACGTACATACTGATGTAATGCTGTTCAGTAGAGCATCCTCAGTCACCAACGGAAGTATCTTCACTTATACCCATTGCATCCTGTATAAGTCTGATGTGTGTATTATAAATATTATTCTGTATTAATATTCAGTGCAATCGTATTTCATAGATCGAAAAAAGTTTTGTAAATATTTGCTGTCTTAAGGCACGTCAGTGATAAATCGAAAAGTTGATGAGATATTCAGGTGTAAGGATCCCGTGACGTATATACATGATGGTAAAATTTTGGGAACAGATTTCGGCCTTGAAGGATAAGGAAGCATATAAACCAAAAAACCTGAGGAAGATCGACAGGACATAGTAAGAATTAATAATGGATATTCGATTGTTAAAGAACAGGCGAACATTTCTTACTTTGTTGCCGCTGGCAGTGTGCTATAGAATCCAGTGTCGACGGTACTAGAGAAGGGAAGTGTGCAATATAGAAAGTGGTTACTCATATGGTGTTCACACATCGTGTAGTGGTTTCCGTGAGACGTGTGCAACGCCAGCTGCTAACCCTAAAAAGTGGTCAAAGAAGGGTGGCTACATTTATCTAAATTATTTAATGCACACAGGGCCTTCTGATGAGGTGAGAAAAAGAGTGGCAGTTGTGGGAGGAATGGGAGAGTATGAGGAAGTAGGAGTTTCTATGAAGTTGGGTCATTTAGTGTAAATTTAGTGTTGTAAGTTGTTTGAATCGAAACCGTAAGCGGTGTGGTGGTGCGGCAGGTGTGCAGAACAACGACTACTACGCCGGGGCGAGCGGCGCTGAGGACCCGCTGTTCACGCCGGCCTACGACGTAGAGGAGGTGCTGGCCAGTCCAGTGGGGCAGGCGATCTCCAGCGTGGTCGGGGCGTCCCCGGAGGCGGAGGACGTGCTGCGGCTGCGCGCTGAGGCGACCGTGTCCTGCCCGGAGCGGCCCGCCCACGGGCTGTGCAACATCACGAGCAGCAGCGGCTGGTGCGTCTTCAACATCAGGCAGGACCCGTGCGAGGCGGGCGACGGCCAGCCGGCCGACATGCCGGAGGGCCTGGTGGACACTCTGCTGGAGCGGCTGGAGACGCTGTCGCAGCCGCTGATGCCGCAGCCGGGGGCCAACATCACGCAGACCGACCTGGCCGACCCCAAGCGCTGGAACAACACCTGGGTGCCCTGGGTCGACTGCATCGCCGACAACGCAGACCCCATGTGCAACGTCGTCACGTAGTGGCCGCTCTCTCTTTCAGCACTTACTTCCCCTCAATAGTGTGATGTAGCTATGTAAAGAGCAATAAATGGCTGTCACATTCGTACTTCTTGAATTTTCCTCATTATGTATACCTTAAGATCAATTCCACTACAATACCTGCGACAATGCCCCTGTCGTGATATGTGAGCTCTGGCTCACTTAATCAGTTAGCAATGAAAGGGTGTTACTTGTCGTATTTACTGAGATGACTGTCAGCTATGGTCCTGAAGAGGAACCAGAGGCAGCTCCTATCGTAAATAGTGTAGCTAATATTCCTTCATTTACAAGCAACAGTGGAAAATGAGGATGAACTCCTCCTTTCATAACAGCATCGAAAAGGGACGTTTGGATAAAAAAGAATAGATGCAGCGACAAACCATGAAAATTACTCAGACATGTGACCAATGATACAACCAAGCTTATTACAGATTACAACGCTGTGAACTAGGTAGTTTACCATCTGCTCATGAAGGGGGAAGTCAAACACAAAGGCAAAGTACCTGAAATAGATCATGAGTGTCCAACTCTTCTTCTAGCCCATTCCAGATGTCAGAACGAACAAGGCTATCAAGGAAAACAAATCTGCTATTGTCTCCAGCGAAGATTACTTCCCTTTGGAACAAATTAAAACACTTCACTCACTAGCCAAAGAATGGATCCCATCAGCTTATAACATTGCAGTTCGGGTGAGTTCCATTAAGAGAAAGCTGCCTCTTACTATTCCACGAATTTAACGACACATTTTTCAGTGACTTGTGGCTTAAGAAAGCAGATACTTGCAGTTTCGGCTCAGAGCACTTACTGTTAGCCGAATACCAACAGTACGGTTTATTGGTTAAAATATAATACTTAGAACTTAAAATAAGTGCGGTTTAGCGATATTCTGAATACCATCACACCACATTGAGCGTTTGATATGGAAACTCTAAAGTGAACAAATGCGACGTGGATATTTATATTAAAAGTGAATCAGGGTAATAATCTGAACAGTGCTACCAGGCGCATTGTCTGAGCTCCACTCGAGTCGACCGCGAATTTCAGAAGCTGACTTTCTCCACTAGCCTGCCATACTAAGCGCTCCCGCCCAACAACAAACATCACATAGTAATTACTTTAGAATTCCACTTAGGAAAAATCACAGTTAGTGCGATATATGCTTTGTGATAAAGTAGATCTACAAATTTACCATGGAATTTTACACACAATGACAAATATTTTGACTTGTGACGATTAGGATCCTTACACATCCCCAGATCAAAAATAAATAAATTTCGCCTGAAAATTTATGGCGACATGAAGTTTCAATATGTAACTGAATACTTAAGAACGGCCCCAGCAGACACGAAACACAGAACAGAACAAGAATACGTTTTGTTAAATTAATAGGCATTTGGATTTTTTACAATCAGCAATGTCACAAAGTGAAGACGTATCTTTAAAGTTGAATTATATGTGACGCTATGAAAAGTTCTTTACAATGTGATCCTGAACGTTTTGTAAGGAAAAACGAAAAAACGAAACATTTAACCCTAGGCGACCCTGACGAACAACAGTTGTAATTAAACACAAAGAAATTACAGACATTGGCTGCATGTGGCCACTAATGTAAACCAATGGGAAAAATTGAAAATCTGTGCAAGACCAGGAGACGAGCTCGGATCTCCTACTTACTTGGCAGATGCTCTGACCAGTGTAGTCAGAGCGTCTGCCTAGTGAGAAGGAGATCTAGATTTGCGTCACAGTCCGCCACAAATTTTTATCTTTCCCCATTCATTTACATTAATAGCCACCTGCAGCCAATGTCCGTAACTACTTTGTATTTGATTCATAGTGTGTGCTGGATCAAAACTGTCTCTGTTCATTCGGATACGTCCAAGAGAACAGTCACCACATATACAGCAGTATTAATTAAGGTAATGACACCATTAAATGCCGGGTGGTTATAATTAAACTTTCCCTATTTAACACGTTATAACACGGAAAGTAATTACCATACGAGTACCCGAGTAGCAAACTTAGTAGTGTTTATGTCCAGAATATGTGGTGCATGATTTCCTTGGTTCACAACACCATCGTCCAGTTCCAACTGCGGCAATCAGGTGCAGTGATCAGCCATCGTGATTCATAGTCTCACACACCTGATCAGCCGCAGTGCACTTGACATGTAAACATGAGCTTGGACAAAAGGAGAGGAGCATCATTGGTGAAGCTCTATTATCAGAACAACAGTAATGCTGCAGCTGCACTTCGAGAATATCGCCGGCTGAAGAACCGAAGGGTTCTCTTTCTCCCTGCTTTTTCGGAGCCTGATGAAATTCGAATCAACTGAAGAACCGGGCGTCGCTCCAGGAAGAGGCCGACCAACACTTTCACCATAAGTGGTTGATGAAATCACTGTTACTATAGTAAACACCACTGCGCGCAAAGCTGTGTCATGACAGTTGATCATCCCGTGGTCCACTGTACGGAAGGTGCTTTGAACCATTCTCAAATAGTAGCCGTATAAGATGCATATAGTACAGCAGCTTGCACTACGTGACGCACAACGAGATGTTGACTTCGCTCTACACTTACTTCAAGGACAGCTCCGAGCAAGATGCTCCGTAGCTTTCATTTCACTAACCCAAAACCATCGTCTTTTACGAGTTCAGTGGTCTCAAGTGAGGGCACATTGGAGGTCGGGGTGGAAGTCCGTTGCGTTTTCTGACGAACGCTGGTTCCGCTTCGATGTTAGTGATGGCAGTGCGTTGATTAGAAGGTAGTGTTGAGCGAACTAAAACCAACCTACCTGCGTGATAGACACACTAGACATTCATCTGGAATTATAGCGAGGGGTTGGATTTCGTATCAACAGGAAACTCTCGTTGTTATCCCATGTACCCTGCATATTTATACATCAAACTGATGATTCGATCTATTGTGCTCCCATTCATGAACAGCATTCCAGGGGCTGTTTTCGAACAGGATAACGCTCATTCACATATCGCTATTGTAACCCAACATGCTGTACACAGTGTCGGCATGTTCTCTTGGCCTGCTCGATCACAAATCCAGCAAACATGGGACATCATCGGAGGAGAACTTAGCATCACCCAGAGTCAGCATTAACCGTCGCTGTATTGGCCGATCAGGAGCACAACAGTCATGGAACTCTATCCCATAAACTGACATTCGGCACCTGTGCAACACAACTAGCACTGCTAAGGATATTCGGCCGTTGTGGCCGAGCGGTTCTAGGCCCTTCAGTCTGGAACCGCGCGACCGCTACGGTCGCAGGTTCGTATCCTGCCTCGGGCATGGATGTGTGTGATGTCCTTAGGTTAGTTATGTTTAAGTAGTTCTGAGTTCTGGGGGACTGATGATCTCATAGTGCTCAGAGCCATTTGAACCATTTTTTTTTCAATCGGTATGTATTAAAGGAGACTGTAGAGCATGCAGAATAACAAGTACTCCAACGGCGACCGAACAGCGCTACAGCAGGGCAGTAGCAGTGAGTGCGGGCCAGAGCGGTGATGTCAAAGCCGGAGTACTGCTTGTTCTTCGTGTTTTAGCGTCGCTGTTAATACATATCACTAAACGAATCACCGTTCTGTGACCGCTCTCGCGGCTGGCAACGTAAAATTTGTCTTTATGGTATTTTGTTCGTAACGGGAAACAAATAGACCCTGGGCATCCCGTGAAAAACTACAAATATCTTCCGAAACATCACAGAAAATTTGATGAGGACTGTTAGGAGTGACACCCTGTGCACATAGAATCACATGTTTATTACATGCAAAGCGTTACACGATCGCTGGAGCCTTACGCATGCTCCCTCGCACAACGCGCAGCCTAGCACGTTTCTTCATCAAAGTTCCAGCTTTATAACGTTAACAGTATTTAGAAATATTGTATCGCACGGCTTTTCCGCCGCACGATACATCGTGAGGTATGTAGTGATAAGTGTTAAAAACATTATCATGATTATCCTTGTGTTTTAATGCTCGTATGAAATACTAAAAATGTATGTTTATTTGTTTGTATGTTTCATCTTCGCCATGGGGACTGGTGGAGGGGGAAGGACGACAGCCGTCAGCCACAGCAGGCAGCACGGCCCCTACGGTGTCAGTTGAAAACAAGGTATACACGGCTATATCAGAATATAGCCGTGTATACCTTTTCTTCATATTGATTCAGTTGAAGTTTCGTAACATTGCAGTATCTAGTACATAGCTATGTGTAATAAATGTGTCTAATATTTTGAATGTCATATAAATCTCTTGGTGTCGTAATTTATTTGACAGTAACGGGACAAATACTTATTTAAAACTTATCTACTATGAAGGTACATTATGACTTGATAATACTAATTTTAAACTGTAAAAACATTGCTTAACAGCAAGTTAGTCGTTATCTCTGCCCATTAAATGTTATGACTGCTGGTAATTAATATTTCAATAGCGATTATACTGTGAACCAGATGCAAATAATAATTTGTATTTAAATGAAGATTACCAGTTGCCGACTCAGAGATTGCTGCTACGACTTTGCAGTTAAGTTAGCTCTGGATTGCTATAACGACAGATCAGAAACTAACTTGAGCCGATCTGTAATACGAGTTTATTACATGCTAATTAAATAATGACTTCAAGCACTCGACATTCTCTCAGTAAATCAATAGAGCTTCCAACCCTAACACAATTTATACTTCCGACAGCTGCAGTGGTACGCGCCCGGCGCGCAATTAATTAAGCATAATCTCACAACCACCACTCCAGTGTTGCGTATACTCTGCAACCTTTGCATACTACCGTAGAAGGATGTACGTATAGTAAAGGTATGTACTGATATATCCAATATTATGTTGCAAGTCAGAGTTAATTATGCTTGCTGGCTGCGTACCGATTGTGTTCCGAGAGCAGAAGGTACTCCTGCACATTGCTCTACATCAGAAGGAAACGGAAAGGTGAATTTTTGTTACTTGGTCCCAGGGATTTCAGCTATTTCACAAGTGACTATTACATGTTAATATAATAGTTGTGATGCTTACAGGAGAAGTGCACAACCTTGAACGGTAAGACTTGTGAAAATATGCCTAGAGTATAAGTCGATCATCCCAAAAATAATGGTATGCGCAATTTGCAAGCAAAACTGTGTGACTTACTATGAGACACATTTGAATCATCACCTATTTAATATCTAAGAGAACAACTTTGATAACGTGAAGGACAAAGTATCGATATAGAACCAAAAACACACACATTTTAATGTCGTGACTTATTGCTGTATTTCCGTCTGCATAAATTAATTACTCTGTCTGAACAACAAACTGTTCTTACTGACTCGACAGGGTTGCACGGCTTTTCAATCTTCAAAATGCAGGTGTGGCACGTCAATGGATTGAGGCGTTGAGAACCATAAGGGCCTAAAGCACACAGTGTTCGAGCCCACATGGAAGTAAATATCAGAGAATTTTGTGAATATGCATATACATAATTAGAGCCTATAGTACAGATAAACGTGGCTCACAATAATAACAACAGGTGAGGGAGCATGCACAAAAGCTACAAATCTCTGCGTCCTGAGCAGGAATCCCCACAGCAATACACTCTTCGCATCATCACGTACCAAGAACCGTATTTAGAAAACCTACGCTCTTTCGTCGTTTTTCCGCTTTTGCTTACCTTCGTATGAATGTTTCGTGGACATTTTGCGTCAAGTCTTTTTGAACATTGGGCTAAAAGTGTCTTGTGGCTCTTGATAACAAATTTTAGCTTGTTAGCTAATCTGCCACTCATTGATAAACCCACATCAGTTGTGTATCTGTGTGTAGAACTATGCACAGACCACAACACATTAGCTATAGTTTTCTCTCTTTTGTGAGATAGCTTTTATAATGAAGACATTACATAATTAAACTGACTTTAGCCACTTTTCCAAATATTTTATTAGTCCACACTCCAGTCTGTTATATATTTGTTCACTTCCTCCACAAACCTTTGTACCTTCTGACGAGAACTGTGATCTACACTCCTGGAAATTGAAATAAGAACACCGTGAATTCATTGTCCCAGGAAGGGGAATCTTTATTGACACATTCCTGGGATCAGATACATCACATGATCACACTGACAGAACCACAGGCACATAGACACAGGCAACAGAGCATGCACAATGTCGGCACTAGTACAGTGTATATCCACCTTTCGCAGCAATGGAGGCTACTATTCTCCCATGGAGACGATCGTAGAGATGCTGGATGTAGTCCTGTGGAACGGCTTGCCATACCATTTCCACCTGGCGCCTCAGTTGGACCAGAGTTCGTGCTGGACGTGCAGACCGAGTGAGACGACGCTTCATCCAGTCCCAAACATGCTCAATGGGGGACAGATCCGGAGATCTTGCTGGCCAGGATAGTTGACTTACACCTTCTAGAGCACGTTGGGTGGCACGGGATACATGCGGACGTGCATTGTCCTGTTGGAACAGCAAGTTCCCTTGCCGGTCTAGGAATGGTAGAACGATGGGTTCGATTACGGTTTGGATGTACCGTGCACTATTCAGTGTCCCCTCGACCATCACCAGAGGTGTACGGCCAGTGTAGGAGATCGCTCCCCACACCATGATGCCGGGTGTTGGTCCTGTGTGCCTCGGTCGTATGCAGTCCTGATTGTGGCGCTCACCTGCACGGCGCCAAACACGCATACGACCATCATTGGCACCAAGGCAGAAGCGACTCTCATGGCTGAAGACGACACGTCTCCATTCGTCCCTCCATTCACGCCTGTCGCGACACCACTGGAGGCGGGCTGCACGATGTTGGGGCGTGAGCGGAAGACGGCCTAACGATGTGCGGGACCGTAGCCCAGCTTCATGGAGACGGTTGCGAATGGTCCTCGCCGATACCCCAGGAGCAACAGTGTCCCTAATTTGCTGGGAAGTGGCGGTGCGGTCCCCTACGGCACTGCATAGGATCCTACGGTCTTGGCGAGCATCCGTGCGTCGCTGCGGTCCGGCCCCAGGTCGACGGGCACGTGCACCTTCCGCCGACCACTGGCGACAACATCGATGAAATGTGGAGACCTCACGCCCCACGTGTTGAGCAATTCGGCGGTACGTCCACCCGGCCTCCCTCATGCCCACTATACGCCCTCGCTCAAAGTCCGTCAACTGCACATACGGTTCACGTCCACGCTGTCGCAGCATGCTACCAGTGTTAAAGACTGCGATGGAGCTCCGTATGCCACGGCAAACTGGCTGACACTGACGGCTGCGGTGTCCAAATGCTGCGCAGCTAGCGTCATTCGACGGCCAACACCGCGGTTCCTGGTGTGTCCGCTGTGCCGTGCGTGTGATCATTGCTTGTACAGCCCTCTCGCAGTGTCCGGAGCAAGTATGGTGGGTCTGACACACCGGTGTCAATGTGTTCTTTTTTCCATTTCCAGGAGTGTACATACACATCATTACTTTTTAATTCACAACTGAGAGGCTGGTACAGGGTTAATCGAACCACCTTCGAGCTACTTCTCTACTGTTCCACTAGCAAAAACGCGCGGGAACAGAGAGCGCTTAAATCCTTCCGTGTGAGGTCCGATTTCTCTTATTTTATCACGATGATTATTTCTTTTCATGGTCGGCACGACAGAATATTTTCGCAATCAGAGGAGACGTTAGCGATTGAAATTTCACAAGAAGTCTTGCCGCAAAGAAAAACGCCTTTGTGTCAATGATTGCCACTCCAATTTACGTATCATGTCTGTGACAAGCTCTCCCCTGCTTCCCAATAATACAAAATTAGCTGCTCTTCTTTGAACTTTTTCTATGTCCTCCGTCAGTCCCATCAGATACGCGTCCCAAAGGGCGCAAAAATACTCCAGAAGAGGGCAAACCGGCGTGGAGTAAGCCGTCTCTTTAGTAGACCTGTTGCACTAAGTGCTCTGCTAATACATCAATGTCTTTGGTTTGCTTCACCCACAACATTATCGATATGATTATTCCAGGTTACGTTATTCGTAACTGTAATCCCTAAGAATTTAGTCGTGTTTACAGCCTCTAGATTTGTATGATTTATCATGTAACCGAAATTTAATAGATTTCTTTTAGTACTCATGTGGGCGACTTGATATTTTTCATTATTTAAACTACCACTTTTCGCACCATACATGTATCTTCTGTAAATCATGTTGGAATTGATTTTGATCATCTGATGACTTTACAACACGATAAATGACTGCATAATCTGCAAACAATCTAAGAGGGTTGCTCAGATTGTCTCCTGTGCTGTCTACGTACATCAGGAACAGCAAATGGCCTATAACACCCCGTCAGACAACGCCAGATATTTCTTCTGCCGTGACAGATTACTGACTTCATGTGGAGGAAAATAAGTTCTACGAACATGTGGCTGGAAGTGCGTCGTTGCCACGCTAGATGGCGCTGACGAGTGACAGTTCTTCCGACCACGTGCTCTGTGTTCCTTGCGTGTTGTGGGCAGTGTGATTGACGCAGCGTACTGAAGCAGCAGAAGATGTTTTGCCGGAAACAATCCGAGATTGTGTCTGTGTACGGCAAATCAGATGGCAACAGTAGAAAGTCAACACGGCTATATCGAAACAATTACCCTCAGAGACTCAACATTTCAAGCCATTTTTGGGCTTTTGTGTGGGCTTTTGTGTGAGCATGGATCTTCCGCCCACATCTCGTGGTCGTGCGGTAGCGTTCTCGCTTCCCACGCCCGGGTTCCCGGGTTCGATTCCCGGCGGGGTCAGGGATTTTCTCTGCCTCGTGATGGCTGGGTGTTGTGTGATGTCCTTAGGTTAGTTAGGTTTAAGTAGTTCTAAGTTCTAGGGGACTGATGACCTAAGATGTTAAGTCCCATAGTGCTCAGAGCCATGGATCTTTCCAGATGCACGAACGTGCAGGGAGGCATCACAGAGTACGTACACTAGTTCAGGAGGACCAGCTTCTACATGATGCTGAGACAAACCCTAGTAGAAGCTCCAGGCAAGTGGCCCACCAACATGGTGTAAGCCAAAGTATCATTATGTGCATCCTGCATGACAAGCGATACCATCCCTATCACCTGTAACGAGTGCAAGGATTATAAGCGGCGGATTTACCTCTATGGGAAGAATTATGTCGATGCAAGCCCAAGGAGGCCACCTCGAACACCTGTTACGACGTAGATGCTATGCAGCTCTGTGCTCCGGGACAATTTGTTGCGTTGCACGCATACGGTCCATTTCCGGAGACATGTTCATAGGACGTTTCTTCCTTCGTTTCCAGTCAAGAATCCGTCCATGTAGTTTGTCGGTATTATTAAATTTCACCCTGTATCTTACCATATGGCATTCCGTCAACCGTCAGTTTTTACGAACTGTGACCTTTGTGACAGTAAATCACGAATACAGCCACACAACTGTAGCGATACTCCATAGTTACGCATTTTTATTAGAAGACGCTTGTGAGGAACGATGGTAAAAGCCTTCTCTAAATCTAAAAATATGGAATCAATTTCGCATCTCCTGTCGATAGCACTCATGACTTCGTGAGAATAAAGGGCTGGATTTGTTTCACAACAATTATATTTTCTGAACCCAGGTTGGCTATCTGTCAATAAATTGTTTTCTACGAAGTAATTCATAATGTTCGAACACAATACATCTTCCAAAATTATCCTGAAAATTTACGTTAGTGAAATGGCTCAGTGGATTACTCTTATTTGTTTTCTTGCGTATTGGTGTGAAATAAAATGGCTCTGAGCACTATGGGACTTAACAGTGGAGGCCATCAGTCCCCTAGAACTACTTAAAGCTAACTAACCTAAGGACATCACACTCATCCATGCCCGAGGCAGGATTCGAACCTGCGACCGTAATGGTCACGCGGTTCCAGACTGAAGCGCTGAGAACGGCTCGGCCACTCCAGCCGGCCGTATTGGTGTGACTTGTGCAACTTTCTAGTATTTATGTACTCATCTGTGTAAGAGCGAGCGGTCGTATTTAACTGCTAAATATGGAGCTATTGTATCATCAAAGTTTGAAAGGAACTTGACTGGTATACAGTATGGATCGGAGGCCTCACCTTTGTTAAGTGATTTAAGCTGCTAGATTCTAAATTTGGAATATTTACGTGGTAGTCTTAGTTTAAAGATTTCTGGAAAACCACGTGTAGTAACTCTTCTGTAGCGACGTTGTCATCAGGAATGTCCCCGTTGTTATCACGCAGCGGAGGATATTGATCCTTTTGTACATACTGAAGTGTGAAAACGTATGTAAGAAATGCTATATTCAGCCTTAAGTGTGTTGATAAAAGCAATCTAAACTGTGAAATTGTCCAGGTCCACCCTATGAAACGCTTCTAGTGCCCATATTCGCAGATGGCAATAGTGAACAGCAGATCCCTCCGCTCTAGTCGTATCAAAATGTGACATTACATGCCCTTTCAAAATTCTGTGGCAGCTTGTTTCCTTTGAAGTGAGCCCCGTCTCGCCTTTTGTTAGTCACATAATCTACAGTTTCGAAATTTGATGGAATTCAAATGCACTTCCAGCATCTCGTAAGTTAGCTACGGGAGTTGAAGCCACAAGTGTGGTAGTCTTGATAAACGTTCTCCAGTATGTTGTCACCAACATCTTGTAATACACTGGGCCTCGAAGTGTTAGATGGCTATCATTCGTTCTCACTTCAAAGCGAAAGTTTACTATTGCTCTGGATATGAAAGTCGTGTATTGCTGGACGAACCAACTTCAGGTACGGGGTCTTCCTGTCCTCCAGAATCACGATACCCCTTCAGCGTACCTTCTTGGATATCTGCGTCATCCCCATTTTGCTATTTAGCATATTGATGAATTCCATATCCTCGACCCCGTTTGTGTTTCCATGTTTAACACGTCGCAAATTTGCTTCTAATGTTTTGACAACATTCATGGCGATTGATTCGTTACATGGTACCAGCCTACACTCTTTACACTCTAACCCACAACCGAACATTTCAGAAGATGGCCCTATACTGCAGCTATACTATTCATAACACCAGAATAAGCACTTCCTTGTGCAGGTACAACATTCCACTGTCGGATGGCGCCAGCGCACTACAGCTGCGTTTTGCGAGCGAACGGCCCATGCCACTGTTTTCGGGTTGAGCAGTTCGAATCCTGAGCACACATGCGTGTGGTTCCGTACATTCGAGGTCACGCACTTTCCTTCTTAGTTCTTCTCGTCATTATCTAAATTTGGACACACAAATGTGTGATCACGTAAATTCATTTAGTTTTCCAATTAGAGAGGACACACATAGGAAGAAGTATGCATACTTCTCCATCCTTTCCATCTTCCCACTATCCTCCCTAAGAACTTCCTTCATTTTCATAGATACTACCTAACAGTCAATATAACTTTCCACTCACAACCTTCCCCGTAGAGAACCCCCATTGTTTTCGTCTCCCCACGACCACTTTTCTTCATTTCAGTTCGATTAACTTTTTAATGAATGCGTTTTCTAATTATCTATTTATTTCTTCTCTATGTTTACAAGATAGCCCTTTTTATTTTACTTTCTAAGAAACGAACAAAACGATATCGTATTTTATGTAACTAGCGCCATTCAATCAATTTTCTTAAATATTCTAAAAAGCTTTATTCCTGCAGCCTTAAATATTGTTGTCATGTCTTTATTTCTATTCTAATTCTCTTGACTGAAGAGAGGGATATTGTACCGCTGACAGCCAACCCACAACCCATAATAAAGAAAACCATACCCATGTCAGATAAGGCGCACGATACCGTGACATCGAGTCTGAGGCAGCGATGCTACCTCAGCAGCGTAGAAGAAACAGTTATACTCAACCAGAACCTAAAACCGAACCTTTACAAGTCACTTCGATATCCTATGTAATCCTTCTTGGAGATAAGAAATTTAAAGTGGTAGAAAGACGAAGGTTTTCGCCGTGGATACGTTACACTAAGTACTTCCTAAACGCATAAAAAGAGTGATTGGTCATTAACTGTACTTTCTGGAAATCATGCGCATGTTGGTCACCAATACGTGCCATCTAGGCGGATCCTGGTGAGTTTCGAATATCTTGGGAAAAGTACCTGAAGTGGCTCGTCAGCTGCCAAGTAATCTTCATTACTTTGGGAAAAGAACTTGAAGTGATTCTCGTTATCTTCATTACAGTGGAAATTTATACTGTCACTAGATTACGGATGAAACCTAAAGTGATGTATAGTAAGCACTGCCACCAGTGTTATCAGCATAGATAAACCACTTCAATTGACTGTATTGTGGATCTCACTTGCTGGAATACCAGTAAAACACTTGTCATTTGTAAAAGGTCATACGACATGAGGATGGAAAATTCCAGAAATGATGGGTATTACCGGCCACACCTGCGAACTGTTGCTTAAAAAAGAAGCATCCTTTCCACGAGGTGAAACGGCGCACGTTACTTGCAGGGGCCACCAAGTCATCATGATGTTACTAAACGCAAAATTGTGTCTTATAATAGATACGATCAAACATGTTTAAGCCACAATCAACCATGGGCAGTGGGTGATGGGAAATGTTGCTGGTGGTCAGACCTAAGTAACACACCCAGGCGCAGAACAGAAGGGGATGGAAGTTAGGAAGTATCGTGGAAGTTGCAACTTCACACGGGCTTGTACACAACCTTTTATCATGACTCGTCTGCGAAAGGGGTTCGGTTGTGCACAGTTGCATTCGCGCCCTATATTGAGTAAATAGACAGCCTAAGTATAGCAGTGAATGAAATCTAGTATTTGTCTAAATCACGATCATTCACAAATGATTTACACCGACAACAATTTAGAATGAAAACGTTTTTATTTTACTAAATCACATCCACAAAACAAACTGATGGCCACGTGATACTATATCGGCTGCACTTAGCCGCACCGACCTTACCGCACCGACGGGCCACGATCAAAACACCACCACCTTTGTCCCCTATCCTCTGTCCTGTGTCCGGTCACGTGACACTACATTAGTCAAATATATTATTTCTAAACATGGCCGTCATGCATTTACAATGTTACAATATTAAAATACCAAAAACTAAATACTTTATATTATTTTGTAGACAATCCACTTTTTGGCAGTTTCACCCCTCTTCTTTTGTTTAATCACGTCTTTGCCTAAAAGGTGTGGCATACGAAATACTCATTTTGCTCTACATAGCTCGAAAACTGAACAGTACCTTCACAATAAAAGACAATAACTTATTATGCAGAGGTTCTCAGACATCCTTACAACTTAATTTTTATATAAAACATGTTCTTTAATGTCCAAAATATTATCCCTGCTGCTATGCTTTAAATTTGAGTTTTGAACTATTTTGAAGAGCTCTTATGTTTATGGAGTACTCCTATTTCAGCAAATCCATTGAGTAGCAAGACAAGCACACCTCACATTATTAACGTATGTACCAAATTATGCACTGAGACATAGGCAATTATGTAACTAAGAAATTCAATGTGAAATTGTCATACGCTGCCTCCTCTCTTTATCAAGAGGGTGACTCCATAAATATATTGACCTGTGCTTGCTACACCCCAACTGTTCTTCCACAGTAAACATTACCACATCCAGCAAATTAGTTATACTATTACAGTATCCCTTGTAACCTCACAAAGTAATGATTTCCTCTCCACCCCTATCCCCATCCCTGCAAACAACTCTATTATATGGTTGCACATAAATTCGTAGCGTTTTTCCACAAGTTTAATAAACACAACAAATACACGTTATACAGACTTTTTTCATCGATAATACAGTCTCTTTCAGTATTTACAAGTCTGCCAACGCAGTGGTAATTTTTCGTAGAAGCCACGTGGTTTTGAGGAGAAGCACACGTCGAGCCATGTTCGGAGAGCATTTCTATCCAGAGAGGTAAAGGAAGTTCGTCGAAGGTTGATGCATAGAGAGCGGAAAGGCGAAAATCTGAGGGCGTAAGATCAGATGAATATAGTGAGTGTGGAATGATTTCCAAACCCCTCTATAGTGTTTTTTGTCGGTCTAGCAGAATGCGTGCGGGCGTTACCGTGGAACAGCATCAGTTCAAGTGGTTGTCTTGGTCGTTGTTCTTAGTTGCGTCCAAAGTGGTCTCAGTTGACGTCATCAAATGTCAGCAATGACGGTTACACCTCGTGGGAGCAATTCGTAGTACACCACACCGTCACTGTCCCACCAGATGCGTAACATTATCTTTTGTGGAGGCGTACAGCTCTTCGTAGGGTGAGCTGCAACTTTCTTTGGACTGAACAGATATTTCTCTTCACCAGTAACGAACTGGATAGGAATGGTTGGAATTGTTCACGAGCCAATTGATGACAAGCAAGCAGAGCTGCACATGTTGTCATCCGCTGATTTTTGTGACTTTGGTTTAGAGCATGTGGTACCCATACACCCGATTTTTTAACCTTCCCCACGGCACGTAAATGTCGCACGATGGTCACAGTTCATCACATTTGCCAGTTTTCGTGTACGCTACCGTGTATCATTGTGGATTAATGCGTTTAAATGATATTCATCAAACCCTGAATGTCTTCTTGAATATAGAGTGTCACTAACGTCAGATACATCATACGCTCCTGTCATCCCGCTATTGAACCAAGACAGAAGAATATGTCAGAAATGTCCCGAATTCTCCACTTGACACTCCATTTTCTGCCGTTCATAGTTCTACTGACTATCTCCAAATGACAAAATGACAATATATACGAGTGAATTCAAATAGCAACAGCGAACTACAAATAACAATGACAATCGATAAATAAACCTATAGCAGCTGGAATACAACAAGCAAAACAAAAATGCTACGAACTTATGCATCAACTTAATAAAAACTTTCCAGGTGTCTTTCAGAGAACACAATATTGTGAGAACAAAGGGTCTCAAAATTGACAAGAAATTCTATAGCATCAAACGCTTCGTTTAAATCAAAATACTTTTCAGTTCCGTTTTTGTAGATTGGTTTGCGGCTTGAATGATGACAGAAAACATGGCAGCAAGTGAAATGTCTGTGTTCACAGGATCATCATACCTGCTGTCAACAATAAATCTGAGCCCAACGGCAGCAGCGACAAACTACGGAAAGTTGGGGAAAGGTAAAGCGGAATGGAAAATATGCTCAACAAAGAGAAAATAACACAAAGAATGAATTTGTTGAACGTAGGTGGGATCGAGAGAAAGAAACAGAATTCCCCCCCCCCCCCCTCCTTCCTTATTATGACCATAGTCAACAGACTGGTGTTCATTATCTCGCGGGCAGTAAAATACTGACGACAGTGAGAGCACACTTCGATTTTATACCGTATAAATCACACTGAGGTGACGGAAGTCACGGTATAACGATATGCACATATACAGATGGCGGTTGTATCGCGTACACGACGCATAAAAGACCAGCGTATTGACAGAACTTCCATTAGTACCCAAGTGATTCATGTGAAAGGTTTCCGACGTGGTTTTGGACGTACGACGAGAATTAACAGACTTTGAACGCGAAATAGTAGTTGGAGCTACGCGCATGAGGCATTCCGTTTCAGGGAATTCAATATTCCGTGATCCACATAGTCAAGAGTGGGCCGACAATACCAAATTTCAGGCATTACCTCTCATCGGGGACAACACAGTGGCTGACGGCCTTCCATTAACGACCGAGAACATTGGCTTTTGCATAGAGTTTTCGTTTCTAACATACAAGAACACTGTGTGAAGTAACCGCAGAAATCAGTGTGGGACGTACGACGAACGTATCCGTTAGGACTGTGCAGTAAAATTTGGCGTTAATGGGCTATGGCAGCAGACGACCGACGCGAGTGCCTTTGATGCCAGCACGAGATCGCCGGGAACTCCTGGGCTCTTGACCATATCGGTTGAACCCTAGAGGAGCCGACCGATGACCACGCTGTCTGGTCTCCTTCCCCAAGCAACCAACCAACCTAGAGGAGCGGGAACCGTGACCTGGTCAGATGAGTTCAAAATGGTTCAAATGACTCTAAGTACCATGGGACTTAACATCTGAAGTCATCAGTCCCCTAGAACTTAGAACTATTTTAACCTAAATAACCTAAGGACATCACACACATCCATGCTCGAGGCAGGATTCGAACGTGCGACCGTAGCAGTTGCGCGGTCCCGGACTGAACGGCCTAGAACCGCTCGGCCACCGCGGACGGCTCAGATGACTCAATTGCTAACAGCTGAAGGTAGTGATCGAGTGTGGCGCAGACCCCACGACGTCGTAGGACCAAATTGTACATGAGGCACTGTGCAAGCTGACGGTGGTCCAACAATGGAATGGGCTGCGCTTATATAGAATGGACTGCGTTTTCTGATCTAAATAAATCGATCACTTACCGCAAATGGTTATGTTCAGCTACCTGGGGACCATTTTCAGCCATTCATGGACTTCTTGTTCCTAAACAGCGATTGAATTTTTGTGGACAATAATGCGCTACGCCAGCGGGCCATAACTATTTACGACTAGTTCATTCAGGACAGTTCGAGCGAATAATATGGTGACCCAGACCGCCCGACATGAATTCCATCGGACATTTATAGGACGTAATGGAGAGGTCAGTTTGTGCGTAAAAGCCTCCGCCGGTAACACTTCCAAAATTACGGACGGCTATAGAGGCAGCATGATTCAATACGTGTACAGGAGGCTTCCAGTGACTTGTTGAGTCCATGATACGCCGAGTTGAGTCCAGTCTACGCCGGGTAAAAGTAGCTGCGACAAGATATTAGGAGGTATGCCACGATTTTTGTCACCTCAGTGTACTGATGATGGCTTCGATTTTTACCGTTATAAATTATGGAGACTTGTGAAAATTTGTTGACATAATAGTTCTCAAATAGTTACATGATGTTGAATACCCGGCTTAAGGTATACAAAAATGCCACTATGTAGGCCAACCACTCGCCTGGCGGCTCTCACTTCCTTGGAGCATCATGCATATGGCGCTCATAAATTAGGACCAGTTTGCGCTTCCACGCCACATCTATTGCGCGTCATACTCGTCCACCATAGTGGCGACAGTTGATAAAAGTTGTTCAAATGTGGGTGAAACCTTATGGGACTTAACTGCTAAGGTCATCAGTCCCTAAGTTTACACACTACTTAAGCTAAATTATCCTAAGGACAAACACACACACACCCATGTCCGAGGGAGGACT
Organism: Schistocerca gregaria; assembly: GCF_023897955.1. Lineage (NCBI taxonomy): Eukaryota > Metazoa > Arthropoda > Insecta > Orthoptera > Acrididae > Schistocerca > Schistocerca gregaria. Next base: position 200,439,243 of record NC_064927.1, read on the forward strand.
CGAACCTCCGCCAGGACCAGAAGCACAGTCCATGACTGCAGCGCCTGGGACCGCTCTGCTAATCCCGCGCGGGATAAAAGAGAGTGCTATCAATCATGGACTACAATGCTTCCGCCTTGTTCTGACACAGATTGAAATGTTTCCACTTACAGGCACGAATCACGATGCGCCGTCGACATTCACACAATTCCAGTCCTGCAGTCAGTTTAGTACAGTACCTGCTGTTAGCTCAGTATAGCTCCTGTAACTAATCTACGGTGTGGAGTTCTACTAGTCCCGTTACAAAGATAACCTACCGACTTAGCAGTCGCTATTTCCAGAGTAACAGTACAATCAAGAGTGTCTCCAGTATTACTTTCAATCACAGTGAAAACATCATAGACTGTCATGAGAGAACAAAGTTATTTAGAGATAGTTGTATTCGTTTTAGGACATCAAGTGTCACGAATCAGAGTGTACCGAAGTTAAATACGATTTTGTAACAGCCCTTTCACTAAATGTTTCTTACTGTGTTGCCAAATTTCTGTGCTAATGCAATCCTGTCAAGCAAGCATATAAGTTGATAGTTTAAGCACGCAATGTCCATCCAGTTTATTGAATAACAGCAGTAAAGTACTTTTCTACTGAAACTTCCTAGCAGATTAAAACTGTGTGCCCGACCGAGACTCGAACTCGGGACCTTTGCCCTTCGCGGGCAAGTGCTCTGCCATCTGAGCTACCGAAGCACGACTCAGGCTCGGTCCTCACAGCTTTACATCTGCTAGTACCTCGTCTCCTATCTTCCAAACTTTACAGAAGCTCTCCTGCGAATCTAGCAGAACTAGCACTCCTGAAAGAAAGGATACTGCGGAGACATGGCTTAGCCACAGCCTGGGGATATTTGAGGTGAATTAATCGCAGCATTTAGTTACAACATTCCCAACACATGAAATAGGTACTTCTCAAATGTTTGGACAAATGTTTTTTTTTTTAATTTACCTCTGAACTGCAAATATCTTGGAAGTTATGTTGAAACGATGCACTGAGCACTGATTAATCGTATAAAATGTTTTAATATAACATGGAAATGAAATCCCATGCTTCTTGACAGAGCGTAAGGGAACGATCCGGGAGACCCGTACCGCCGTACTAGGCAAGGTCCTAATGGAGGTGGTTTGCGTTGCTTTCCTCTGGCCGCAATGGGGATGAATGATGATGAAGACGACACAACACCCAGTAAACTCGGGACAGGTGAAAATCTCTGACCCCGTGCTCGGGAAGCGAGAACGCTACCGCGAGACCACGAGCTGCGTGCTTAATATAATATAAATACTATATTAATATTATTATTATTTACATTTGTGGGAAGGGAGGTGGGAGGGCTGACCGAAGGCTAAATTCGCACTTGCACACATGCCACTAATATTGTTTGCCCTGCGTTGCACAAAGGGAAACTCGATGTCATTGAGGATGGAACTCAAAGGTCGAGAGACTTCCCTAGATTTCGAGCTCGCTAAATTTCACAGTTAAGAGTTAATGTTTTCCTCTTTAGAAATTATGATGCGTCAGTAACACGACTATTACGCTCGCGACAATGTGAATGAGAAACTATGGCAACAGAAATGAAATGCCAAAACATCCTAGATCTGGTATGCTAGTGGCGTCACCGTACAGAATGGAAAACTAAATAAATCAAAGTTTCGGAAATAATAGAAAACAATACTGAAAAAAAGATAATGTTGCTAGGAAACGTGCTAATATTTCTGATTATTCCAACACCAAGACTAACACATGAGACTGAAATGAACATTACACCATAGATTAGGTAAATCGTCACAGTTATAATTTTATACAGGAGTGGAGAAAAATATGAAAAACATTGCGAGAAGTGCTTGCTTGAACATAAATGCAGATGCTAACCAAGTCTGTAGGTTGTGTTGCTGTATTTGACTACTAACGGCACCTGTAAAATGCCTTCAACATACTGCAACTGTCACTCATCATCGGAACAGTGTTTTGTGTGGTTGTGAGTGCGTCATGAGGACCTAACTGAATTCGAACGTGGGCAAACTGTTGGTGCTGATATTGTGGGTGTTTCCGTAACCAACGGAGCCAAAGTGTTTGCTCTTTCAAGAGGTACCATAAGGAAGATTTATATCGCATACAGAGGAAGCGGAAAGAAACTCATTCATTAAGTCACAACGCGGACGAAAGTGTGTGTTGGGTGATCGTGGCAGACGGTCATCTATTACTTGAATAATGATAACAAAACCAACTGCTGTCTTTGAAACGAAGCCGTTTATTCTTTTCAATACATCCTAGCAATTTCGACACTAAATGGTGTCATCATAAGGCCCAATGCGTAACCTGCCATCAACAACTGTTTTCATGTGCAATGAACAGAATCGTATGCAGCGTGCCAAAATTAACTGAATTGGCCCTCTGCATACGTTTCTGTTCATTGCACATGAAAAGAGTTGTTGATGGCTGGTTACGCATGTGGCCTGAAGATGACACCATTTGGTGTCGAAACCGGTAGTATGTGTTAAAAAAATGAACGACATGGCTTCAAATACAGCCGCTCGTTCTGTTATCATTATTCAAGTACTTCGAGTCCGGCTACATTCCCACTATCCTTGGCGGATTAAGAGGCCATCGAACAGGATTGTGAAGAAAAATAGGACAGTGACAGCTGCAAAAGTCTCTGCAGAACTGAATGTCGCACTCGCTAACTGTGTCAGCACCAAAACAACACAAAGGGAGCTCGACAAGCTGGGAATTGCAGGACAAGCTAAAATTCCAAACCACTGATGAGTTATGCAAATGCTCTTAACATGAAAACATGGTGCCGAAACTATAAAATGTGTACTATGGAGCAATGGAATAATTTTACTTTTCGTCGCACTAATCTTGTTTCACATTGTTTCTAAATTTTGGCTGAGTTTATGTCCCAAGACTGAAACACTGGGGCGGGAGGGGGCGAGGAGTTTAGTGCTGATATGGGCAGTCAAATCGTGGTATTCCATGGGCATCCATGATTACTTGCAAGGTCGCTTTACTGCCAAGAATTACGTGACCAGTTTGGCTGATCATGTGCATTCTATGTAACAGTTCTTGTTCCCCGACGACGATGCAGCATTCCAAGGCGACAGCGTGCCTGTGTACGCAGCTCACATAGACCAGGACTGGTTTTGTGAGCGGAAGGATGCAATGTCGCATCTCCTCTGCCTGCTAACGCAACCATATGTCAATATTACTCAGCCATTGTGGTCCACTTTCCAGAGAAGCGTGTGTGGTCTTTATCTGAACTTGCAACTATTTTCCAGGAAGAACGGTATCGATCGGTTATAATTAAAGTGCAACTACTCACAGAGGTCCAGTGTGGCCTATAATTATCGTATGGAAGCTAAGTTTGGTAGATATTCCAATGTGATAATGAGAAATGTATTTACACTGGAAAACAAATTAGTACCAGTTGTGGCCACCAGGTGCGTATCTGGCGGTGTACACTGTTTGTATGACGGTATAACATTCACGCTGTCATTTGACAAGCCATAACGTGAGTGAACGGTATGGCTGTTGAGAAGAGAGACCGTGTGCTGGTAGTGAACATGTTTTATGTGAACAGCAGAAATTATAGCGCTGCTCTGAGAGTGCCGCCGACTGAGAAGAGACCCGATGGTGTACAGATGATGATAATGAAAGCACGAGTGAGCTTGGTGTGGCACCTGGAAGAGGAAGGCGTACTATCCCGGTGGAAGCTATTGACAAGGTTGCTGATCACGCAGGAAGTCCTCAAGGTAGTGATAGCGCTCGTGCAGTGTCACGAGAATTGCCTATCTCATGGGCAACAGAACGGAAAGTTTTGCAATATGTTTTACACCAGTACCCGTACGAGATCCAGTCTGTGCAGCAACTGAAACCTCATGATCCTCAGCAACATTCTGAATTTGTTCTTTGGTTTCTGGCACGGACTGACCTTGATGACATGTAACCGTCCAATATTTTATTGAGTGACGATGCACATTTACCACTACACAGTACAGTGAATACACAGTACTGACGAATTTGGGGTACTGTTAAATCGCTTATTACGCAAGAAGAGCCGTTGCACTCACCGTATGTGGCTGTGTGGTGTGGATTTACAAGCACCTCTACTCTCGGTCCGTTCTTTTTTCAAATGGAATACACCCAGAGGGCCTGTTAGGTGTACCGAGGAACTGCACGTTATCGAGACCTCTTTGTACAGCATATGATTTCTTCTGAGGAAAAAGAAACTACTGCTTTCATGCAAGATGGGGAAACACCTCTTATCGCTCTCCCAGTGACTGATCTGCTTCATACAATCTTCCGCGAACGTGTTATCTCCAGAGTTTTCCCAGATACATGGCCTTCAAGATCACCTGATCTGAAACCATGTGACTCCTGGTTCTGTGGATTTCTAAAAAAAGAACTTTTACCAGGGTTACGCTCGGGCTCTACCTGCTCTGTAGGCCTGTAGGTTGTAGAGGAACATGCTGCTCAGATTCCACCCGAACTGCTGCAGGGAACTCTTGATCATGTCGTTTTACGGATGCAACATCTCGTCGAACAAACAAATTGTGAAAGTGATGGTTAATAATGAAATCAACGTAATGCCTTTCTCACTTCTTTGATCTTTTATGCCCATGCCCCGATATTAATACATTACATATGGAAACATATGCACTGAAGCGCCAAAGAAATTGGTATAGGCATGCATATTCAAATACAGAGATATGTTAACAGGCAGAATACGGCACTGCGGTCGGCAACGCCTATATAAGACAACAAGTCTCTGGAGCGGTTGTTAGATAGGTTACTGCTGCTACAATGGCAGGTTATCAAGATTTAAGTGAGTTTAAATGTGGTGTTGTAGTCGATGCACGAGCGATGGGAGACAGCATCTCTGAGGTAGCGATGAGATGGCGATTTCCCGTACGACAATTTCACGAGTGTACCATGAATATCATGAATCAGGTAAAACACCAGGTCTCCGACATCGCTGAAGGCCGGAAGAAAGATTCTGTAAGAACGGGATCGACGACGACTGAAGAGAATCGTTCAACGGGACAGAAGTGCAACCCTTCCGCAAAATTCTGCATATTTCAATGCTGGGCCGTCAACAAGGATCAGCGCGCGAACCATTCAATGCAACACCATCGACATGGGCTTTCGGAGCCGAAGGCCCACTAGTGTAGCCTTGATGACCGTACGATACACAGCTTTAAGCCTCGCCTGTGGCCGTCAACACTGACATTGGACTGTTGATTACTGCAAACATGTTGCCTGGTCGGACGAGTCTCGTTTCAAATTGTATCGAGCGAATGGACGTGTACGGCTATGGTGACAACCTCATGAATCTATGGACCCTATATGTCAGCAAGGGACTGTTCATGCTGGTGGAGGCTCTATAGTGGTGTGGGGCGCGTGCAGTTGGAATGATACGGGACCACTGATACGTCTAGACAGGACTCTGACAGGTGACACGTATGTAAGCATTCTGTCTGATCACCTGTATCCATTCATGTCCATTCTGACGGACAATTCCAACGTACAATGCGACACTCCACACGTCCTGAATTCCTACAGAGTGGCTCCAGGAACACTACTCTGAGCTTAAACATTTCCGCTGGCCATCAAACTCCTCAGACACGAACATTACTGAGAATATCTGGGATGCCTTACAACGTGCTGTTCAAATGGTTCAAATGGCTCTGAGCACTATGGAAATTAACATCCGAGATCATCAGTCCCCTAGCACTTTGAAGTACTTAAACCTAACTAACCTAAGGACATCACACACATCCATGCCCAAGGCAGGATTCGAACCTGCGACCGTAGCGGTCGTGCAGTTCCAGACTGAAGCGCCTAGAACCGCTCGGCCACTTCGGCCGGCAACGTGCTGTTCAGAAGAGATTTCCGCCCCCTCGTACTCTTTCGGATTCATGGTCTCAGTTCCCTCCAGAACTACTTCAGACATTAGTGGAGCGCATGTCACGTCGTGTTGCGGCACTTTCGCGTTCTCTCGGAGGTCCTACACGGTATTAGGCTAGTGTACCAGTTTCTCTGGCTCTCCAGTGTATATACGTCTTTCTTCCATTCTCAACGCTAGATTTGTTCCAAGTGACAAAGAAACGAGTCACAGCTTGAGTTGTTAGACCTGTTAATGAGTATGTGAATTAAGGAATTTAAAAAAGAAGTGGATGGGTTACGGTTAAATACAGTGGGAATTACTGAAAAACGTTGGTAGGAAGAAAAATATTTCTGGTCCCAAAGATTATTATAAAGAGATTGAAGCAACGAATGATGAGGTAAAGTAAGTTATTCACATCATTAAGGGAGTGGAAAACTAAGTAGTGAAGAAAAAATGTAATTCGTTACTAGACAAGAAAAATAGAAAAATATTAGCAGCATATAGACTGAGGAAAGCTATGAAAAATGAAGTCGCCTGATATAATTTTCCAAAGAGAACAATTTAATCAGTACAGCACTTGGTTTAAGAGTCTTAAAAGAGGGTAGTATGTATTTGGGAGAGGCCTGGAGGTGTTCGAATGTTTCAAATATATTATACTGCCCAACGCAATTAAAGGATCACTTTTTCGAAACCCTGTAATTGTCTCCCATTGCGACATATCAGTTTGAAATTTGTCTCAAAGGCGTCTACAACCTTCCGCTGTAATTGCGCAAAAGCGTGGCGCACCGCGACGTCACCCTCGTGTTCGGCGATTATTCAGACAGCAAGGTGTCGACACAGGCGAAAAAAATACCACAACTCAGACGTTCCTGTGATGAATAAGGTGAGTTAACGATGGCTCATTGACACCATATTTCACTACATTTCTGTCAAATGTCATCGTGGACGTGTCATATCGTGGGAAGGTGATCACACCCCGTCGTGTCCACATTTCACTCCTTCTTTTGACGCCTCTGCGTTGATCAGAGCCACGACACTCATCTTTTAAATCCCGCGCGGTTTTCTTATGGGTGGCGGACAAAAACATTTCAGATGCATCACCGCTCGGAAAAGGCCTCAGACGGTACACAAACGGCATCAAGGAAACGACCCTTTCTCTTAGGTCGTAGATCCCCATAGATATCGAGGTCGAAGTCGGCGATTGTCACTGTGACGAATAGTAGGAAAATGTTCTTTACAAACAACCTTTGACATGCTGACATATCCCCCGCCCCTCCTCCTGCCCCCCCCCCCCCCCCTGCCCGTCGATTTAATCCATCTCTAAGGACATCGTGGGCTTATGTAGCGCCCCAACGACCACCTTAGTCAATTAAGAAAGAACATGAACTAGGGAAAGTTATCTTGGCTGTTACAACATCTTTGCCAATGAGTTTTGTCTACAACTACATTGTACACCACTGAGCATATTTGTCAGCGAAAGAGAAAGAAGAAACATCGTACTTTAGCAAAGGACAAATATCCATGTGACAAATTTGAAATTAATATCTCAGAAGTTAAGTTCAAAGTAATGTCATCAGAGATAACTTTTATGTGGAAGAGAGTTGTAAGCGCAACCAAGAAATTCAATGCTCCTACAATGCTCTTCCACAGAAGAAGTCGCTTGCTAGAACTCATCCAGTGCAGACGTACGAGAGCAGTTCTGATCTGAATTATTGAGATTGCGAATCGTGACGAGATTGTTTTCGAGTTTAGAAGTGTTTGTTGCGTGACGAGATTCACGGCTTAGGAAACTGATTTTATGAACTGAGACAGGAACAGATAGACTCATTTAACCGTGCACAACGGGTTAATTGAAATCTAATAACGGAATTAGTGAACATTGGACTTGACTTTAAGTTAGTTGGACCTTAAGGAGAAGTGAACATTCCATGAAAGAACACACGCAATTAGTCTTGAGTAGGACCGAAGTAGACGACACCATGAAGATATAACAATTACGCTAAAGTGTTGAATTGTGGTAATTGCCAAGAAAGTATAACTCAATCGGACTGACTTAACTAAACTATTCCGTGTGCGTGTGATGCGGGAGTTACAAGTATTTAGTGAGAAATTACAATAAACTGTTCGTTACCAGTTAAATTCCCGGTGTGGCCTACATCATTAAATAGTTTGATAAACGACTAAATCAACGACTACTCATGAAAGACTATTTCATTGAAGTGCAAATATTCACGTCATTAGTTGAGAAGCGGACTTTAAAATATTTTCGTATTACGACGCAATCTTACAAACACTGATCAAAGAGTATTTCTGGATCTCACTGCATACCAACACAACAATTCCATAGCAACGAGACAACAGCGTAAGAAAACTCTGTTAACTAAAATACTTCCTCACGGTCAGCGGTGTGTACTACGCGAACGACAGAAGAATTAATAACTACTGCAAATCCGGGCAATTAACAATACAATATTAATAATAAAAAGCATCACTTATACGCGTTCGCATAAGTGGAAACGCTGCGGACTTGTAATTGAGATGCGACTACGCGAGGAACGCCTTTTCGGAAGTTTTTCAGGTTCTTTCTCCCGTTAATCTACTGGGACTGACGTTATATCGAATCGTGTCTACTCTGTCGCGAGAGCTGTGGCAGTAGCAGCTCTACGCCGTCGAATACATCAGCACGCGCCAAACGACACTGAACATAATCTGACGCCTTTGGAGTGTAGTATGACCACAATTATTCCTCTGATATACAGGGTGTAAACACTTGACGCCGTTAAAAGCCATTCCATGACTTTTAAATGTAACGCGAACAGCAAAGTGACCTTAAGTTTTTCCGGCTCTCCTTCTTCACGCCCATCTATGGCGTGATTATGGGATGTGCAAAATTGACACAAGCTTGAATAAAATGACAAAGATTTCCTCTTAAGAGCCCCCTCTCTCCCCACCCCCGACTTATTCGGTAACACCCGCTGTCTCACTCCCATATCTTTGTTTTGTCTTTTACAAATGTACCTTTACAGAGACTTCAACGCCCATTCAACCGAGTGGCACTGTGCAGCTCCTCTAGCGCCTGAGGGCACACATGCGGAATCTAACGGGTGTCGAAGGGTTTGCCTGCTCTCAGGTGCCAGAGCAGCATCGGAGCGCCACTAAGTTGAACGGGAGTTCAAGTCACTGTAAAGCTACATTTTTAAAGGGCAAAACAAAGATATGTGAGTGAGTCAGCGGGTATTACCGAACAGGGGTGGGGGGTCTTAGAGGCACCCTTCGCCGTTTTTTCCATGGCTGTGCCAGTTTTGCACCCCCATAATCACGCTGCAGGGGCTGCAAAAGCTTGAACACACTTTGTTACTCGCATCACATTTAAATTTCATCGAATGGTTTTGAACGGTCTCCTGTGGTTCCACCCTGTGTCAGAAGCAAAATTGTGGTCACACTACATTACAAAGGCGTCAGATCATTTTCAGTGTGATTGTAGGCCCACGATGTCCTTATACAACGGCTAAATCATTGGGGGAGGGCTTGGAGGGGGGGGGGGGGGGAGGTGTTCGTCCTGTTGCTCATCGTTTTGCAACTGTTACTTTTGACTGCGAAACACTTGGGAATCAACGCCCCAAGGGAAGAGTGGTTTCTTTGACGCCCTCTATGCCACCTCCTGAGGACTTTTCGTGTGGCTTCTGAGCAGGGAGACAGCTACAGGATTTCGAAACAGTGACACTTTAATTTTGTTGGACGGTGTATATAATCGTAAGACAAAAATTTCATAATCAAATTTTTAACTGTAAAATATTGCCAGGAACAGATGTGAACTTCGACCATTATTTATTGGCTATTAAATGCTGATTATGGATTAACAAATTCGACAGGCAGGGAATAAAGGATACAGGACCTGGATATTTGAATAAATCACAGGTTGTTGAGAGCTTCAAAGGGAACATTAAGCAATGAGATACTGAAACAAGGAGGTAAAGAAGAATAGAAAGTGAATGGAAAACTTTTTGAGATTAAGTACTGATGGGAGCAGAGGAAGAATTAGGCAACGAATCAAAGCACAATAGAAATCCTTGGATAGCGTTTGAGATACTTAATTCAACTTTCGAACGCGGAAAATACAAAATCGTAGCAAATAAAGAAGACGATTGCGGATACAGACATCTAAAACATGAGATTGGCAGAAAGCGTAAAGTGGCATAGCAGTAATGACTAGAGGATATTTCCATAGCTATAGAGGGATAGGTGAATATGGAAGAGGTGCATGGACTGCATAGGAAAATTAATAACTCGTCTCAAGAAAAGAGAAACGGCTGTATAAAGTTCAAGGGGCCACACGTAAGCCAGTAGTATTCACAAAAGAAAAAGATGAACCGTGGCAGGTAATACACAACGGTTATGTAAAGGAAACTAGAAGCCAGTATTACGGAAAGAGAAGGCAGATAAAGAGGAGAGATATAATTACTGTAAGAAGAACTTGGCATAACACTGAAATACCTGAGTCAAGAAAAGGCACTTTGTGTAGACAACATTTCCTCAGAATTGTTAAGATGTTTGGGAACAGAACCATAATAAAACTGACACATGTGGAATGCAAGATACTTGAAATTCACGAATAGCCCTTCAGACTTCAAGGAGAATGTAACAATGCCAATCCCATAGCAGGCAGGTTCTCATAATTGTGACTATTACAGAACTATCAGTTCAGTAGATAATGTCTGAAAAAAAACTAGCACGCATTAGTTAAAGTAGACTGGAAAACCACGACCCCATGAAAGACCCGTTTAAGTTCTGAAAAAATGTAGGCACCCACGATTCAGTATTGATTCTACGACTCGCCTTCGACTGGAGGATGATAATAAGCTGTTTGAAATTCTCAAGGTAACAGGGATCAAATATAGGAAGCGAAATGTTATCTAAAACTCGTATAGAAACCAGTCTCCAATCATAAGAATAGAAAGACATGAAAGAGAAGCAGTAGTTGAGAAGTGGGCGAGACACGGTTGCAGCCTATCCCACTTGTTATTCCATCTGTTAATGAGCAAGCAGTAAATATAGCATAAATTTACAAAGGGAATTAAAATTAAGGAGGATAAATATAAAAATTGCAGATGACATTGTATTCATGTCAGCGAGAGCAAGAGTGTTGGAAGATCAGTTGAATGGAAAGGAGGCTATAAGGTGAATGTCAACCAAATTAAAACAAGGCTATTGAAAAGTAGCTGAGTTAATTCAGACGATTGTGAAGAGAATTGGTTTGGGAATCAGACGCCAAAAGCAGAAAATGAGTTTGGCTGTTTGGGCATCAATGTAAATGGTGGTGGAAGAAACCCCTATGGAGGATATAAATGCACACAAACTACAGCAAGAAAAAACCTTCTAAAAGACAAAATGGTAAAAATGAATACCAACTGAATTGTCAGCAAGCATTTTCTGGAGATATTTGACTGGAGTTTTTCCTTGTGCGTAAGTGAAACGTGAATGTTAAACAATTCAGACAAGAAGTGTACGTAAGCGTTTTGCGGTAATTTTGAAATATTCTTGATATTATATTTATATCGGATAAATAATGAAAATACACCAACGGCCTTGCCGCAGTGGTAACACCGGTTCCCGTCAGATCACCGAAGTTAAGCGCTGTCGGGTTGGGCTAGCACGTGGATGGGTGACCATCCGGTCTGCCGAGTGCTGTTGAGAAACAGGGTGCACTCAGCCCTTGTGAGGCAAACTGAGGGGCTACTTGATTGAGAAGTAGCGGCTCCAGTCACGTAAACTGACATACGGCCGGGAGAGCGGTGTGCTGACCACATGCCCCTCCATATCGGCATCCAGTGAGGCATGTAGCCTGAGGATGACACGGTGGCCGGTCGGTACCGTTAGGCCTTCCAAGGCCTGTTAGGACTGAGTTTAGTTTGGTTTTTCATGAAAATACACTGAGTCGATTCGAGAAAGAAATTTATACGAGGGCCTAATGAAAGGTAATGCATCCGACTTTTTATTCTGGTCATGGATATTACTCGGTCGACCTTACCGCTTCGCTGACGCTAGCTGCAGCTCTCTGCCGCTAGAGGGTTCCTAATTGTGTCGTGTAACATGGCAGTACGTAACGTAACTATGTCGGTCTGTGTGAAACCCCAGGAAACTGAAAGCGCGAATCCGTTCTTCCACACATGGAGCACACTCTCCTTCAGTATGGCAGTGGCAACTCCACTCGCGTGCTGCGACATGTACAACTATCCGAGAGTATCATTTGTTTCCAAAACGTAAAGAACAACTTTGACAGCGATAAAGCGATGCAAGCAGTGGTGAGGTTGTGGCTCCTTCAACGAGGTCAAACATTCTACAGTGACGCTATCAACAAACTGATTTGTTGTCGGGGTAAACGTGTTCGTCGTCAGGACGGCGATGTAGAGAAATAAATATGTAAACACAAAGAATGAAAGTGAAGAATGTTAATAAAGTGTGTTTATTTAGAAAGCTTTAAGAGTTTTTACGTAAAGTCATTTGGAGGCATTACATTTAAGCACGTCCTCGTAAAACAACTTTTCTAAAAGTAAGTATTGGTTAGTAGGCCACACTCTCAGCCGTCAAGTGTAGTGAGCTTGGTAATGGAGGGAAGTGTAGCTGGTAAAAGTCATAGAGGGAGATCAAGGCTTCAAATAGATGAATGTTGCAGTAGCTGCTTAGAAACGAAGATACTTGCACAGGATAGACCAGCGCGGAGAGCTGCATCAAACCAGGCTTCAGACTGAACTCCACAAAGCTGATTTCAAATCTATTTCAATAGCGGAGAGGTTAAACATGAATGTCCAAGCGTATGTCATTTCCAGCCCAGAGGGTTAAAATACCATTAATACTCACCAAGCAACCTTAAAAAGTTTGCACAGATCAAACAAGGAGTGATTTCTTAAATTGTCATTAATCTGACAATCATACAATGACCTCCCAGAGAATGCAATTACCACGGTTGTTTACACACATTTTTAGTGTTTCTCTTCCTCTACAACTAAATCTATTTATACTTCCATATTGTGCAAATAATTCCCCGCCGTGCAACATACTGGGTTTTCCTCCTATTCGGTTCGCGTACAAGATATAACAAAAAGATATGGCCAAATTTTAAGGAAGCACTCCTCACACATAAAGGAATAAAACTGTTGTATGCACCAGGGTCGGAACGCTTAATTTCCATATTAGAGCTCATTTTCTACTTATTTATTATGAACACACAGAAACAGAACGTATCAACACTATATTGATGTTTTTATATGAAGCAGTGCCAGTGTATGTGGTTCCAATGCACGAAGGAAATGTTGAGACGTGACTCACTTCACTGCTTGTGTTGGCATGTGACCAACTTCGTTGCCCTACTAGAAAGCAACAGCAACTGTTTGGTGTTTACCACTGACAGTGCAAGCCGATTCCGCAGCATATAGATAGGCAGAGATGGACCAACTCTTTGGCCTACATGGTCTCCAGACGCAAGCCAATTAGTCTTTTATTAAAAGGGGTGAAAAGGTTTTGTGTACGGAACCCGGTACGAGATGGACAGGGCCTTCGTGGCTTTATTGTGGATGGTTACGAAGCAGTGAGAAATTCTCAGGGGATACATTAGCGCGTCAGGGATGCATCGGTTTGTTGATGGACGTACCCTTGTTAACGTTGGAAATTTTGAATATTTCATTTAGGAAAGTGTTTCATACTCTGCTGATACGTCCTTTATGTTTCCCGTGATTAACGTTATTATGAAGAAAAGTAAAAAATAAGGTCTAACATGCAAACAAAGCGTTTCCAGACCCATGTTGTGATATTCACTATTTTTGTCTTCATTAAAACAGCAAATAGTTAATACTTTCAGCCAGAAGGCAAATACTTGTTTATAAAGAATGATTACTGTATAATAAGACGCCGCATAGTGACGATGGAATTTCCTAAATAATGTAATTCGTCGTCTTTGGGTGGCAATATAAACAGAAGAATACGGATAAATATGCGATCCTTCACTATTTTGTTCGCTGGAGAACAAAAACATTTGTACTGTTTTTCTTAAGTAAGACGGACGCAGATTTGTGGCGGTGTGATATAACTTTTACTAAATGTATAAAAACGTGTTACGTCTAAGTTTGAGTGAAGTGTAAAAAAAAGAACTGTTATAACTTATCGTGACGACGCACGGGTGACTCAAAAGGGCAATGGCTATATAAAAGAGCGCTCAAAGGACATGAAACGGACATAAAAACCTACCGTCAATGTAGTACTAAGCTTAAGGTACGATATATGTTTTAGTTATAATAAATATTTGTTCTTGGAATACTGAATCATTTAGCAGTGCTCATTCCTATCATCTCCTCAGTATTATTTTCATTTTAATTATGCATTTTGCTAAGATTACAGACACCAAGTTCAGCAGTCCAATGTGCGTGTTACATTGACAAAAAGAAAACTGTTTTATCGTCTTCTTGCATCAGCTTTAATATTCAATTTTCCTTTTGTGTGATGTTTTTGCACCCTTAAGAACTTTTTGGTCCCTTAGGAAATTGTTTGTCATAACAATAACTTCACCACCGGGTATGATCGTATCTACTATCATGAAGTAATTAGAAAGATGATAATGCAATTTCTTAATCAACAGCACGCTAGCTGTGACTGCTTCAAGCCACGAGAAACTGCATGTAAAGAATATTTACATTTCATAATGCAATATTTTATGACAATGGTCAATCCAAGATTCTTACGCCAATTGTGATTGATAAAACAGTATGCGAAATCTCAAATTCCAACTTTTCCAATGAATAACAACCGCACTTTTATTTTGTTACATCACAATGTCCATATGACACATTTTATTGCTTTTTTTCTTGGGAATGTTAGCTGAAATTTGATTATACCTTTTTCTTGCATTCTTTATTGAGCACGGAAAGAATAGCTGGTTTAATGTCTCTGTGTTCACTGTACAGGGACATTTATGGTCATTTTTTTTTTGAAAAATATGTCAAGCACTACAATTAGACCTTTCATCTGCTCCATCCTGCACTACATGAACGTTTTTCGAAGTCTTATTGCACGTCCCTTCTTCTGGTACAGATTTGGAATTGCCTTGTTTACTCATTTACTCTTTATAGTGTCTCTTTGTTTCGGACATTATACTTAATTTCAGTATCCTTCTGTTATAAAGTGATTCATATACATTTATTTTCTTCTTCTCCAATTCATCACAGTTCAGGTTCCACACTCATAGAATTCTGTGCTCCACATTTACAAGGTCATATACGTTAAATACATGGCAAAAGATACCATTTTACTCACAGATTACAAATCTGGACAGAACAAAGTATCTTATAAGCTATCGATGGATTTGTATCAATGTTTTAATCAATATTAATTAGACCATTGTGGTCTTTATGGCATAAATTACCTGTATCGAGATTTTGGGACCTCCTGTTACTTTAAAATGCTCTTCAAAGAAACAGTTAAAAATCAAACTGAGCAATGATTTCATATCAGCCTTTCCAGTATTAGTCCGTGATAGAGATCCCTCACAAAACATATTGCGTCACTGCGGATAAGAGGTGTTTCTGGTTTCTAAAAGAAAAAGTTAATACGGAAACTTGAATCACAGGATAGTAGTTGATGATGCAGATAGAAGTAAAAATACCTTTATGGAAGGAGACAGATAATAGCAACCAGTTTTTACAGTAGTTTAAAGTGTCTGTCTAGTCGCATCAGAGCCAACGTTTCCTACGCAAACATTTTGGTTATAAGAACAATGGGCTTTCCTTCTGAAGTACTCAATTAGGTACCTACTGAGTGGACGCAATCGACGTTTGATTTTTGCAAATAGTGGAGATGTCAACAGAACTACATAGCAATGCGCACAATGATTTATCGTTTCTTGCTCTAGACTCTGATCTGCGTTTCGTCAGTTATGTCATACGCACACTACGGATATCAGGAGACTGCATATAGCTTCAACAATCCAGTGAAAACTGTCGCAAGAAAATGTGGACTACCGTCTTAAAAACACGTTACGCCACAGTGTCAACTACTCTGATTTGTCATATAATCTGTGATAACAGCTCCCACTACACATCTGGTCGTCCTCTCCACTTAGATAACACCAGTTTCATCAGACAAGATTGTGTCCAGCCTCAAAGATAATAAAGTAAACAATTCGTATTTAAGTCTCGCCTGTGAACCGTCGATATTTCGGCATCTTTGCAGCCACGCATTTCATAGCACTGTTCATGCAAAAAATAAATAAGTAAATAAAATAAAATAAAAGTGTACGTGACTCACTTCATTTTTTGTGTTGACATGTGACCAACTTCATTGCCCTACTAGCAAGCAACAGCAACTGTTAAGTGTTTACCACTGATTGTGCAAGCAGATTCCGCAGCAGACAGATAGGCAGAGGTGGGCCAACTCTTTGGCCTACATGGTCTCTAGACGCCAGCCAACTAGTCTTCTATTCGTAGAGGTGCTTAAAATGTTTTGTGTACGGAACCCGGTACAAGATAGACAGGGATCGTGGCCGTATTGTGGAGTGTTACGAAGTAGTAAGAAATTCTCAGGGGATACATTGGCGCGTCAGGGATTCAATGCAACGGTCTTGCTAACGTAGGAAATTTTGAACATTTCATTTAGGAAAGTCTTACGTACTGTTCTGACACGTCCTTTTCCTTTATGTTTCCCATTTCAACTATATCGATTTCCAGATATCTCGACGAAGTTTTGGCGAAAGAAATGGCATGAAAACTAAGAGTTCCGAAAATAGTAAGGACGCTAGCAAATTACAAACCATATTTAACACAGGATACTGTCTAGTAGCTTGCCTGAGAATCTGCTCACTTTGATGGGAATGCGACCTGACCGGCTGCAGGAAACATTCCCCACGTCTAGCACCAAAGGTGGGTGAAACATAGCAACTGGGTGCTTTTATAGATCACGTGTGTCAAGAACTCTAGTGCTACATCGCTTCCGAGAGGCCACATAGAAATTCTGAGTACGTTTCCTGCTCATGCAATCAGAGGAGACTTCTACTTGCCTGATTTACCATAGGAGAGTCATGCGATCAAAACTAGTGCCGGAGACAATGACTCGTGTTACATTATTATAAATGTCTAATTCGAAAATTACTTCTAGCAGATGGAGGATTAACTCGTGAGGATAACGTCATAGATCTCCTAGCAACAAACAGTCCCGAACTTTTAGACTCAGTTAACGTAGGAGGGACCATCAGTGGTCGTAAGACCGTGATAGCAACAATGACTACGAGAGTTATAAGGAATGTTAAGAAAGGTATGAAAATATTCCTGATTAGCAAAAGTGACAGGATACAAATTGAAGAGTATCTGAAAAGTCAACAACGGATATGCAGTTCTGAGGATGAAGATGTGGAGCGCAAATGGATAAAATTCAGAAACATTGTTCAATATGCCTTAGAAAAGTACGTGGCAAGCAAGATTTTAACGACTGTGAAAGACCTATCATGGTTCAGTTGCAATCTTAGAAAGTTGCTACGAAAACAAAGAGATCTTTATGGAGGAATTAAACGAAGTCAAAATTACTTACGTACTTCGTCATTTCTGATTAGCTAAAACTAAAACTCTCCCTCTCTCCCCATAGGGTGGGGTTTAAGAGAGAGGAATTAGAGTTTTGTAAATGTTGACCCAAACATTACTTTTTTCGGATAAGTTTGGTTGTTTCGTGGTCATGAGGCCACACAACTTTTAATTACCAAACAAATCATCTGATTAGCTTACTAACTAACCAAACATACTACTTAAGTATTTTTTATTTATCCGTAGCCATTTTCCACGCAAAAATGAGAACATGGATTTTCTTGAGTTACAGTGCCAACTACCAAGAATCAAAACAAATGTTTAAGACAAAAGGTACGTAGTTTTTTGTGTAGAATCTGATTCTGCAATAAAAAAAATAGGGCTAATTTTAGCACCAGCAGATGTCCCCCTCGAAAATAATCAACTTTGGATTCTACACATTTTTTCGTGTGAAGCTTATTTTTCGAGTTATTCTGGTTTGTCAGGTTAAAAATTACACCCTGTGTACTGTCCACTCATATTAGTGTGACCAACTGTCTAAAGTCAGAGTAACCACCTTCGGCAGTGTGGACCGCTGTGAGACGTGTAGGAAGAGTATCAGTGATGTTCCGGAAGGTACCGACAAGTATGTGGAGCAATGCTGACTCCACGACGCACGCAACCCGACAGAGGTGGTCCCACAGATTCTCTGGCGTTTGGTGACCAGAGTATACTCATCCCGGTGCTCTTCGAGCTACGTACGTACAGTACGAGCGGTGTGACACGTTGCATTGTCCTGATGGGAAATGGCATTGTGCCAAGGAGAAACAGTCTGCAGTTAGGGCTGCACATGGACCCCAAGGATAGATGCATGGTTGAGTTGATCCACTGTATCTTCCAGAATGTTGAAATCACCGAGAGAATGCAACGAAAACGTTCCCCCGACCGTTTCGTTACTTCTGAAACGTCCCCTTTGAAAAATTTATACAAGACTGTGCTTAATCTGACACACAATATTTTTAGCGCAACGCAATCCGACTTTCAATAATCCCTACAAAAGAATGGCCCTGACTAACATTAACCTATACCTTTCACAAATCACTTACCTCACAAAAAATCTTTGTTAGTCGAACTACTGCAATACAGCGAGCACCACTACTGCCAGCTAAATAAAAGATTCTAACTACGGAAGGCACTAACTACTGATAGGTATAGTTAGCAAATGAAAGATTTTAATAGAGAACAAACAGTGTATTTACCTTAATAGTCAAAATATATATGATAGTTCATGACATCCAGTCTTACAAATTACAAAACTCCGCCATCTCTCTCCCCACGTCCACCACTGCTGGCGGCTCACCTCCAACTGCGCAACGCTACGCGCTGTTAGCATCCAGCTGCCGCTGCCCAACACTACAATGGCGAGTATTACAACAATGCCAACCAGCCACAGACTGCCCATGGCACAGCCAGTGATTTTCATACAGAGCGCTACGTGGCGGCGGCGTTACCAATTTAAAAAAAACTAAACATCCTACTTACACTTCCTCCAGCGTGCACCCTTACGACGATTGTTGAAAGGCCATACCCGCCAACGGCCTTATGTCCGGTGGAGCAGAAAAGGTGATTCCTCTAAAGACGCCCCCTGTCGCTACTCAGTGGACGTCCAATAGTGGCAAGGGCGTGTAAATTGTAGCCTTCGTCGCCGATGGAAGTGGAAATGATCGTATGGCATTGCTGGCCTGGAGGCCCCATTCGGCGGAGTTCGGCCGCCGTATTGCAAGTCCTCTTTAGTTGACGCCACGTCGGCGACTTGGGAGTCAGTGATGATGAAAATGATGATATAGAACACACAACACCAGTCCCCTGCCGGGAATCGAACCCGGGCTCCCTGTGTGGTAGGCGGTACCGCTACCACCACGCTACGGAGGCGTTCGTTGCCGATGAATAGCAGTCAGCAGCCCAGCCGGAGTGGCCGTGCGGTTCTAGGCGCTACAGTCTGGAGCCGAGCGACCGCTACGGTCGCAGGTTCGAATCCTGCCTTGGGCATGGATGTGTGTGACGTCCTTAGATTAGTTACGTTTAATTAGTTCTAAGTTCTGGGCGACTGATGACCTCAGAAGTTAAGTCGCATAGTGCTCAGAGCCATTTGAGTCATTTAGCAGTCAGCATGTGTACATAAACCCGGCACCTGCGGCAAAGACACACACAGCAACGTTGAGAAGGCACTATTAGTAGCCCCTTGGTTGATCTGCGCGGTCAATTGCTCAACAATTGGACGTCTATTTGCCCGTACACATCTCCACAGCCGTTGTTCATCCCTATCGTCGAGGTCCCGTTGTGTATCACAGTTGCCTTGGTGCCTGTTTTGGATAGCGCCATTTTGCCATACATGGTGTACCTTAGTCATGGCTTCGTTACCTCGTAACGACAACGACTGCACTGTTTTCCGTGTCCCCCTTCTACTGCTAGTGCTGCCACCTGCCTCCGTCTGTCAGTGGTTATTGCACGTTGACGTCGAACATAGGCGGTGGTCACATTAATGTGACTGGATCATATGGCTAGAACATTTAGTGGATCACTTCAAAAGCTCCTTGAGGCTCATAGGAGATGATGCAGTTGTCTGTAAAAAGGCCACAAGATCAGAAAATTGCAGGAAGGCTTTCAAAGGTTCAAAGATTGAAGCGGGGACTGGTAGTTCATCTTGAAAGTAAATACCCTACTGGCCATTAAAATTGCTACACCACGAAGATGAAATGCTATATACGCGAAATTTAACCACCAGGAATAAGATGCAGTGATTTGCAAATGATTAACTTTTCAGAGCATTCACACAAGGTCGGCGTCGGTGGCGACACCTATAACGTGCTGACACGAGGAAAGTTTCCAACCGGTTTCTCATACACAAACTGCTATCTGAACGGCGTTGCCTGGTGAAACGTTGTTATGATGCCTCGTGCAAGGAGGAGAAATGCGTACCATCACGTTTCTGCCTTTGATAAATGTCGGATTGCTGCCTATCGCGATTGCGGTTTATCGCATCGTGACATTGCTGCTTGCGTTGGTCGAGATCCAATGACGATTAGGAGAATATGTGATCGGTGGGTTCAGGAGGGTAATACGGAACGCCGTTCTGGATCCCAACGGCATCGTATCACTAGCTGTCGAGATGACAGGCATCTTATCCGCATGGCTGTTACGGATCGTGCAGTCACGTCCCGATCGCTGAGTCAACAGATGTGGCCGTTTGCAAGACCATCTGCGCGAACAGTCCGCCGATGTTTGCAGCAGCATGGACTATCAGCTCGTAGACCATGTCTGCGGTTACCCTTGACGCTGCATCACATACAGGAGAGCCTGCGATGGTGTACTTAACGACGAACCTGGGTGCACGAATGGCAAAACGTCATTTTTTCGGATGAACCCAGGTTCTGTTTACAGCATCATAGCGGTCGTTCTTTGTTTGGCGACATCGTGATGAACGCACATTGGAAGCGTGTATTCGTCATCGTCATACTGGCGTATCACCCGGCGTGATGGTACGGGGTGCCATTGGTTACACGTTTCGGTCAACTCCTGTTCGCATTGACGGAACTTTGAACAGTGCACGTTACATTTCAGATGTGTTAGGAGCCGTGGTTCTACCCTTCAATCGATCCCTGCGAAACCCTACATTTCAGCAGGATAACGCACGACCGCATGTTGTAGGTCATGTACGGGCCTTTCTGGATTCAGAAAATGTTCGAATGATCCCCTGGCCAGCAGATTCTCCAGATCTCTCACCAATTGAAAACGTCTGGTCAGTGGTGGCCGAGCAACTGCCTCGTCACAATACCAGTCACTACTCTTGATGAACTGTGGTATCGTGTTGACGCTGCATGGGCAGCTGTACCTAAACACACCATCCAAGCTCTGTTTGACTCAATGCCCAGTCGTATCAAGGTCATTACTACGGCCAGAGGTGGTTGTGCTGGGTACTGGTTTCTCAGGATCTATGCACCAAAATTGCGTGAAAAGTAATCGCATGTCAGTTCTAGTATAATATATTTGTCCAATGAATACCCGTTTATCATGTGCATTGCTTCTTGGTGTAGCAATTTTAATGGCCAGTAGTGTAAATGTAATGTACTGCTCAAAAATAGCCGAAGTAATCCACTCTTATGCGATTACAGTGTTGGTGACGTATCACTGGAAACAGTAGCAACCGTAAAATACCTAGGGATAACTAACCAGAACGACCTAAACTGGGATGATTGCATAACATAAAATGCAGGAAACGCAGATGCCAGGTTGAGGTTGACTGAAAGAATCTTCTTGGAACGTTATTCATCCACACCAGAAGTGGTTTTTAAACCACTTGTTCGACTGGTCTCGAACACTTACCAAGTTGGATTAATAGGAGAAACTGACAAAAGCCAACGAAGAACGGCACGTTTCCTCACTGGATCGGTTAGCCGACATGAATGAGCTACAGAGATGCTCAACAGAGTCCAGTTGCGAGGGATACAAAAGTGTCATTGTGCATCACAGAGGGGCTTACTACTGAAATTCCTAGAAAGTATTTCTGGAAGGCAATGTATTGCTTCCTTCCACACACATCTCGCGAAATGATCACAAAGAAAAAATCCGAGAAATTAGAGTTCATACGGAGGTTTACCGATAGTAATGTTTCCCTTGCGCCGTTCGCTAATGGGACAGGAAAGAGGAGGCAGAGAGCCGTGGAAGAAGTACTCTCCGCTGTACACTTTGAGGTTTCTTGTTTAGTGTAGAAGTACGACGGAGTGATGAAAGTAACACCTCTGAATTTTTTCTGTGGAAATTATTAAGGCATTGTAAATAAAACAATCGTTATTAACTTTCTACATCTTTCATCTACATCTACATTATACTCCGCAAGCCAGCTAATGGTGTGTGGCGGAGGGTACTTTCGGTACCACTATCTAATCTCTCCAACCCTGTTCCATTCGCGAATAGTGCATGGGAAGAATGATTGTCGGTTAGGCCTCTGTATTGGCTCTAATTTCTCGAATTTTCTCCGTGGTCAGTACGCGAGATGTATGTGGGGTGGGGGGTGGGGGTGTAATATGTTGTCCGACTCCTCCTGAAAAGTGCTGTCCCGAAATTACAATAGTAAATCTTTCCGAGACGCACAACGATTCTCTTGTAACGTCTGCCAGTGGTGTTTGTTTAACATCTCCGTAACAATCTCTCGCCAGCTAAACGATCCCATCACGGAACGCGCCGCTCTTCATTGGATATTCTCTGTCTCTTCTGTCAGTCCTATCTGATAAGGATCCCAGATGAATGAGCAAAAGAATCGGGCGAACAAGCGCCTTATAACCCACTTGTTTCATGTATGAGTTACATTTCCTTAAGATTCTTCCGATGACTAGTTTTGTGTCTGCTTTTCCCACTATCTGTTCTATATGATTATTCCATTCTGTACAAAACATTTTATGAGTCTTTTCCTCAGTTCTCTGTCCAGACTGCTGCAGAAAATTCTCCTTTTCTTATGAAATGCCTCTTTTGCCATTGCTATCCTTGTTTTAATTTCTGTGCCGCACTTCCATTCATCAATTCTCTGCAGGTCGTTGTGCAAATTGTTGCTATCTTTTGGCGTTGCTACTTTGGTATAGACAACAGCATCATCTGCGAATAGCCTTCAAGAGCATCTGACGCTTTCTACTAGCGTCTTCTAACCAAACTGCGCGCCTATGGAATATTGCCTCAGTTGTGCGACTGGATTCGTGATTTCCTGTCAGAGAGGTCACAGTTCGTAGCAATAGACGGAAAGTCATCGAGTAAAACAGAAGTAATATCCGGCGTTCCCCAAGGAAGTGTTACAGGCCCTCTATTGTTACATATCTATATTAACGCCGTCTTAGATTTTTTGTAGATGATGCTGTCATTTATCTTCTCGTAAAAACTAATTGTAAAATGGTATGGCGCGAAAAGTGGCAATTGACCCTGAACAAAGAAAAGTGTGAAGTTATTCACGTGAGTACTAAAAGAAATCAGCTAAATTTCGATTACGCGCTAAGTCACACAAATCTGAAGGCTGTAAATTCAACTAAATACTTATGGATTACAATTACAAATACTCTAAATTAGAACGATTACATAGATAATGTTGTGGGTAGAGCCAACCGAAGACTGTGATTCATTGGCAGAACACTTAGAAGGTGCAACAAGTCTACTAAGAGGCTGCTTACATCTCGTTTGTCCGCCCTATTCTGCAGTATTGCATGCGGTGTGGGATTCGCATCAGATGGAACTGTCGGATGACATCGAAAAAGTACAATGAAGTGATGCCCGTTTTGTAGTATCGCGATATAGGGGAGATAGTGCCACAGACAGGATACGTGAATTGGAGTGGCAATCACTAATACAAAGGCGTTTTTCGTTGCTATGGGATATTCTCATGAAATTTCAATGACAAGTTTTTTCCTTCGATTGCGAAAACAATCCGTTGGCACCCTTCTACAGAGGGATAAATGATCATCACGATAAAATAAGAGAAATCAGGACTTTCACAGAAAAATTTAAGTGCTCGTTTTTCCCGCGCGCCGTTCGAGAGTGAGACAGCTTGAAGGTGGTCCATTGAACCCTCTGCCAGGCACTTTATTGTGAATAGCAGAGTAATCACGTAGATTTAGGTATAGATGTAGATCATTTATATATATTGTAGACAGCAACGGTCCTATCAAACTTCCGGATATTACCTATACATCTGTCGATTTAGTTCCGTTCAGAGCGACGTGTTGAGTTCTATGTGCAAGAAAGTCTTGAATCCAATCGCAGGTCTGACCCGATACTACGTAAGCTCGGTTTTTTTTTTTCATTAACCGCCAATGCGGGACGGTGTCAAATGCCTTACTGAAATCAAGGAGTACACCATAAACCTGAGCGCCGTTTACCACTGCACTGTGGATCACATGGAGGACCAGAGCGAGCTGAGTTTCACAGGACCTCTGTTTGCGGAATCCATGTTGACTTTTATAGAGGAAATGTTCATTTTCCAAAAAGTTATAATTCCTGAGCGTAAAACATATTCCTCGTATCTACAAATCTCAACCCTCTGGCGCTAGAGGGTTCTGAATTGTAGCATGCAAGACGACGGTGTATAATGTAACTATAGATATGAGTGGTGTCTGTACTGTAGGACATGCCCGACAGAACCACTCGTGTCTATAATTCAATGGGCGCGACGACTGTTTGATGGAAAAGTTTCTGAGCGGATCTATAACTAACAACCTAACTCCTATGGGAATCGTAAATCTGCGATTAGGAGTTAATGGGCGGGAGTCGTTGCGGTGCGGTGAGCGGGAAGTTAGGAATTTGGGTCTGACTGAAAGCGTGTCCGTATGGCCGACCAGGTTTAGGCTACCACTCTAGAGAAGCGGAGCATCCAGGCCCTAGCCCCTATCAGGCACAAGTTTTCAACTACCACCGTTGCATTGCCCCGATGTCCTGTGCTGCTAGAAGTCATTATTTCTTTCCTCTCTCTTTCCCAAACCGTTTCCTTTCCATTCCTTTCACCCCAGTTAGTCATGTAACATCGGTGTCTGAGAAACAGCGTGCTGCAATCGAGTTTCGAATTCGAAGAGTTCGCCCACTCATGAACCACTCTTTCCTTCAGGAAGACAATACCATGCCATACACGAGCGCTGCATCTGCTACAATCCGACGATTATTAAGGTTACAGTACCGATTTTATCTGTTCTCCAAAACTTAAAGAACGCCTTCGAGGACGTGACTCCGCAAACTTTCCTGGCGTAGTAATTCATGTTACTCATACCGGGTCTCCAGCCGGAACATAACCTCATACTGACATAATTTTTCGGCGGTCCATCTGGCCACCATTCTCAGGTGAGTAAGCCGTTGCACTAACTAGCCGGAATTGAAATCAAATTGCACCAGCTGCTACTTTATACACCGCATGTACGTTCGCCGCGATTGCGCTAACGTAACTGCCCTTTAGCAAAAAGCACGACAGCGCACCTATGGCGAAAACTCGCGGAAACAGTAAATCGATGTTAAGTACTGTTGACACCTTTTGATGACCGAAAAGAACGCTGTTTTCTTAATGTCAAACAATACCAGGGATTCAACTCTTACTTAAAGGATACCCCTTACCTCTGTTTGTTCTATAGTCAGAGAGCTGGATTTCAATAGCTTCTTTCACTACAAAGTCCCAATAACGCGACGCAGAGGCAATATTTTACAAGGGGCGTTTGAAAAGTCCGTGCAAAAATAAAAACTACTTACATGTTAGAGGTAAAACTTTTTTTATTTTTCGACATAGTCTATACACTTCGTCCAACGCTGTTCTAATTTGTTGATCCCTTCCGAATAATAGGAATTGTCCAAGTCTGCAAAATAGCTAATAGTTCCTGCAGTCACCTCCTCATTTGAATAAAATCTTCGTCCTGCCAGCCATTTCTTCGGACTGGGGAACAAATAGTAGTCCGAGGGAGACAAGTCTGGAGAATAGGGGAGATGTGAAACGAGTTGGAATCCTATTTCCATTAATTTTGCGACCACAACTGTTGAGGTGTGTGTTGGTGCTTTGTCGTGATGGAAAAGGACTTTTTTGTGGTCCAGCCGCTGCCGTTTTTCTTGCAACTCGGTTTTCGAGCGGTTCAATAACTGTGAATAATATGCACCTGTAATAGTTTTACCCTTTTCCAGATAGTCGATGAGGATTATCCCTTGCGAATCCCAAAAGAAAGTCGCCATAACCTTTCCGCCCGAAGGAATGGTCTTCAGCTTTTTGGTACATGTTCTCTCTTGATAACCCATTGTTTAGATCGTTCTTTAGTCTCAGGAGTACAGTCATGCATCCATGTGTCATCCACAGTGATGAAACGACGCCTAAAGTACTGCGGATTCTTCCTGAACAGCTGCAAACCATCCTTGCAACACTTCACACGATTCCGTTTTTGTTCAAGCATGGGCAATTGCGGAACCCATCTTGCAGATAGCTTTCTCATGTCCAAATGTTTATACAATATTATGTACCCGTTCATTCTAGATACCCACAGCACTAGCAATCTCACGCACCTTAACTCTTCCGTCATCCATCACCATATCATGGATTTTATCAATGATTTCTGGAGTCGTAACCTCCACAGGTCGTCCAGAACGTTCAGCATCACTTTTGCCCATATGGCCACTCTGAAAATTCTGAAACCACTTACAAACTGTTATAATCGAAGGTGCAGAGTCACTATAATGTTTATCACGCTTCTCTTATAGTCTCCTGACGCGTTTTGCCTTACATAAAGTAATGTTTAATCACCACATGAAATTCTTTTTCGTCCATTTTCTGACAATCATTCGATATCCTTGATTCACTCGATTGCCAAACACAAATAAATAGACCAGTATGTCTGAAACTTGGTGAGCTACTAACAAAACGTGCCATCTCTCGGACTTCGCACAAACTTTCAAACGTCCCTTGTATGTCTTTCAGTGAGACAATGTTCCGCAACCGTAGGTTTTTCTCGCTGAAATAAACGCGTGTGGCGATGGTGCTCCACGCATCGATCCTGTACAGTTCGAATCGTTTGTCCAATATAGGCTTTCCCGCAATGGCAGGGAATTTTGTAGAACCGGGCTCCCTCAGACCAACATCATCATCTGCTGAGCCAGGCAGCCAGCGCTGGTGGACAGAATACGCATTTAATATCAAATCTCTTTAAAATTCTCTCTATTTTTGAAGATATGATTTCCGCGAAAGGTAGGGGACACAGGCGACTTGCTTGTATCTTTGTTGGTTCCGGCAAAGGTCGAATGTCTAGAGGGCGACAGAACTAAGGGTCGAAATAACCATTCTGCTTCAACACTGCTCAGGCTATATGTATTTGGGATGGCATAAGCTCTTTTTACCAATTCACGAAGGACACTTTAGCGTTGGTTATGGAACGTTGTTTTACTGAAGGACAGAATATGTTGTATGATGAGACACACGCGGTTGCTCTGCGTCGCGTTATTGGGTCTGTGTAGTGAAAGAAGCTATTGAAGTCCGACTATCAGACAGTACTGTAAACAGAGATAAGGGGTATCCTTAAAATGGGAACTGGAACCCTCGCTTTGTTTAACATTAAAAAACAATGGTCTTTCTTTCGGTCATCACGAGGTGTCAACAGTTTGATACCGACTAATCGTTTCCGCGAGTTTTGACCACCAGTGATACGATATGAACATCACTTTCGACGACTGCACGTTGATAGTGATGATGCGGCCCAGGCAGAAGGAAGATTGTGGCTCCGTCAACGAAGACAAACATTACACAGTGACGGGTTCAAAACCTGATCTCTCGCTGGGAAAGATGTGTTCGTTGCGAGTGTGACTACGTAGAGAAACAAGTATGTAGACATGAAGAATAAAGGTGTAGAATGTTAATAACGTTTATATTTTTTCAAGAGCTTCAAGAGATTTTACATAAAAATTCTGGATCATTATTTTTCGTCACGCCTTCGTAGGCATAAATGTAGACGTACGTTTATTGGCTGATCACACCAGCTGTCAACAAAAAACACCAGTAAGCTGCGTGAGTCCACATGTATAACCAGTAAATAACAGGAAACTTAGCGAGACAAGACAACAAATCTTACACAAGAAAAAAGGGAATAGAAAGAGTGACTGCTTCAAATGTAGAGGGAAGCGACTGAAAGCACTACAGTTTTCCCTCAGTTACATGCCTGCTTTGTTATGGTCTGCAGATCTGTGTTCACAATCTTATAGGTTATTGAAAGTACTGATAATGATGAATGCATGCTATTTTTGTAACTCGTAAAGTATGACATTGTCGAAATTGTTGGAGGTTGTTGCTAGTACACATCTTAAATCAACTTCATGACACTTGTATATTTTAAGTTTTCGGAAGAATGCTTTCCAAATTGTGTAATCCTCTGAATTTCAGAGTCTTTTACGTTACTTTAATGCTTCGAGTACCAGTGATTTCTGCCAGAAATCACCGTTTCATTATTAATTGTTTTATGCACCAGTGCCTTTAGCCAGAAACCATAGACACTGCTGCAACACAGAAACATCTGGTGGTACACTGAGGTACTTCTACGAAATTAGTGCATTGTAGAAGCCATAGAGTACATACCATGGAGGTAAAAATAAGAGGAGTTGTCATGATGACACAAACTTGAAGCCGACCTAAGTGAAGATCCGACATGTTAGCTACCCCAAAACATTCGCTTCTGGTGGTTTCATTCCGTGTAGTCGTGAAGTGTTTTGATAAAAAAAATACCGGCTTTCGAGACTTACTGGTGTACTAATTGTTCTGATTGTAGTCTAAAGTTTAAACAAATCACATTTCATTCGTAAGTGGGCTTCTTTAAGCTCTATTTTCTTATATATACTTGAAATTTTGATGCATTGTGAAGTTTTACAGTATGGTCTTATTTCTGTGATTTGACTTTAGATTTCCTATCAATCCAACGTGAAGAGCTCTCTGGATGTGAGCAATACACTTGATTTTCATTGTTTGGTTATTCCCAAGTAACCGAAAAGTCCTGGCAAGAAATATACTGGAAATGGGGACTAATGTTTTAAAATGCAATAATTTAATATAAAAGTAATGTAACTACATTTAGTTAATCAAATCTTCAGTAAAATGTGTGGAACACCTGTTACAGTGGTTAAATGATAAGTACTTAAAGGGATACATATTTGTTAAAGCAAAGTTCCTTATCTAAGACCAGGCTTAGATCATTACATTAATCACTGTGTTGTCGTGTTACCCTGTAAATTGCTGTTATTTGCCACACTGAATGTCATTTGGTAGGTACATTTTTAAAACAAAGCACATGTGTAAACTACAATGGGCCTGACAATCTTAAATTCAGTTCTTTACCTTCGTAATTTAACAAATCTTTCACTTTGTTGACATGACAGCTGGCTTGTTTATATCATCCCTGCATACATCTATGGGACACCAAAGGAAACGAGGTACGTTTCCTGCAAACTGGAACATTTAAAATTTGCATTTGACTTGCAAATACAACGAATACAAACCAGTGCCTCTAAACTATAAATAACTGCTTTTGGAGCTCTGGCTTTATCAATTATCGACACAAACACAATGAAAGTGAGTAGAAATGGATAACGAAAGCACGCTTTTCATAGCACATACTTCTCGGTTATTCGAAGTGTATAAACAAAAAGGAATTGCAGTACTGAGCCAAAGGCGTCATATTTTCGTGTCGTATTACTGTATCGAATACGCATCTAAGACCAGAAAAACGTTTGAAGTTGCATTCCTTATGCTTTGTTTTTCACTAAAACAGTGTAACATTTACTGTATAAAACGAATATCGCGTGCACACGACAGAAATAACGAACAAGAAGCAATTGTAAACAGTCGTCTGCTAATGTTTTGGGGGTCCAAGATACCGGCAGGCCCCACACACTGGCTTCAAAACAACGTACAGCGTTTAAGTGTATAGCGCCATCTCCTCTTATTCTACCTCCATGGCAAATACCTCTGGAGTGAGCATTCACACGCGCAGAACAGATTTTGTGTTGTCAACATACATTGCCGGCCTGGTCGCGTGTTCTCGGGACGTCGTGTGTTTGTCCTTATAGCGCCCTGTATATTTAGAATGACACTACATCCCTAGTACAGACGGATTCTTTTCATAAGTATCGTGGATTATTTATATATGTTGCGCAGACATTTAAACGGTATCCATTGGATACCGGAAATACACCAGCTATGTATGTTTTAAGGGCAAGTGATATTACATCCTGCTTCTTTGCGATAGGTGTCTCAGTTCAGATGCACCCGATTTTTTGGTAGTTTTCTGTATGATACGGCACATTATAGTATTACAGAACCTGACGTACATTTTTGCAGTGGTAGTCTTTCAAAACGACTTGGCAGTACGCTAGTACTTTTGCAAGTGCCCGAAAAACACCGAATTTGCCACACATTAGCGATTATGTCGCTGCTAATTCGTCCTTTTTCTCTGCTATTTCTGCGTATTTATTTTCTCGTTTTTGCGACCTAAAGCACAATTTTTCTTACTGGTGACACTTTGAAGTATTTATTTAACGCATTTTACGTACTTGTTCCCTGTTTATTAAATAAATAGTAGACTGAGTAATCTATACACATAATCGACAAGTCACTGATAAATGCATGGAGGATAGTATTTGCTGAAACAACTAACCGTTGCCTTTCCTGTTCCACTAGCAAATTTACGAGAGGTAGCAATTGTTTGTAAGCTTTTGTACGAGATGTAAGATCTATTATATAGTCATAAAATCGTAGAAAAATAAGTCTACAGAATCAAGCCTTAATTATAATGCATCTCGGAATTTTTAAACATATACATTGTCTCTTACTATTATGATAACTATAATTAGAGCTACATGGTATGTACCCATGAAAAGTTACTATCCCTCCTTTCCATGAAAAGTTACTATCCCTCCTTTCACATATTTTTCTTTGCGTCCGTAGCAACAACAGTAATTCACCATCGCTATTACACTATCAACAAACGGTGAAACAATAAAAACTCTTGATATTATAAATTTCAAACGCTGCAGAAAGCACACACGCACAGCGAAGTCCCGAAAATACGTGACAATTCTGTTTTAATGTTGACAACATGCGCAGAACTCAATGCTCACTCCAGAGATGTGTACTCTATGGTAGAAGCCACAGCATTCAAAACAATTGTCAGCGCAGAGACTATGTTACCTGACTGACAGCAGTGATGACATGCGGTTTTTTTATTGTGGCCATATTTAGATAATTAACAGTGAAAGTAAGTACATCTAAAGTTATTGATTTTGCACCACAGCTTTTGTGACTGTTTTCGAAATGAAACCTGTAAGGCTGTATAAAGTTTACACACAATATTTGTATAAATTATAGGCCGAATTTTTCTTGTTATTTGTAACTATAATTTATTATAGGCATTATAATTTCATGGAACGTTGATATGTGGGATGTGAATAGAAAAAAATCGAGTTTGCTTTCAAATATGTCACGTGAAATGACAGGTCGTTGAAAACTGCATGTTCCAGTGTTTCCAAAAAGAAACCACGTCCTTAAAACTATTGAGGGTTTACTTTTTGCCTATTTCTTCTCGTACTCGTTGCTTGCTGTGATAATGAAGGTTAATTTTGTTAAAAATTTGAAATCTATATTTATTTTCATATCGTTGGGGCTCAAAGGGTTTAAGTAATGTACTAGAATTGATCTAAACAAATTGTTATTGACACATAGGTATCAAAACATTTTGTATATCTTATTGTTACTGTCAATAAAATCATCGAGCTTTGTGGCACATTAAAATCAGTCATGGCAAGTTATGTTTGGAGGCGTGGAGGTGAAGGAGGAATGACCCATTTGCAAACAGATGTGACCCCTTCCAGAGCCATACCATGGATCTGCCCTTGAATGTCAGGAGTTTTAAGCGTGCTAAAAAGTGTTTGAAATTTTTCATATTCAAGTCGATGAAGTTTCAAACTTTTAGCGTGGGTCCGTGAAGTTAGGAAAGTTTTCTGCAATAGATTTTTCGGATCGTAATCACTGGCGTGTTCAGGGACTAGCGAATTCTTCATTGAACTCCGAGATCAATCTGTTGTTGCATTTCATTGTTAACCAGAAGTCAAATAAACGTTTTGTTTACTAAACGGAATCCACATTATGTTAAGGACGTTTTTATTTCGTCAACGAAATCGTGCCTGCAATTTAGTGAGTTATCAGGCACTTAGCAAAACAGTAATCGGGAAATGCGATGAGTGTGTCGTCGTCCACTAAACACTAACATAGCCAATAAAATTTAAAACTGGTCATAAAAATCATTAACCCCTTTTACGCTGGTTGTGTGTATAGGCCGAACACTGTCCACAGGTAGAAGGTGGACTGTAGTACAATGCAATAGTACAGGGCGAAGCATCCCGTTACTCAAGGGAATAGTTGAATACCTCTTGTTAGTTTCTTGCCTCTGAATCCATAATCGGCAGCTCCAAACATAGTTTGCAACAGCTTAACACTACCTAGTGGTAACTATATAATGAGCGAAGACTAAAACAGTAAATTCCAACTCAACAGAAAATCCTGAGTAGATCATTTGTGATGGTTGGAAGTCTCGGCATGTTTTCTCTCAGCAGCTCCTATGGTTATTCTGGATCTTGACGTATTGTACACAGATCAATCTATATTTAAAAAAAAAAAAACGTCTCTGGAATGGCCCAATAACTCTTAGAGGTATAAGATAACTGGTCTGTGGATATGAGCTATATGTCGAGATACATTCCAAAAAAATTAAATGCTTCAACAGAGACTTTTCTGACAGAAGAAAATTAACGGTTGTAAAGTGAGAAGGTCATGTACGGATTGTGTTTTTTCGGTCAATCACAAACTAAAAAAGCGTATGGAATTTAATCTCTCACGTATATAGCTTTTACGAATTACGAATAGGCCTCCGGCTGGGTAGTGAGATCTAAGTTATGGGAAATTTTAGGGGTGTATGACAGATCCCAGCATTTAATAAGGTCAGTCTTTACGTTCATAATAATATGGAGATATGTGTCGCCTCAGTCATTAGTAGAGGAATGAGAAAAATCAGACAAGGAGTCGGACAAAGGTGTCCTTTAGTGCCATACTATTTGACGTACACTATGTGATCAAAAGTATCCGGACACCTGGCTGAAAATGACCTACAAGTTACTGGCGTCCTCCATTAGTATTGCTGGAGTTCAATATGATGTTGGCCCGCCCTTAATCTTTATCATAGCTTCCACTCTCGCAGGCATATGTTCAATCAGGTGCTGGAATGTTTCTTGGGGAATGACAGCCCATTCTTCACGAAGTACTGCACTGAGGAGAGGTGTCGATGTCGGTCGATGAGGGATGGCACAGAGTCTGCATTCCAAAACATCACAAAGGTGTTATATAGGGTTCAGGTCAGGACTCAGTGCAGGCCAGTCCATTACAGGGATGTTGTTGTCGTGTAACCACTCCGTCACAGGCCGTGCATTATGAACAGGTGCTCGATCGTGATGAAAGATGAAATCGCCATCGCCGAATTGGTCTTCAATACTGGGAAGCAAGAAGTACTTAAAACATTAATGAAGGCCTGTGCTGTGATAGTGCCACGCAAAGCAACAATGGGTGCAAGCCCTCTCCACGAAAAACACAACCACACCATAACACCAGCGCCTCCGAATTTTACTGTTGGTACTACACACGCTGGCTGATGACGTTCGCCGGCATTCGTCATGCCCACAACCCGCCATCGTATCGCCACATTGTGTGCCGTGATTCGTCACTCCACACAACGTTTTTTCCACTGTTCACTCGTCCTATGTTTACGCTCCTTACACCAAGTGAGGTGTCGTTTGGCATTTACCGGCGTGATGTGTGGCTTATGAGCAGCTGCTCGAGCACGAAATCCAAGTTTCCTCACCTAAAACCTAACTGTCATGGTACTTGCAGTGGACCATAATGCAATTTGGAATTCCTATGTGATGGTCTGGGTGTCTGCCTATTACACATTATGACCCTCTTCAGCTGTCGGCAGTCTCTGTCAGTCAACAGGTCGGCCTGTACCATTTTGAGCTGTACGTGTCCCTTCACGTTTCCACTTCATTATCACATCAGAAACAGTGGACCTTGGGATGTTTAAGTGTGTGGAAATCTCGCGTACAGACGTATAACTACACCGAATCACCTGACCACATTCGAAGTGCGTGAGTTCCGCGGAGTACCGCATTCTCTCACGATGTTTAATGACTACTGAGGTCGCTGATATGGAGTACCTGGCAGTAGGAGGAAGCACAATGCACCTAATATGAAAAACGTATGTTTTGGGGGTGTCCAGATACTTTTGATCACATAGTGTACATTTAAATGACATTGTCAATAAATGGCAAAAGAAAATAGATGGTCGTCCCCACAGAGATATAAAGTTTTTAACTCACTCCTCTTCGCAGTTGACCAGATTGTGCTGGCCGAAACGGAAGACATGCTACAACGACCTGCATGGTCTTTACATATAATACCAACATAATTTAAACATATTTTCAGAGAAAACTACAATTATTGGGTTTTGTGGAAAAGGATATTTTGGAGCTAAAACCATAATCTAGAATATTATACTGTAACAATTCCTCACATTTAGCTACATAGGCTGGTGAAGCAGCGTTACTGCATAAGGTAGCTTTAGCGTAAGTTTGCAGGAGTGGATTGCAGCCTTGAATAGCCAACTGTGGAGTTTAGCAGAATGTTATTTCAGCTAGGGGAAACCGTTCTCAATGTGGAACTGTCATGAGGGGGTGTGTACATGTCAGGATGGCATCAGGAGCTCAGGTGGCCATTCAGGGTGTCTTTCTTTCAGATAAAATGAGAAATGCCAGGATTAAGGAAAAATGAGTTTTATTCCCAAGAACTACCACTGAGGGCTACAATATTCACCAACTGCCTACGGCCGTGGAGTGAACCATCCAGAAGACAAGGAAGCTGGCAGGCAAGAGAGCAACTGTTGTGGCCGCTACGTTGCCGGCATTCTTGCGTACCCGTGTGATGGTACCCGGTCCTCCCGCTGGCGGGTTTGTGACAGAGAGTTGGCGTCTCTCGCTCAGTAATACCGTGGCAGCGTCCCTAACTCAGCGTAATAGCGTGGGAGCCGGCCGCAAGTACTGGCAAATGGTTTACGTAACTCCTCACAACACTGCCTGAGGCTAAGTCAAAATGATGGAAGTAGAAAAAATATAATTTTTTTAATCGTTATTACCCTTTACCATGAACAAGTGTTCAACGTAATGAACAAATCAAGTGGTCCACGTACATTAGCATTAAGGCTCAATTCGCAACATTATGTGGCTAGTGGCACCGGGAAGTCACTCTGGGTGAATGTGGAGTCAAGTCTACCTGTGGGTACGGTGTGTGTTGTCGAACCATTATAAGAAAAAAACGTCTTGGATCCAATAGACTGTTTTGTGAAGCGTAGTTTTGTATGTGTACAAGAAACGAATGGCGGGTGATTTGTACCCCTGAACGTGCATCATTATATCCCTATGGAAGGGAACACGAGGAAACGGATGTTGATAGAGAATTTAGATGTTCCGGATGAGGGAGAATGGTGAACAAGGGGTGCCTGTTGCGGGCAAGCACAAGCTGCTGATAGAACTGCATTATGTAAAAAAATTGAGCATTTGAAAGGAGTGAAGAAGAAGCGGATGAACGAACGTTATGAGAATTTGATGATTTATTTTTTCTGGAATGGTCGTTGCCAGCAACTCTGATAGTTCAGCACAGAGTACCAATAGGAACGAAGCATCAGTTTACTGTAAATCCTATTATGTACCAAGGTTCTGGAAACAGATAGTGAATGATTTTATTAACCAGCACCTAGCTGATGGTATAACAAAACATAGTAACGGTGCTTGGGCAGCCGAGATCGTGGTTATACCAGTAGAGTGTGTGGATGGGACAAGGAAATACAAGTCCTGCTGTGACTATCGTTATATCAACAGCAGGACATATATCTGAGACTGGATCACTTGGGGCAGTGCCATGGATCTGACGAGCGGCTACCATCAGTTAGAAGTGCATGCAGAGGATCGTCCGAATACTGCATTGTCAATACCTAGAAGCCATCTGGTCTAAAAAGGTGCTGCCGCAACGTTACAGGCGTTGTTGGGCAGTGTGTTGAGGGGTTTGAAACCACAGCAGTGTCACGTATTCCTAGACGACATCATAGCATTTTCGAGCGGCATGGGACAGCATAGGCAACGTCTAAGGGAAGTGTTTAAGAGGTTGCGAGAGACACGTTTGACGTTATGTCTGGAGAAGCGTCATTTTGCGTTGGAGGGGGTGAGATATTTGGCCTATATTGTTAGTAAGGACAGGTTGCGGACGGATCCGAGGCTGGTACAGGCAGTGCGGGGTTTTCTAGAACCTAACACACTTAGAGAGGTTAATTCCTTTCACAGAATCTCGAATTTTTATAGAAAATTTGTGAAGTGATTGCCGACATAGCATGGTCGTTGACACGGTTGTTATAAAAAGGTGTGAAGATTCTATCACATTTGTATTAATAACATCACTATTAATTATATTATATCTAATTAAACCTTACCTTCTAGAGGCCCAGATAACTTTGTGCCTGCCAACCCACTAGTAATACCAGTTCACATTCATTTCCTATTTGCTTATGCAATTCCACAGTCAAATAAATTGGGAGGTGTTATTGCGCTATTTCTATGAATTTGAATCTTAAAAATTCTACCATTTTATAATAAAACAACATTTTGAGATATTCAATTTTACCCTATCAATCAAGCCCTATTTTGAATCATAGTAGTTGTTGTATGTTTACTGACATCAATTGGTAAACAACCAGTTGAAGAACCATACATCACAACAGGACAAATCCTATCAATTATTTACTTTACATACTTCTTAATTAATGTACACATTGTAAATGCATGAGACAAGCTAATTAAGGAATAAGAATAAATAAGTTAACTACCTTAAGAAACTGCCCATCCAATGCAGATCCAGTACTTTGGTGGGAAATGCATATTCTACTGTCAGACATGAGTTTTGCCAGCTCATCCAATAGAGAGATCATAAAAAGTGTAAGGTCATTAAGAAGTAGTAACTCTTCTGGCTATGATGGAATCCCAGCCAACCAGCAGAAGTGCTAAAACATTTTGTGTACTTGATAGCACTACTTTTAAGTTTATGTTCAAACATTTGTAATTTTCAACATGATGAAGTACCTTCAAAAGAATGATTTATTGACGCACAGCCGTCAAGGATTAACATAACATTGCTCTGGCCCATATGAAGAAATGAATTCTATCAACAGGGGATGTCAAGTTGATACCATATTACACAAGTAGCTTCTAATCAAATTGTGTTTCTGTTGCATATCATTTCAGATTCTTGATTTCTTGTCAGAAAGCTCGGCCAGAGTAACTAACAAGAAGTCATTGAATGAAACAGGAATGATATATGGAGTTCTCCAAAGAAGTGTTGTAGGCCCTCTGCTGTTCCTAACCTATATGAACGATTTTAGAGACAATTTGGTCAACCCTCTTAGATTGTTTGAAGCTGTCATTTACCATCTAATATATCAACCAGAAAATCAAAATATATTGAAAATGATGGAGGCAAAATATCTGTACAGTGTTCTTCCACTGAGCACTAAAAAATCCATTCAACGTTGGTTAGTGATAAATTACAAATATTTAAGGGCTGTCAATTCAACCAAGTACACATGGATTATAATTATGAATAACTTAAACTGAAACCATCCCTCAGAAAATATTGTACGATTTTGAAGTAAAGAAAATGTTTAAATGGCAGAAAACAGAGAAAGCAACAAAATACTAAAGAGACTTCCTGTGCTGTACTTAGCCTTCCTCTTCTGTAGTACTGCTGTGTGTTATGGGATACTACCATGACTGACTGAGGATGCCTGCAAAGTGCGAAGAAGAGCAGCTCATTTTGTATTATCACACAATAGGGAAGACAGTTGCATGGATCGTGACACACATGTTGGGGTGACAATAATTAAAACAAAGACATTTCTCATTTCGGTGATCTCTTTTTGTGAAATTTCAATCAATAGGAAGATATAACCATCAAAAGAAAATAAGGAAATAAGAACTTGCATACAAAAATTTAGATGTTCATTCTTTAAATGAGGTATTCGAGTATGGTTGAGAAATAGGCTGAAAGTGTTTCTACAGACCCTCTGCCAATCACTTACACGTGAATTGCAGGGTGGTCATGTATATATAGATTTATATGTGTGGCAATTGTCCTAGAAATGTGTCTTCAACACTTCTGCCCTCAATCTCAACTAGCCCCTGTCTCCATGCTCCCCATCTCACCAAACCAATCTACACTCACCCTTTCCTCTAAAGAATCTCTTTCCTACTCACGGCGTAGTTGCTGCTTCAGGCATGAGTTACTGTTAAAAATGTGTAACAGTAGTCAAAAATGTGTAACAGTAGTCGGACCATATTCTTCCTATGGTGATATTCTAGACTTTGCCACTGTAGCTTTAAGTACTACAAACTTTGCACATCAGTTGCAAGTTAATATTTAATATACATTCCTGGAAATTGAAAAAAGAACACATTGACACCAGTGTGTCAGACCCACCATACTTGCTCCCGACACTGTGAGAGGGCTGTACAAGCAATGATCACACGCACGGCACAGCGGACACACCAGGAACCGCGGTGTTGGCCGACGAATGGCGCTAGCTGAGCAGCATTTGTGCACCGCCTCCATCAGTGTCAGCCAGTTTGTCGTGGCATACGGAGCTCCATCGCAGTCTTTAACACTGGTAGCATGCCGCGACAGCGTGGACGTGAACCGTATGTGCAGTTGACGGACTTTGAACGAGGGCGTATAGGGGGCATGCGGGAGGCCGGGTGGACGTACCACCGTATTGCTCAACACGTGGGGCGTGAGGTGTCCACAGTACATCGATGTTGTCGCCAGTGGTCGGCGGAAGGTGTACGTGCCCGTCGACCTGGGTCCGGACCGCAGCGACGCACAGATGCACGCCAAGACCGTAGGATCCTACGCAGTGCCGTAGGGGACCGCACCGCCACTTCCCAGTAAATTAGGGACACTGTTGCTCCTGGGGTATTGGCGAGGACCATTCCATGAAGCTGGGCTACGGTCCCGCACACCGTTAGGCCGTCTTCCGCTCACGCCCCAACATCGTGCAGCCCGCCTCCAGTGGTGTCGCGACAGGCGTGAATGGAGGGACGAATGGAGACGTGTCGTCTTCAGCGATGAGAGTCGCTTCTGCCTTGGTGCCAATGATGGTCGTATGCGTGTTTGGCGCCGTGCAGGTGAGCGCCACAATCAGGACTGCATACGACCGAGGCACACAGGGCCAACACCCGGCATCATGGTGTGGGGAGCGATCTCCTACACTGGCCGTACACCTCTGGTGATCTTCCAGGGGACACTGAATAGTGCACGGTACATCCAAACCGTCATCGAACCCATCGTTCTACCATTCCTAGACCGGCAAGGGAACTTGCTGTTCCAACAGGACAATGCACGTCCGCATGTATCCCGTGCCACCCAACGTGCTCTAGAAGGTGTAAGTCAACTACCCTGGCCAGCAAGATCTCCGGATCTGTCCCCCATTGAGCATGTTTGGGACTGGATGAAGCGTCGTCTCACGCGGTCTGCACGTCCAGCACGAACGCTGGTCCAGCTGAGGCACCAGGTGGAAATGGCATGGCAAGCCGTTCCACAGGACTACATCCAGCATCTCTACGATCGTCTCCATGGGAGAATAGCAGCCTGCATTGCTGCGAAAGGTGGATATACATTGTACTAGTGCCGACATTGTGCATGCTCTTTTGCCTGTGTCTATGTACGTATGGTTCTGTCAGTGTGATCATGTGATGTATCTGACCCCAGGAATGTGTCAATAAAGTTTCCCCTTCCTGGGACAATGAATTCACGGTGTTCTTATTTCAATTTCCAGGAGTGTATTTTCCTATTCTTCCAGTACTTTGACAACTCAAGTGAATCTGGTATGTTAATTCTTAAGACTTCATATTACAAGAGCAATCACTTGCTCAGAAGCTAGAAGAGCTTCCTTTGCAACTTGTCTGTATAGTTGTTATCATAGTTCTTGGGAAGTCTGTGAATATCTAGTGCATGATGGTGATCCATGGAATACGTATTGTCACATCTGAGTCAGTATGTTCTCTTGCTGAGGTGTCGCAACCAACATCCAATACTGAAGACATTTTGCCCTCAGTATGGCTCTTCATATACACAATAAAATGAAATCAGTAACACAATAGCTGAATTTTGTATTTGGCACATGAAGTGCTTTCTATCCTACACTTTGCTCTGTTTATCCATCCCAATCCACTCCTCCTGAGCTACACACAACACTGAGTTGTTACCTCTACTTTTACTATTACAAGTAAATTTTGATACATTTTAATAAGTTCAGAAATACTAAAAGCACTTGTTAAATTTGTTTTTGTTAAAATCTAGAATCACAGCATTGTCAGAAGTAACATTGGCAGATGCTATCAGGGCAACATGCCTTAAAGCAAACAAGTAGTCATGAAAAATCCACTAGAGAGAAGGATTATGTAAGAAGATAGTGTTGGTTGTATTTTAGCACAATAATATCCATGGCTTACTTTGGTAAATGTGCTCCTGCTAGTACATATATCAAAGTAATTTGAGTGTTGGTCCAAAACTATAATTATTAAGAACTATGACACAATGTGAAGGGATGAACACCAATGTATGAAAAATGATGGGATATATTGAGATGAGTGATAGTACTGGGCTCCACTGGTTTGGGAAAAATTATATTCTTGCTAAATAGGCACAGCAAATTTGTGTGATAATAACTGTAGATATTATTATGATGAACAGTTGGGTATTGTTGATATAAACCAACAACATATTAAACTACAATATTGAAAAGGAAACTGCTGTGTGACATTATCCTGCAACAGTAAATGCTTTGCATGAAACATCGTGTTGTGAAACTTAGTGCTCTCTATACTGTCCTTTGAAGTGAACTTTGAACCTTAAAGCTCAAAATATGAATTCAATAGATATATAAATATGCTGGAGCAGTCCTAACAATCATCAACTATGAGATTAGGTAAAAGGTCATTCAAAAGTGTATCTGACTTTAATATTAGAAGGTAAGAGACTTGCTCAAAATCAGTAATTTTCTTCTTCTTCTTCTTCTTCTGCCCCTGTAGCATTTTACTATTTCTCTACTTCATATTTTGGCACATATATTCATTACACCAATGTTTGTGGCATTTAGTGGCCAGATGCCCTCCCTGATACGAATAACCTCCCTGAGAAAATGTACCCTATTGTCTTTGTTCAGTGTAGATCTCTTATTTAAATGTGCTAATGTTTTCTAAGTGTTTGAATCAAGTGTAACTGAAGCAGAAAGTGGGTACCAGTCCACTATTTACCTAGCTGGATGTGGAAAACTGCCTAAAATCCACACCCAGGCTGGCCAGATATGTGTATTTGATGTGAAAGTGGTGCACAACACATGTTAGTGCACTGATCTATCTCAGCAGATTACTCAACATTGGCAAAAAGTTCTAGACATTACTCAAACTGCAACTCAGGTATCACTGAGCACATCTTGCTGTTCATATATTACTAACAGTAGATCATACAATTTGACTGAATGGTGTCAAATCCCTCAGCCATTTGGATCTGGAAGTTTATTAATTTGTGTTGGAAAGTGACCATACAGTAATCATAGAATCATATAAACTTAAGCTCAAGGGCACGTAATGTACATGGTAGATTTATAAATTGTGTTCTCTCTGTTTTGATTTTTGTTTGGATGTTTTTACTGTTTGATACTGGTGAGTACACCAGACAATGTTTATTAATGCAGAACATAAGTCCATCAATGAATGGCTCAGTTCTTTGTATTGCATTACAAACACAAAAGAAGACAACATGCTATGTAAGTTATGTGCTGAATAATCTCTTTCTTCCTTTATTTCAATGATGAGTGATTACATAAGGCTTTACAATTGTGAGCACCATTTGAGTGAACAAAATTTTGAAACAGTTAGAAATGATGAGCTTCTACAGCCACAAGAGAAGAATAGAAAAGTTTACTAATAGGTACTATGTTAGTAAAGCAGTATACTGAGCATTCTGCTAGTTCCAGTTTTCCACATTTAGCTTACTCTTATTATAGCTGTAGAGGTGGTAGAACAGTTCTGTTTGTCAGATCTGTCTGGGCAGTCAAAGGCACCATTGCACCACTGTGAGACTGGTATACGGGTGTTTCCAGAATCACACTGTAACAACACAAGAAATTTATTGCCATTCATGACAATACATAAACAAACAATGGGAAAGCGAGAATGGAATAACAACAATATTACAAAAATGATAGACTACTACTAACTATATGGTGGAAATGTTAACTAGCAGACATTCACAACAAAGAGACTCCTAAACAAATAAGCTTTCAGCCAAAATGCCTTCTTCTGAATTAGACAACAGACAAACACAACTCTCTCTCTCTCTCTCTCTCTCTCTCTCTCTCTCTCTCTCTCTCTCTCTCTATCTATCTATCTCTCTCTATCTCTCTCACTCACACACACACACACACACACACACACACACACACACACACACAATCACTGTCTCTGGATGCAGAGGCCAGACTGCAAGCAACAGTACATGATGGGAGAATCAATCTAGGTGGTGGTAGTAAGGAGGGGTCTGAGGTGGGGAGGGAGAGGGATATTACCGTAGGGATGGAAAGGTGGAGTGCTGCTTCTGGGAGGGTACAGGGACATGGTGAGAATTTGGGTGGGTTGCTAGGTTTAGTTTGGAGGTTAGACAGTGAGTAGGAGCAAAAAAAATGAATAGTAAAAAGACTGAGTGCATTGCTGAAATAGAAGGCTGTGCAGTACTGGAATGGGAACAGGGAAGGGCAGTGACTAACAAAGATGGAGACCAAGAGGTTTATGGGAATGTGGGATACATTGCAGGGATAGTTCCCACCTGTACAAAATGAAGAATATCATGCTGGTTAGCATGCTCGAGAACTGTGTATTCCCACTATTTTGTGGCCTCAGTCTGCAGTGGCCATTTATATGGACAGACAGCAAGTTGGTTGTCATGCCCACTTAAAATGCAGAGCAGTAGTTGCAGTTTAGCTTGTAGATTATATGCCTGGTCTCACAAGTAGCCCTGCCTTTGTTGGAATAGGTTATGCTTGTGACCAGACTGAAGTAGACGGTGTTGGGAGTACGTATAGGACAGATCTTGCATTGAGGTCTATGACAGAGATATGAACCATGATGCAAGTGGATGGGAGCAAGGGTTGGGTAGGGATGGATGAGGATATTGTGTAAGTTCAGCATGCAGCAGAATAAGACTGTGGGAAGGGTGGGGAGGCTAGGATGTTCCTCATTTCAGGGCATGATGAGAGGTAGTCAGAAGCTGGTGGAGCATGTGATTCAGTTCCTCCAGTTCTGGATGATGCTGAGTGATGAGAGGAATGCTCCTCAGTGGCTCAGTGGTGGGACTTTTGGAGGTGGTAGGTGACAGAGATAAGGCAGGGGAGACCTGTTTCTGTACAAGTTTGGAAGGGTAATTCTGATCAGTGAATTCCTCCACTGACTCTTGACAGTTCCTGTTGTTTTACCACACAGTGTCCTGCTCGTCACTATTGATGTCACATTCCTTTACACTAACATCCTTAATTGCCCATGTCACTACTGAGTGATAGCTTTCCCAATGCCCAATGGATTCCAAACCCACAACGTCCTTCCTGGTGACCATGACCAACCAAATCCTCGTCCACAATTACTTCTCCCATGAAAGCATCACCTGCAAGCAAAATTGGGGTACAGCAATGGACACACCCATGGAACCATTCTATACCATCCTAATCTTGGTCCATTTAGAGAAATTCTTCCTAACCACTTAGCATCCCAAACACCTCACTGTTTCAGATTCATTGATGACCTCTCTGTGAGGGCACTCTGTCCACATTCCTTCAGAACCTCAACACATTTTCCCCAATTTTCTCCACCTGTTCCTCCTCAACCCAGTAAGCCTCATGCCTTGATCTTGACCTCCACATCAAAGATGGTTTTACCAGTGAATCAACCTATATCAAAACTACCAACTGACAGCAATACCTCCACTTCAAGAGCTGCACCGATTCTGTATCAAGAAATCCCTTTCTTATTTTTCATATTTGACACTTGTCAATGGATACAGAAGATGTTTTGATATTTATTAAGCTTTCAGAAACTTGGCAGCTGTTGATTTGGCAGCCATAGTTTGCTCTCGCATTGTAATGCCCATGAGGTGTGGACAGGTACTACACAAAACAGGAAATGTGCGTGCACAGTGAAATGATATTCAGAAATTTTTAAAGAAAGATTGTAAATCTACTTTACA
Organism: Schistocerca gregaria; assembly: GCF_023897955.1. Classification (NCBI taxonomy): domain Eukaryota; kingdom Metazoa; phylum Arthropoda; class Insecta; order Orthoptera; family Acrididae; genus Schistocerca; species Schistocerca gregaria. The sequence continues at coordinate 200,483,662 of NC_064927.1, forward strand.
ATATAATTTTCTCCAATATTAAGACATTTACCATAGCAATAAATAATTGTTGAATTCTGTTCTCATAGAACCCACCACCTGTCACTACTGTGAGGCCATTGTTATGACATTGTACTTGGCAACAATCTAAATGTTTATTCAAATTGAAGAACAAGTGGTAATCACAATAAACTGGGTGAAATGATTAAGCATCTTTATTCTCCACCAAGGTTTCAGTAATGACAGTCATCCACTTCACAGTTCATCATGATCATTAGTATGGTCATCCTGAAATAATGAAACCCATTTTATTACTATTCCATTACTCACAGTGTTTCTTTGACAAACTTCATTAATGTGCCAATAAATTTCAACTGCTTTCATGTTTTTATTACAAAGAAAATGAATTAGTGCATGTATTTCACACTTAGTAGGGTTTTCTATCAACTCAGATTGTCTTGTGCAGTTCCATCGCCTAAAAAAATTTTAGATCATTTCTAACTAGAGCAGTGATTTAACAATACTGTGAAAAGAAGGTATTGCTACCCACTATTAAGATGACACCTTGAGTTGCAGAGAGATTCAGTGAAAAAATTTTTACACTTTGACTTTTGGCTAAACCCTTCTACAGAAGAAATACATCCAAGTAAGCACCTCATACACACATGAATGCTGTCTGCAGTGGCCAGAGATAGACGTCATGTATGTGTGAGGCATGCTTGCTTTTGTGAATGTGTGTGTATTTCATTTCTGAAGAACACTTTGGCTGAAAGTTCAATGTATAACAGTCTTTGCATTGTGCTTGTTGTCATTTTTACAGTGAGTAGCCATCTACACATTTCATAATATTGTTGATATTCCAATCTGGTCATTCCGTTGTTATAGCAATAATTTACATGGGCCATGCAGACATCCATAGGTCATCATGAAATTCAGTTAATTGCAGGAATTTGACTATTTGAGTCCATCAACAAGTCAAATCCAATTGTTATCAGCTCAACATTTTTTTGTTTAGCTTATTACTGCTACTTGTATACATATTTGTAGTAGGTTGGTAGCAACTTTGTAAATTTTGCTGCTGATAAAACTCAATTTAAGAGGAACTTGAAAATCTTATAAATGTCAAACACTTTCCTCAGTGGCAAGTCTTTTTTTTTCAGAAGTGACTAATTTTTATGTAAGTAATGAACTACATAATGTGAACACTATGCACAACTGCTATCCAGAAATTAACTTGTGTTCACAATTGGCATGGAAAGTGTTGGGGAGAATGGAAAAATTGTTAAGCTGACCTATACAGAGCTTTGATAGCAAGAAAGCCACATTTCCTACATTAGTTATTCAAAATAAGAAAAAATTCCACAAAATGTAAAATCCTGTCTGTAACACAGTTCTTAGTGATAAAAAACTTCAAAGCTGTTGATATTCGTTGCAAGATTTCTGCTATATACAGAAAGAATATGATGAGTGAAGGTGCTTTGCATCAATGGTATCATTTGTTCAATAGCAGGAAGGTATATGTTCATAATGATGACAGCAGTTGCTGTTCATCTGCAATCAGAAATGAAGTGGAACTGAAAATTAACAGTAACAATTGTGAAAACTGGCATTTCATATCTCAACTATGAACAATTTTCCAAGATTCCTTGGAGTTCTGTGCATCAAATTATGACCAAACAATACAGCAACCACAAGTGTTGTACTTGTCAGATATTGTCAGCCAGAAAGGTTATAGATCCCATTTTGAGACACTAAAGAAATCCTGTGAATTTTGTGTGATATGAAAAGAAATAGGATAGGTATATGCTCGCACACACACACACACACACACACACACACACACACACACACACACACATCCATACATACATACAGAGACACAAGCAGCCGCCGGTTGTGAAAGCTCGAAATTCTGTGTGTGTGTTTGTGTGTTTTATTCATTGTGCCTATTTACCTGCGCTTTCCCGCTTGGTAAGTCTTGGAATCTTTGTTTTTAATATATTTTTCCCATGTGGAAGTTTCTTTCTATTTTATTTACATCGTATATATATATATTAAAAACAAAGATTCCAAGACTTAGCAAGCGGGAAAGTGCCGGCAGACAGGCACAATGAACAAAACACACACACAGAATTACTAGCTTTCGCAACCGATGGTTGCTTCTTCAGGAAGGAGAGGGAAAGACGAAAGGATGTGGGTTTTAAGGGAGAGGGTAAGGAGTCATTCCAATCCCGGGAGTGGAAAGACTTCCCTTAGGGGGAAGGGGGAAAAAAAGGACAGGTGTACACTTGCGCACGCGCGCACACGCACACACACACACACACACACACACACACACACACACACACACACACACACACACACATATCCATCCGCACATACACAGACACACAGGAAATTCCCTTTAGTAACAGAAGCATCTGACTTATTACACCCTTGCAATAGGAACGCTTGTTGCGCTAAATAACACACTGTATCAATGAGACACTTAAAATTTATCTGTTTGTTTACTTGTTTGTTGTGCCAGCTCTGTCCTTTCCAAAAAAAATTACAGCGATATGATAAATGGGATTTTGTGATTTTGTATTATTTTTGTCATCTGACTGCTAGATGATTTAAATATGAAAAACAGTGTATATTCCTTACCAATTTGTTTCTGGAATACAACAAACAAAGTCCACAGAAAAGTTTATTTGAATTGCAACATCCCATGAAGCATAACATTTTCATACTCCAAAATGGGAATATGTCTAGCAAAGTAGTTGTAACATGTGGTCTTGGGTAATCTTGTTAAAAGATCTTTTAATGGAAACTTTGAAGAGAGGAGGTTCACTAAAGAGCTTCAGAAAGTCAGTATTACAATGACTACTGTCAATATTATAAACTATGCAAACCAATAGTGATAGTCCCATGTATCCAATAGTGCTCCAACCATTGAACCATATCCTTGGCCCATATGACAATGACAAATGCTGTCTGGCAATGTTTGTTCTCCTTGGAGCCTCTACACATGGATGTGTCTAGCAAGATGCCACAAGCCAAGACAACTGGGTTTCTTCTGGAAAGAAGTAATGGTCCCAAACTACTGGAGCACATACCACTGGTGCCTTATGAAGTAGGGAAGTTGTAACAGCAGTCACTATGCTCACAGTTCATAGTGCTCCAGACATTGTTACACTCACCACGTGGATACTGTCTTGCAGCAAGCAAGTCTACTTCCTGCCTCAAGATATGGGATGCGGTCATTTAACCCTGCATAGCCAAGGGAACAATATATGCGCCAGCTCAGGTGACAGTCACATGAGGTCACCACATGGTATAAAGTACAGCTCTCCTGTACGCAGTGACCCATGTAGTTGTGGGATCCTGAACAAACCAAGCAGCAAATTTGTGGAACAATAGTCTCAAAAGGCCCTAATCCTGCCACTGCTGAATTCCATGTGCCAGTAAACATTGCTCCTTCTTACATCAGGCATAACATGAGCTTCTCAGAAAGAACAGTCAAATATGATTTCTGAATGAGGAAACTGCTATGTAACATTCTCTATATGTGCAGAATGTAGGTGGTATTACTCCTATCTCATTTGTATGGTTGTGCTGAAATGCAAGTCATTTGCACATTGAAGCATTTATTCCTGCCAATCTGAAGACTGCTGCGTGCCAGCTTCATGGTGTTGCAATTTTGATGGCTAGCAGTGCAAGTATTCAAAAGATATGTTACAGTCTATGATTATTCTTTGTTAAAGCAAATTTTAGCGCTGTCAAAATTGCCTACTTTGCTTAATTCCATAGCATCCTACTATGCAGAATTATATTCTGGGACATTACACCACCTAGTCACTCGTTTCCCTATCTCAGAAAGTAATTATAAGAGCAATGTAACATGCTTGACAAACAGATTTTTGCAAACACCTCTTTTTATTTAAAAAAGCGGATAAAGTGCCACTAGAAGCCTTCTTAAAAGACAATTTCCATTCCTTCCGAACTGACTATGCGAATGTAGACAAGATGTGGCTCAAATTCAAAGATATAGTAGCAACAGCAATTGAGATATTCATACCTCATAAATTGGTAAGAGATGGAACGGATCCCCCGTGGTACACAAAAAAGGTCCGAACGCTGTTGCAGAGGCAACGGAAAAAGCATGCGAAGTTCAGAAGAACGCGAAATCCCGAAGATGGGCTAAAATTTACAGACACGCGAAATTTGGCATGTACTTTGATGCGAGATGCCTTTAATAGGTTCCACAACGAAACATTGTCTCGAAATTTGGTAGAAAATCCGAAGAAATTCTGGTCGTATGTAAAGTACACAAGCGGCAAGCCGCAGTCAATACCTTCGCTGTGCAGTGCCGATGGTACTGTTACCGACGTCTGTGACGCTAAAGCGGAGTTATTGAACGCAGTTTTCCGAAATTCCTTCACCAAGGAAGACGAATGGAATATACCAGAATTTGAAACACAAACAGCTGCTAGTATGAGTTTCTTAGAAGTAGATACCTTAGGGGTTGCGAAGCAACTCAAATCGCTTAATACGGGCAAGTCTTCAGGTCCAGATTCTATACCGATTAGGTTCCTTTCAGATTACGCTGATACTATAGCTCCCTACTTAGCACTCATATACAACCGCTCGCTCACCGATAGATCTGTACCTACAGATTGGAAAATTGCGCAGGTCGCACCAGTGTTCAAGAAGGGTAGTAGGAGTAATCCATTTAACTACAGACCTATATCATTGACGTCGGTTTGCAGTAGGGTCTTGGAGCATATACTGTATTCAAATATTATGAATCACATCGAAGGGAACGATCTATTGACACGTAATCAACATGGCTTCAGAAAACATCGCTCTTGTGCAACGCAGCTAGCTCTTTATTCGCACGAAGTAATGGCCGCTATCGACAGGGGATCTCAAGTTGATTCCATATTTCTAGATTTCCGGAAAGCTTTTGACACCGTTCCTCACAAGCAACTTCTAATCAAGCTGCGGAGCTATGGGGTATCGTCTCAGTTGTGCGACTGGATTCGTGATTTCCTGTCAGGAAGGTCGCAGTTCGTAGTAATAGATGGCAAATCATCGAGTAAAACTGAAGTGATATCAGGTGTTCCCCAGGGAAGCGTCCTGGGACCTCTGCTGTTCCTGATCTATATAAATGACCTGGGTGACAATCTGAGCAGTTCTCTTAGACTGTTCGCAGATGATACTGTAATTTACCGTCTAGTAAGGTCAGTATCAGATGCAAAGCGATTTAGAAAAGATTGCTGTATGGTGTGTCAGGTGGCAGTTGATGCTAAATAACGAAAAGTGTGAGATGATCCACATGAGTTCCAAAAGAAATCCGTTGGAATTCGATTACTCGATAAATAGTACAATTCTCAAGGCTGTCAATTCAACTAAGTACCTGGGTGTTAAAATTACGAACAACTTCAGTTGGAAGGACCACATAGATAATATTGTCGGGAAGGCGAGCCAAAGGTTGCGTTTCATTGGCAGGACACTTAGAAGATGCAACAAGTCCACTAAAGAGACAGCTTACACTACACTCGTTCGTCCTCTGTTAGAATATTGCTGCGCGGTGTGGGATCCTTACCAGGTGGGATTGACGGAGGACATTGAAAGGGTGCAAAAAAGGGCAGCTCGTTTTGTATTATCGCGTTATAGGGGAGAGAGTGTGGCAGATATGATACACGAGTTGGGATGGAAGTCATTACAGCATAGACGTTTTTCGTCGCGGCGAGACCTTTTTACGAAATTTCAGTCACCAACTTTCTCTTCCGAATGCGAAAATATTTTGTTAAGCCCAACCTACATAGGTAGGAATGATCATCAAAATAAAATAAGAGAAATCAGAGCTCGAACAGAAAGGTTTAGGTGTTCGTTTTTCCCGCTCGCTGTTCGGGAGTGGAATAGTAGAGAGATAGTATGATTGTGGTTCGATGAACCCTCTGCCAAGCACTTAAATGTGAATTGCAGAGTAGTCATGTAGATGTAGATGTAGATGTAGTCATTGATCCTCCCACTTCCACGTATGTAGCCACTAGCTATCTCTAAGTATGTTAGAAATAATTTGAAAGGCATAAATGAAAATTTTAAATCCATGAGCATGTTACAATACAAAAGGAAAAGCTTAATTTTTCAGTCAGTAAGGACATCAGCTACAAAACTTCCACAATAGAGAGTGATATACAGGTTTACAAAAGTCTTACACATAAAGTAAACATAATATCATCATTCACACTCTTTTGTAATTTTTATTAGATCATTGCTTCTGTTCAGTAGCAGAATTTGTAGAACATTTGAGATAGAAGAGACTTGAAAAAATACAGTGCAGCTACCAGTACTGCAAGTAGTGCAAGCTTGTGGATAAAACTAAAATTTATGTGCCTGCTTAAATAATACTGAATATTTACAGTATTGTGTTGTGTCACTGTCTTGTTTTGTGTTTTTTCTGTATCTCACAATCTAAAAGGATTTTTTGCTCTATTGATTAAAAGAGGTCACTGTCCCAAGTTACTCTAGCATTGAGTTGCCGTTGTCCATATAACATACCTACATCCTCTGCTATGGTTCCTCCTCCTTTTTCTTTGAAAACATTGGAGTGTACTATCATTTGCATGGCAAATCTTTTGAGTAGTTGTTGCCAGTAAGTCATTTGTGTACAGATCTGCTGAATTTAAAGAAGAGTTTAGTTAATTAGTTTCAACTCTTATTTCTGAAAGGGTCACAAAATTTCAACTAATCAATTATGCAAATGAGTAATGTTGTTTCCTGTCTGGTGCATTTAATTTTACACTATTCACTATCACAAAGTTTATTTGTATCCAGATCACAGGGTGGTATCTGGCACTGTCTATATCATCTTGGAAGAGTGTGTTCTTCAAAGAGGGTGTTGAATCTTAGGGGTTCAGAAAATTAAATTAAATCTGAAGTGCTGATGGATGTCTTGGACAACCTAAAAGAACTGTTTTGAAGTTCTGAAAATTGAAATCTGCAAGTGATGGATCTTCAGAAAAACACAGAATACTTTACAATACAATATCCAGCCACTGCCAACATTTTTTGGGATCAGATGCAAAAAATTAATGGTGGGAATAAATGCTGCAAAAATCAGCTGCATGACAAATACAGAAACAAACATATCAAATTATTAAGTAGGTAATGACAATTATGCTGAAGGTAGTACTGCCTCTCATGCTCAGAGCAGTGGATCGCAAAGACCCAGTATGACCATATAAGCATTAGTTTTTTTATCCTAGAGAACATATTGTACCATATAAAATAGTGTTCATTGTGAAATTTTGGTTGTGCAGTTCATCTACCTTCAAAGTGATGAAATATTTGAGCATAAGGACAGACTCATTCTAAAGCAGCTGTATATCCAATTTAATGTGCTTTATGGAAAATTACAGTTTATCTATGGGACTGAATGTACAAGTGTGTTTCTACAAAAAATTCCTACACACAGTTGTGGACACACAAAGAAAGGACAGAGTATAACATTTCTTTAAATATTTTATACTCACTGAACATTGGATAATTTGTTTCTGTCTTCATACGGTTGCAAATAATACTGAAAGTTACACATCATAAGTTACAAATTGTGGATAAGCAGGATGTTGAAAAGAAGACAATACACAGTAGCATTTTTAGTCCTTGTGATATCATCTCATTTTTGAGGGATCTCCTAATACTGTGTGGTCACCTTAACACAATGAGAATGATGTTGTGCATACCATGTAACCCAAATGTGAAGACTTACAAAGACTGCATTTAACTCAACCTTGCTATATTCATCTCACTATGGGAAACTTGCCAAGCAGGATTAATAGAAGATGAAATGATTATGCTTTGATAAGGGTCTTGATACATAAATAAATTGTGGAATTCACAGTCCTGATGGTATTTTATTTGCACATGTAACCAGCTTTGACTTCACAGCCATCATCTGGTCTTATAAGGCTGTCACACAAGACCTGTTAAGTTAAGGTACATAACCATATTTTATAAGTCGATCGCAAAAAACGAGACATCATCAGAAAAAATGCTAATAGTTCCCATTTTTTCCAATATCCTCTTGTAGCCAAATTTTTGACTTGCTGTATATAATTTTCAGTATTACTCTCACACTTCCACTGTTGATTATTTTGTTTGAATTAGTTTTGGTATGCCTGCAGATCATTTGTGTTCCAGAATGAAATTTTCACTCTGCAGTGGAGTGTGCACTGATTTGAAACTTCCTGGCAGATTAAAACTGTGTGCCGGACCGAGACTCGAACTCAGGACCTTTACCTTTCGTGGGCTAGTGCTCCACCAACTGAGCTATCCAAGCACGACTCATGACCCATCCAAGTTACCTGAAAGTTTTGCAGGAAAGCTTCTGTGAAGTTTGGAAGGTAGGAGACAAGATACTGGTGGAAAGGCAAAGGTCCTGAGTTCGTGCTCAGTCCAGTGCACAGTTTTAATCTGCTAGGAAGTTTCAAATCATTTGTGTCGTTTCCTCATAATATATTTGAAGATAAAACTGGTTGTCTTCGCAAATAGAATAAAATGTGATCAAGATTGTGAATTCTATGATTTATTAATGGAAGTGATAGGCATGATTCAAAGGAGAGTAGCCAGGTTCATCATGACTTCTTTTGAGCTTCATGGAAAAGATAGGAATGGTCCTGTTGGAAATGATTTACCCTCACCTTCCTCTGACCTTCAAACTGACTTGCTCATCCAGACATAGTGAGAGTCACAGTTTAACATGGACTCTGAACCATTATGTAACTTGGCATTTTCACATCAGCCAATCATTGTCAGAGGCTAAATAGCAATAAGTGATGGAAAAGTAATCCTTGTTCCTGAATACCAAGCTTTTTGATATTTAGTCTGACACCTAACCACCAAGCCACATTCTACAATTCACAAGTAAAACTGAAAATAAGGGAAATCACAGAGGTATATGAAGTACAGTCTACGACACAACATAAAGTGGCTTACTAAGTTTAGGCGTGAATGTATAAATGTGTTACATTTTCTCATAGCCCTTACTTACAAGATAAGACAACATTACATGTCTCATACTGCAGAGAGATGATTAGGAAATTTTAAGTTGAATTATAATCATCTCAGCTATAGCACATACACAACCCTACAGTGTACCATAAAACTGTACTCCGATAGGTCCAAGGAGAGGGATTATCTAGAATGTTCAGTGTATTAACCTGCTTGTGTTATCAAGACTCAATGACCAATAAATTTATCCTCTATAACACTGAGATAAATGTGGTATTAATGGCACTGAAGAATATGATGCTGATTCATAATGCCACCAAGTCAGACAGTTGTGAAGCACAAGATTCAAAAGCAGAAAAAATCTTACCACAAACAGGGGTACATGTGTTGTTGGCAGCAGGTTAGAAGTTGTCAGGACATTTGCAAGTGTAGCTCTGCCTTGGTAAACCAATGCATAAGTGTGAAAAAGTAGTCTGGTTGGCATTTCCTCCACAAGCATTTGTTCCTTCCTGCAGAGAGTGTGCAAATACCTGTGGGTGGAAGAAAAGGAGAATTCTGAGTAATACCTTCCATTAGACATACAGCATACTAAATAAGCATACAACAATGCATTACACACTGTGAAGCAATATTAAATCCATTGATGAACGAGACAACTGTTATTGGCAAACTACATATCAAGTGAATGTGGAATTAATAAAGGCATATCAGAGGGCAGGGTAATGTCATCCAGTTCTGAAATAAATAAGTGTGAAAAGAGCAAAGCAGTAAATCTTCATACAAAAGGAACAGTTTTTTGGAGAAGTAATAATGCTGCTGCTGTCCTAAAAAGTACAAGGAATATCCAGAGACAATGTTAATTGGACCAGATCAGAGTATCAGGTGTTGTGTTTACAACATTAATTATCAAGAAAATTGCAATTGTCATTAGGAGGCAAATAAGGATTATTAACTACTGGAGTTAGCTATTATATTACATTTGTCATAAATGTAATCTGATAGTCATAGCGTCTTTACATAAATCATGGAGAGTCAACCTAGCCACACTACTTCCTCCTAAGTATAAATAATATTTGAGGTTAAAACCAAGGTGACATCCAGAATATGTTACCACTTGACCATTGTTGTGTTGCTTCAGTGCTACTGATGAAGAGGTGTATGTTACTGGCATTTTTGTAGGTTCTGAAGCAGGTGACATGTGCCTTGTAAGTCTTGCAATGAAGACATTCCACTGCAGTAAGAGTCAGTTTTAAACTTTTGATTGATATCAGTGAGAGCAAACGTTACATGTCAATGTCAAATATCTTTTCATTTATATGAAAACATCAAAGAGCCATGATATGGTGGCTAAAATGACTTGAAGATCAAATCATGATGCACACGATGCATTCAGTTAGTAACAAAACTTGGAAACTGAATGGATACTTGTCACCATGATCTTTGGATAATGTAGATCAAATTCTGCTAATTTGTATGTATAATTGTTGTAAAAAGTCACATACTGTAATATCATTACTATCAGTGACATTAAAAAATTGTCCTAGTACATGTAATATTTTCCCATAGATCAGATCTGCAGATGTTGTATTGAGACTGACTTTGAAGGTAGTATGCATGCCAAGAAGAACTATAGATATAGTCTTTATCCAGTATGCCAATTGAGAGAGGCATTTAGCCAATGATGTAAACACTCTATTAGACTATTTTATCAAGGACTGTGGTTAGATGAGTGCATTCTGTGAACTCCAATGAGGATTTCTAATGCTTTCAATAGGTGACACTTGAATTATGGCATCGATGATTTCAGCCGTAAAAAGAAATATTAAAAAAGGTAGGAAGATTTTTCTGTTTAGCAAAAGTGACAAAAAGCAGATTACACAGTACCTGACGCCTCAACACAAAATTTTTGTCTCAAGTACAGATAGTGTTGAGGATCAGTGGACTAAGTTCAAAACCATCGTACAATATGTGTTAGATGAGTATGTGCCAAGCAAGATCGTAAGAGATGCAAAAGAGCCACCGTGGTACAACAACTGAGTTAGAAAACTGCTGTGGAAGCAAAGGGAACTTCACAGCAAACATAAACATAGCCAAAGCCTTGCAGACAAACAAAAATTACGCGAAGCGAAATGTAGTGTGAGGATGGCTATGTGAGAGGCGTTCAATGAATTCGAAAGTAAAGTTCCATGTACTGACTTGGCAGAAAATCCTAAGAAATTTTGGTCTTATGTCAAAATGGTAGGTGGATCAAAACAAAACGTCCAGACACTCTGTGACCAAAATGGTACTGAAACAGAGGATGACAGACTAAAGGCCAAAATACTAAATGTCTTTTTCCAGTGCTGTTTCACAGAGAAAGGCTGCACTGTACTTCCTTCTCTAGATTGTCGCACAGATGACAAAATGGTAGATATCGAAATAGATGACAGAGGGATAGAGAAACAATTAAAATCGCTCAAAGAGGAAAGGCCACTGGACCTGATGGGATACCAGTTCGATTTTACGCAGAGTATGCGAAGGAACTTGCCCCCCTTCTTGCAGCGGTGTACCGTAGGTCTCTAGAAGAGCGTAGCGTTCCAAAGGATTGGAAAAGGGCACAGGTCATCCCTGTTTTCAAGAAGGGATGTCAAACAGATGTGTAGAACTATAGACCTATATCTCTAACGTCGATCAGTTGTAGAATTTTGGAACACGTATTATGTTAGAGTATAATGACTTTTCTGGAGACTAGAAATCTACTCTGTAGGAATCAGCATGGGTTTCGAAAAAGATGGTCGTGTGAAACCCAGCTTGCGCTATTCGTCCACGAGACTCAGAGGGCCATAGACACGGGTTCACAGGTAGATGCCGTGTTTCTTGACTTCTGCAAGGCATTCAATACAGTTCCCCACAGTCGTTTAATGAACAAAGTAAGAGCATATGGACTATCAGACCAATTGTGTGATTGGATTGAGGAGTTCCTAGATAACAGAACGCACCATGTCATTCTCAATGGAAAGAAGTCTTCCGAAGTAAGTGTCATAGGACCGTTGCTATTCACAATATACATAAATGACCAGGTGGATGACATCGGAAGTTCACTGAGGGTTTTTGCAGGTGTTGCTGTGGTGTATCGAGAGGTTGTAACAATGGAAAATTGTACTGAAATGCAGGAGGGTCTGCAGCAAATTGGCGCGTGGTGCAGGGAATGGCAATTGAATCTCAATGTAGACAAGTGTAATGTGCTGCGAATACATAGAAAGATAGATTCCTTATCATTTAGCTACAAAATAGCAGGTCAGCAACTGGAAGCAGTTAATTCCATAAATTATCTGGGAGTACACATTAGGAGTGATTTAAAATGGAATGATCATATGAAGTTGATCGTCGGTAAAGCAGATGCCAGACTGAGATTCATCAGAAGAATCCTAAGGAAATGCAATCCGAAAACAAAGGAAGTAGGTTACAGTACGCTTGTTCGCCCACTGCTTGAATACTGCTCTCAGTGTGGGATCCGTGCCAGATAGGGTAGATAGAAGAGATAGAGAAGATCCAACAGAGAGCAGCGCGCTTCATTACAGGATCATTTAGTAATCTTGAACGGATTGCGGAGATGATAGATAAACTCCAGTGGAAAACTCTGCAGGAGAGACGCTCAGTAGCTTGGTACGGGCTTTTGTTAAAGTTTCGAGAACATACTTTCACCGAAGAGTCAAGCAGTATATTGCTTCCTCCTACGTATATCTTGCAAAGAGACCACGAGTATAAAATCAGAGACATTAGAGCCCACACAGAGGCATAGGCATACCAACAATCCTTCTTTCCACGAACAATACGAAACTGGAATAGAAGGGAGAACCGATAGAGGTACTCAGGGTACCTTCCGCCACACACCGTCAGGTGGCTTGCGGAGTATGGATGTAGATGGAGATGTACATGTAGAATTGTCAGCCTTAATCTGTAATTACACACAGTGATATGCCAAATCATGTGATCAATCAACAAAAAAAGTTTTGTTAACAATTTGAGCTGTAACATCTCCCATTGGGAAGGATTTTGTCCAGACTGAAAAATGGCCAACTGACATTAGACAATATGTACAATATTCTGATGACAGACACATGGACATTCTCGAACTGCTGATTTGGCAGAGTGAAAGTGCCAACTGTGGAGGCGAGAGTTGACTAATTACATATTGCTAGCACACATTGCATTGCCAGAAGAAATGTTTGTAGTCCTATTTTAGGTCAAACATATGCCTTCTTGACTAGATGCATTGTCACTTTAACTCATGGCCAGGACAGATTGAGAAATGAAGAGACAACGTAATATCACCCCTCATTCATAATAAATTGGCAAGTGTCCAGCTTTGAGTTATGCTATAGTAAATGCCAATTTTAAACAATCGGTCAATATCATGGTTGAAAAACTGTACAGCTCAATGTCAAATCTCTTTTCAGGTTCATGAAGACTTCAATGGACCATTACACATGCAATGTTTGTTCATGGACCAGCTCTGTAGTTGGTGCATTGAGACTGCCTTTGAGCATGACTTACACAGAAAGCAAGGTAATTAGTGTAGTCCCCATCCAGTCTCCAGGGGCAGGGTAACAGAGAGTCGCTCAGCTGATGATGTAAGCACTCTACTAATCTATTTTATGAAGAATGATAGGTAGATGTCTTAAATCTGTGCAGTTCCATGAGTATTCTTACTGTCTTGAATAGGTGAGAGTCAAATTATCAGCAGTGTACATAGTGGTGCACCAAATTACGTGCTCTGTCTACAAAAAAAAAAAAAAAAAATCATAAAAATCTTGCATTTGTGTTTGGTACACTGATGTGTTAATTTTACAGGCTGAAAATCATCATTCTCCTTCTTTGTACTAGCAACAGCACCAAAATCTTGTTGTTTTTCAATTGTCTCTTTGAGTATAGTGTCATCTACAGATATATGGAAAAGAGAGACTTCCAGAGTCAGAAACCAGGAGAATTAAGAAGTGATAGAGCACTGCATAGAAGGGAAAAAGGGACAAAAGGTGAACAGCAGGCAGAAAGGAAAGAGAGTCTGTGTGACGTTATACAAATAGACCCACAAGAATAAAATATTTTAAGGAAATAAATGCAAAATAGGTCTGACAGAAAGAATAGTGAAGAAGCAAAAGTTACAAACAGATGTATATTTGCCTACAGCCCTGGTGATTTCACAGAGAGGCACTTGCATCATGAGTATTCCAAATACCATGGAAGAAGTAGTTATATGGGAATGCAACAAAGTGAAAATGGAAATAGTATCTGACATGAGCAAAAGTGAGGAACACTGTATACATAGTATAGTTTCAGTGGAGTGAGAGACAAAGTCACAGATTAGAAGATTACAGGAAATGATGTGAGTGGATTACTTAACCAAAGGAGAAAGGACTTCAGCTATTGAATTTTATATTGCATATCATGATGTATTTCTGTTGCCCAGAGATAGATTAACATACACTGATATGGTGAAGCATGAGATTAAGTAGAAACCCGAGACACAAGATACAGTGATAAATACCCAACCTTATTGACTACCATAGGCACAAAAGAAGCCCTCTGAGATAAGATACATGTGATGTTAAGGTGCGATATCATTATGCTGAGCACAAGTGGGTGGAATTTCCCATTACTGGTAATTCTGAAGAAGATAGACACTTCAAGGAAGGGAAAGTGGAGAACAGTTGCAGATGAGAAGAGATGAAATGACATCTATATTATCTTTGTATTTGTACGATAAGATTTTAGATAGTTCAGCAAAAGACAAGTACTTCACCACTTTAGACTGTAAAAAGTGTTACCACCAGGTACTGTTAAATGAGTTTGGTATAAAGAAAACAGCATTCTCTACTCCAGAAGGAGATTACAAATGCAAAAGATTATCATATAATTGACCGGATTTTAGAAAAGCCAAGTAATCATAAACAAACAGGTTCTAGTAGTTTTTTGGTGCATTTATTCCAAATGACATGTTTCAGGCTCTGCCCATCATCAGATTTCCTGGTGTATACAATGCAACAAATGTGGGATCCATACCAGATAGGACTGATAGAAGAGATAGAGAAGATCCAACGGAGACCAGCGCGCTTCGTTACAGGATCATTTAGTAATTGCGAAAGCGTTACGGAGATGATAGATAAACTCCAGTGGAAGACTCTGCAGGACAGATGCTCAGTAGCTCGGTACGGGCTTTTGTTGAAGTTTCGAGAACATACCTTCACCGAGGAGTCAAGCAGTATATTGCTCCCTCCTACCTATACCTCGCGAAGAGACCATGAGGATAAAATCAGAGAGACTAGAGCCCGCACAGAGGCATACCGACAATCCGTCTTTCCACGAACAATATGAGACTGGAATAGGAGGGAGAACCGATAGAGTTACTCAACGTATCCTCCGCCACACACCATCAGGTGGCTTGTGGAGTATGGATGTAGATGTAGATGTAGATTAGCTATACATTTTTTTGAAACACCAAATGTTAACAAGAAAGTGCAAAATCTAACGAAGTGTCAGAACCAATACACACACAGCTTGTTCCTTAGTCATACATTTGCAAACCAAAAGGTGTTACATATAATTTAAACATGGAGAATGGGAATGTTGGCCATGAGAAGGACTGCAAAAAACTGCCACTTCTTTGCACTTGCACTTGCTAGGTAAAACATGTGGTGCAAGAGGACACCACCTTACAGCATTGCACCTATGCAAATGCTGATGTGTTACTAGAAATTAAAATGGTAACCAGTAACAACCTATGCCAAAATGTTTACAGCCCATTAAAACAGAAAAATAAAACAACAAAGATACATGTGATATGCCTGCACAGATGCAAAATAAAAAAAAAAGAAGCATCACTGTAATGAAAGGGCATGAGATTGTAACTTTAAACATATGAAAATATTTATTTATCTTAAAAGGATAATGTATCAATTTGTCTTAATTCACTGAAGAGAGAAGAAGTACACTGAAAAGGTACTGTACATTTCAGTGTTTAACTTTTTGTATTAAAAAGATAAAATGACATAATTACAAAAAGGCTAGTTCTTATTTGCCGGTGCACTTCCTGACTAAATGTCATGTGTGAAAACTGAGGACATTTTCCACCTGAACCACTGATAAACTTAATTAATATGGTATTCACTAATAATGGTCACGTATATCTATTGGCAGTTTCAGGATGACATACTTCAGAAGATTACCAATGGGAGTAATACACAGTGAATCCAATTTTCAGAGACTAATGAACTCAGTATTATCTGGATTTTGTGGACACATGATGTCCATATGCGTAAATGATGTGGTCATGTTTGGAGCTATGTTAGAAGAGTATAATAATAGGCTTGGAGAAGCATTTGAAAGGTTCTGATAGCACAATTTGAAATTATGGGTTGACAAGTGTGAAAACTAGAATGAACAGATGCATTTTGGCACTTTTGTATATGACACCATATTGCATTCATTAACTACATTCACTCCATTTGAGTTATTTTTCAGGAGAATAGCCAATATTTCCAGGATCCTATAGTGGGATCTGACCAAACTACAACTATGAGGATTGTATAAAGGAACTAAAGGTAGGAATGCACCAGATGGCAAGAAGTTTTAATAAGGAATATAAGGACATGAATAAGGAGTGTTACGGTGACACTCAAAACCTCAAGAAAATCAAGGCAGGAGACAAGATATTGCAGAATAAAAAGTCTTGATTGCAAAATCCTTTTACAGAAGAAAGCTTTCACCCACCACTCCACTTCTTTGTGACAACTTTGAATTAATTATACTATATAAAACCACCTCTTTTCTGTTACATGTGGCCTAATAATAATGTCCAATTGATAACTACCTGCTGCAGCTGTTTGGTATTGTTTCAGATGCTAAAACATGGCCTCAATAGGGAGGTGTAGCGACACTTTGCTTTCATTAAAAATGCAAAAAAATAAACAGTTCTTCATATAAGGAGTGTTAAAAGTGACTCATGAGAGGTGTTTTGTGCATAAAGTGCAACTTCTGATTACATGAAAAGTGCGCGAAAATAAATTTGAAATTCATCATTGATGACTTTCCGTGAACATGCCCTGGCTGCTTACATGACAAAATGGCTTCAAAGTGATATTGAAACACTAAAAACAAAATTATTCACTATAAAGTAAGAAAACAATAGATTAATATGTGAAAGACAGTTGTGTGTGTGTTTGTGTGAAATACAACAAGCAGGAAGCAAGAGGCAAAAGCACATGTGCCCCTACAAACATAGGTGACTTGCTGCTGAAAAATATTGCCGTCCTCAACTGCAAATTCAATATCAGACCTGGAATTACAATGTAACAACTCAGCAAATGTTTTAGAAACATATTCAAAGTAGACGAATACAAAACTAGATTCTGGAACCAAGACTAATTACAGTGGTATCCTTATAAATGTTGGAGAAAACTCATTACGAAGCAGCAGCGATGAAGAAATTATGTATAAAACAAGAAATATGATTCGTTTGGTGAGAAGTATCTGCACGGGATCCCAGCTGATACTTTGCAGAATCATAGAAATAAGGTCAATGAGAGACAAATAAATCTCCAAAATAACAGAGTGATTTTGTTGGTGCTGCTTTCATAGACCCAACAAATTTCTGAGTGAAAACTACCTCAGAAAGGATGGCTTGCATTTAAACAGATTAGGGTCTGTAACACTCAGCAGAATGATGAATTCTTCTCAAGTTATCAGCTGAGTGGTGGCATTGTCTTGTCACAACATTTCGATGTGTTTCATACCCATCATCTTCACCAGAAACTCACTGAAACGTTGCGACAAAATGATGCCACCACTCGGCTGATAACCCAAGAAGAATTCATCATTGGAATACACAAAGAAAGACTGCAATTGCATACTCAGCAGAATGTTTACAGATTACTATAAAATAATTAGAAGAAAGGGAAACTAATGTGGCATGATGGGGATGAAAAATGAATGGCTGCAGCAGAAAAAGCAAAATATAAGCACCACACAAAAAAGAAGAGACAACAGAATATGCTCTCAAAATGCAGCCCACAAGACGTAAGTCAACAAAAGAAAAGTTCTACAGAAGTACTACATCAGAATATTCAATATGTTTGTAACAAGAAACTAGAAGCAGAAGCAGTCCTAAGTGAAATACAATCAGACATACTATGTATCTGTGAGCATAGTCTAACTGAAACCAAGATAGCTAATTTGACAATAAAGGACTATATCTTATCCAGTTACTTGAGCAGATCTAAACATAAAGGTGGTCGAATTTCCATGTATATTAAAACAGGAAGGTCCCTAAAGAGTGCAAACAGTAAAGGTGCGAGATTGCCTATAGCTAGAGAAAAAGACTTTGAAATTACTGGTGTAATGACTGATGACTTAGATTGTTTTGTGTGTACAGATCACCAAGTGACAAAGTTAGCATCTTTCTGAAAAAAATGGCCAACTTACTAAGAATGAATATGGAGAAAAACATTGTTATGTGCAGAGACTTCAATATTGAAATGAGAAAAGAATCCAAACAAATACAAGATTTTGAAGAATTGTTAATACAATACAATATGGAGGTAACAATATCTCCACCAACAACAGTAACTTCTAAAAGACAAACAGTTAGTGACAGCATCATTACTAATATTAGTAGGACTAACTGTGAGTCACAACATGTAGTCCAAACAGAAGTATCTGATCATCGTGGACAGCTGATCTGCTTCTGCACAAGTAAGGATATGATGTCTGAACAAAAACGAAACAACCAAAGGAATCAGGAAGAACATCAGTGACCAAAATATTAACAGCTTTAGAACAATATTAAGTAAGGAAACCTGGAATGAAACCTTACCAGTGCAGAATGTAAATGAAAAATATGATTCACTTATTACAACAGTTAAACACCAATTTAATGTAGCATTACCCAAAGTAAAGAGACATAAAAAGATGCAGGATCAGACAAAGTGAATTACCAGTGAAATAATAGAACTGCAAAGGAAGCTGCAGGATCTGAGATGGAGGGGTGAAGCTGAAAAAATTATAAAATGCTACAAAAGAAGTATAGAAAAATAATACAAGATGCAAAATCAAAGGCAGTTAATGCTACCATAATGAACTCAAGAAACAAGACAAAGGCAACTTGGAATGCAATTAATGGTGAAAGAAAGGAAAATGCTGAATCAAACAAAGAAACAGATATCAGGTCAATGAAAATAAACAACATAGTGGTTACAGATGGTAGAGAAATAGCTAACATACTCAATGATAACTATATAAATGTGATAGAGGACTTAAGATTGGAAAGAAATAGTTCACTAAAGGAGGTTACTAAGTTATCACAACAGTCAAGCAGAACCATGTTCTTGACACCAGCCATAGAAGGTGAACTGAGGAAAACTATACAGAAACTGAAGTCCAAGAAATCAGCTGGTAATGACAAAATGTAGAGTCATGTAATAAAGCAAGCAAGTGGGCAAATAATCTCACCATTGCTGGACATAGCAGACAGCTCTCTCAGAGATGGAATTTTTCCAGAACTGAAGGTTAGGTTAGGTTAGAGGGGTACCAGTGTACAAGGAAGGGGATAGGGATGATCCCAACAACTACACGCCCATTTCCCTGATATCATGTTTCTCAAAATTCTGGAAATGTTTATGTATAATAGATTAGCTGATTATCTACACAAATACATCATTCTCATACCATCACAGCATGGTTACAAAAGAGTAGATCTACAGAATCAGCAATTGCCAGTCTGACAGTTTACATTACACAGTTCTTAGATGAAAAACAATTTGCATTTGCAATGTTTCTTAATCTCTCTAAAGCATTCGACACTATTGACCATGAAATACTGATAAGAAAATTGGAAAAGTGTGGTATTCAAGGGCCAGCAGGGAAGTGGACAGAATCATACTTATGCAACAGGAAGCAATATGTATCAATAGGGGATGCATATCAGTCAGAAACCAAAACCATCAAATATGGAGTGATGCAGGGACTGGTAATAGGGTCATTGCTGTTTAACCTGTTTGTTAATGACATAGGAGTCAAAGAAAAAATGAAATGAAATGAAATGTGTGTGAAATCCTATGGGACTTAACTGCTAAGGTCATCAGTCCCTAAGTTTACACACTGCTTAACCTAAATCATCCTAAGGACAAACACACACCCCCATGCCCAAGGGAGGACTCGAACCTCCGCCGGGACCAGGCGCACAGTCTATGACTGCAGCGCCTTAGACTGCTCAGCTAATCTCGCGCGGCATGTTGAAGAAAAAGAGAAGAAAATATTGTATGCAGATGACATGACAATACTGAATAATAACCAAGCTGTGGATCAGCTTTAGAAAAAAGTACACATATCTGTGAACACCGCAGCTCAATGGCTCCTGGAAAATGTACTTGTTATAAACCTAAAAAAAAGATAAAAGGCTGTGGACATGGGTTTAGAGGTGGATGAAATGATACTAGAAGAAATATAATGTACTAGATTATTAGGCATTACTGCGGATAACAAACTGAAATGCAAACAATGTATTAATTATGTCTGTAAGAAAATCAGTTCTGTCATATTTACAATTCACAATATACCATGGACTGTTTGAATCATATCTGCAGTGTGCAGTGGTACTGTGGGGAAACTCAAACATTTAAGAAATGAAAAGGGTGTTCACATTACACACACACACACACACACACAAATATTACGAAGAAAGACTTCTGAAACATGCATAAACTGCTTCAAAAGATTAGGCATCTTAACTTTTTCCTCCTTGTGCTTGTACATGTATAATACTAAATTATATGCCACAAAAGATAGTGCAGAGTGGACTATAGATGTGTTAGCATACACACTCACAATACACAGAGGAAGAACGACATACAAAGGATGCCCCACTGACTAACAATGCTCGAAAAAGCACCTCAGTAATCAGGTATCAAATTACTAAGAAATCTGCCTAAAAAACTGTGTGAGAACATCCGTGACACTAAGTTTCCAAAGAACCTAAAATACTATCTCATGGAAAAGGAGTTTTAGACTGTTTATAAGTACTGCTCACATCAAATTTGTAAATATTGTTAATTATAATCAAGTACATGATAATGAAGGTTTTGTATTTTTGGTATGTCCTATATTACATGTACAGTCACTGAACACCATCTAATCCTACAGGATCAAATAATATTCAATTAAATACTAGGGCTTCAAAATACCTATAAAATGTGCATATAAATCAAATACAGGATGGCTATTGTAATAAAACTGGTATGCAAAATTGATCACTATGTAAGCCTTCATAAAAGTGCATTAGTTCCAGTATATTACTGTATTTTCTTTTCACTTAAAAATATTTGACATGATAGTATATAATATGTATATTCAAAATGTGTAAGCAGTAAGCTTCTGTCAACAACCAAGGGTTGGCAAAAACTGGGTATCTGTTTGCGTGGCCCCACCTCCCTCCTACGCAGCCTGAGATATTGCCCTACAGGGTCAATATTGGCTCTCAAGAAAAAAAGTTTGATGACCACTGAGCTAGATTACTACTTAACTGACAATGGGTATATGATATCACCAAATAAATAGGACATATTTGTACACACAGAACAGAAGGAAAATATGGGAGGAGTCTTTACTCAACAATGATTGAGAAATCACTAATTATGGTTACTGGTATACTGTAAGGGAATTTTTGACACTTATGTGTCATACAAACTTCAGTTTGATGAGTCACTAACATTGTAATTTTTAAATGAAGAGAAGAAAGCATAAGAAAATGGCAAAAAAAGATGCACAAAGAAAGTCATGAAATAATAACTGCTACTGAAGAACACTTGGATATTACTGTCTGAAAACAGCCATATTATATGTTTAAGGCTGTCTTTCACTTAATTTCAAAAATGCTTGTAGCAACTAACAACCCCTCTGTTTTATTGAAAGCAAGCAGCATTTACTTCTATGTGTTTATGAATGAGTACCTGGATTGTTATAACACCCTGAAGAATCTTCAAAAGATTGTCTTTGTCTGCCTTGTATACCATTCTGGTGTTCCAATCACTACAATATACAGTATTCTTGAACACCACGAATACTACAGTGAAAATATATGGATGTTAATAATTACAGCTCAAAAAAATAATGGGGAACAAACATTAAGAAGAATGAAGAATAATTATATGGGTCACAAGTAACGATATCAACTGATATATGTGACTTTTGCAGATTATTATGGCATTTGGCAACAAATGTCTCAAATGTGGTAAAGCTGGTCAGCTATTCATATGATATCATTGTAAGCTTGTATGGAAAGTGATTTAAGAATGGTGAAACCATGAGTAACCAAGAATATATTGAACACCCAAGCCTTGTTACAAAAAGCGGAGATCAAAGGCTCATCCATTCTGTAGAGCAGTACATCTGCAACAAATCTGAAGGCACGGTGGTGCAATGTTGATTCAGGTAGGAATATTCTGGGGTACACCATTCCAT